>NC_134568.1:116584090-116884090 GCF_050947875.1 Dermacentor variabilis | reverse complement strand
TCAAACATATTCAAACATGTATTATATGCTTCTCTGTGCATATACCCGCAATTCCCCTTCTTCCCTCGGCGAGGACCGCACGCCTTCACTCTTCCGTTGCACGGATCTCACACCTACGTCTATCACTGTTCATCCGTCTGATTTGGTGCTTGTATTTAAGCATAGCTTGTGAGCGATGTAGCCAGTAATTATAAAATTGCATGAGGATAAAGTTTTGACCTGAGCGTGATAAACATAAGCATCACACCAGATTATTGTACGCATACGATAAAAATGAATAAAATCGATAGACACAGTTGTACGCATCGCCTTGAGTCATATGATAGATATTTTACCGCCGCACTAAAGCTACACTTCGTGTAGATTCCAGCATACACAATGCATCTGCATCATTTTTTTTTAGTTTAGCAGCCTCGACGCAAAACAGTTCATATTTAACGTGCTAGAGCTGAATTCCCGTAAACCTGCAAGAAGGCAAGCCGGGGTGACCTTGTCGCACGCTATCGCTTACTGGTCCGACCAGCACTTGTCGTTCACGCATGCGTAGTTAATATGACTGGAGAGCCGTCTGAGCTGCATGCTTGTGGAGACTGTTCGGAGTCATTCAAGGCATTTACATGAACCCAGCAGAAGCGGACAGAGTTGGCTTGACGGGCTAGAATATGCCGGCCGAGTTCATGTAAATGCTAGCCGGTCGGGCTGAACGAGCGCCGAGTGGGGCTGAGTGGGGCAGGCCGGTTGACCCACCCCGACCCGTTGGCAGCGTGCATGCAAACGCAAACGAGTCGGGCCCGCCAGCGCCGAGACTTGCGCGGGACCACTGTGATGTGGCGATTTATGCGCTGGCAGCGGTAATATAGTATCAGGAGAAGGCCAAGATCAGCACTGTGTAGTGCAATCTCATTGTAGCAATAATTGCCACGAAATAGAGCTGTTGCAGACGGCAGCGGAAACCGGAAGCCCAGTTCTAACGCGTTGACATCTCGGCTCGATGCTGAGTGCCGTCGTTGTCCCGACTCGGCAGAAGCGAGTTCGTCGAAACGCGGCCACATCGGGCTCGGTCAGCCCGATTACTGGCTCGACCCGCTCGTGCCATTAAACAGGCACGAGTCGGACAACGCCCCCGTGCAGTGGCGCGTGCCTGATAACTGAGGGACGAGAATTCAGTGGCTGGTTTGCCAGCACTGTGTGGAATTTAGCTGCTAAGGTTACTATAGGGAATCTTGCTAGGCGAAGCTCATGTCATCGGCTAACGGGTATAGTTTTACTTAGAGGGGATGACTTTTTTGCTACTGCGTGAAGAGCTTCGGGTCCAACTTAGAATGCTCAGTCAGGAATTCTTCAACCTAAACGTTTCTTGCGCGGACATCTGGCACATGAAAACTTAAAGCTCATTTAAAGGTGTGACATGAAAGTTAAAAATTATATTCTGGGGTTTTACGTGTCAAAATCACAATATGATTATGACGCCCGCCTTAGTGGGGAGCTCCTAATTAATTTTGACTACCTGTGGTTCTTTGACGTGCATCTAAAGCACGGTACATGGGCGTTTCTGCATTTCGCCCCCATCGCAATGCGGCCGCTGCGGCCGGGATGCGATCCCACAGCCTCGTGCTTAACAGTGCAACAACATAGCCACTGCGCAACCACGCGGGTGGTGTGACGCGAAGGCTGCGACTTCCTTCGCAACGTATGCTCGGAGCCACAGCTACAGCAAGCATGCACGTATAGAAAGCTTCTGTTCGACAATAGCTTGAACATAAACATTTTGTATTCACGATCATCGCTTCGAAAAGTGTTTCAAGTTGGCCGCCTGGCCGACTGAAACTGCGGCACCTAAATTGACCGCGTATAATTATGTAGCGTGACCTTCTTGTACGACACATGACAAAACTCCCTTAAAAGAGAGTTCGAGCAATGCTTCTCTGGGAGGAAAGCAAATACACAGTTTCAATTTTGTTTGCATCATTGCCACTTGATATAAATCATTCAACCTGCAGGATTTCCCGCCCGTTGTGTGGTATAGTTGAAATCGAGTAAGTAAAAATAAATGCAACGACCGCATCGAAGTGCTCAAAGCAGCAGCTTACTTTCATAATTCTAACTGAACTGCTTCTGCCCACGAATACAAAAAAAAGAAGTATGATAATAATGGCAGCTATACTGCGTTTCATAATTAATACGCAACGCTGGATAAAGCTAGGGCAATTAACACTGCTCACTGCTGCCATTCGTCATTCCCTTCCCCCCCTCCCCCAAGAAAAAAAGATAGGCCTTACATATGGAAAGGAAAAATTTAGAATTACGTGTGATGCATAATAATGCCAGGAGTCCACATTTAAAAGTAGTATAGTATATGTTCTCGCAGAGATGTGGGCTCATTTTCTCTACAGTGTTTCATTTCGCTTTAACTTTTATTTTTATTTTATATTTTGTCCCTTGGGGAGCGCATCCGAGCGGCCGGTAACTACCCTCGTTTCTCGTCTGGCATTCCCAAATGTCCCTCCCATTGGTAGGCGCTCTCAGCGAAGATGAGCTTTAGTCGTGGACATGCAAATGTCTTTCACGCATAATTTGCCAGGCGCCGTATACGCCGTCAAAACAATCGGTGCGGTGTTTTTGTCTTTCATTGGCGAAACTGTCCGGCACGCGAGAGCTTGCAGCACGTCCTACTCAGGGGACAGAATGACCACATTGCTACGGAAAAAAAAAAGAAAATCTGGTAGCTATGGATGACTGCCGCAGCCGGCGCGGATAGGAACGTTAGGATACCTAACGAGCCAGGGCGCCCTCTGCGCGTAAAGATGCAGGTCTCGTTTCACCAGACTTCGGTATCTTGACCACTGCACTCCGAAAGGCGTGGGCCGAGGTAACTTATGCGATTACACTATACTACTTTCGTAGCTCAGACGGCATTTCGCTTCTCAAGGTTAGTAACGGAATAATACGATGATTCAGAGAGGGAGGGCTCGCAAAATCTGTCACTCGTGCCTATCCGGTTCACTGACAGGCGGTGAAAACGGTTCGTAGGTGGTTACGAAAATGGGCACTAGATGGCTGTTCGGAAGTAGTTGCTAACAAACAACGAGATCAAAGTGACGGGGAGAGAGTTTAACAATGCAATACGCCAACTTACCCACGTTCGTAACTCTACAAAAAAGTTTTCAAAACAGCACACATAACACCACGCCGCCTCATTTCGGCTTCCTTCTGTCGAGGAAGCACGTTTGACATCTACAGAATATTACCTGCCTTTAAAGTGCTGTTGGAGGCCCATCGACATTCCTCGCTGGGATGAGTGTGAAGGTTGAGGAATAAAATTGCTCCGAACACTCATCCACTAACTGCGCAATCATATTTTCGGATAAAATTAAATTCTGAGGTTTTATGTGCGAAAGCCGCAATCTGATTATGAGGCACGCTGTAGTGGGAGACTCCGGACTAGTTTTGACCACCTAAGGTTCTTTAACGTGCGCCTAAATTTAGATACCCGAGCGTTTTTTTTTTTTTCATTTGGCGTCCATCGAAATTGGCTACCGGGGATTGAACCCGCAACCACGAGCTTAGCAGCGCAACGCCATAGCCACTGGACTATCGACCCGGCGGGTGATTTTTCACATGGGCGAAGTTTAGAGGACGTTGCTGTAGTCAATCTTCTCAACACTAAAATCCATGCAAACCTATATACTTGCCAATACAAACCACGTTTTTCTTTTCTCATGTAGAGGAGGGTAACCTTACGACACATAAAAGAAAAACCAGAAAAAGAAACTTGTAAATACAAATGGTAGGGTTGCATGTATATGGACTGAGTTAGTACCCTTTTTTACTCAACATGGGACAAGGCCCAGAAGTCATCGTAATACACCAAGGTCCACAAGTATTCGATCGTGACCCGAGCCACTACCGTAAAACAATTCGTCTTCAACAATGGCAAGCAGCCGACTATCGACCATCGACCACTTTACAAACAGAAAATGAAAGTCCGAGGTTTCCGGGTCGTATGGATTTCGTGCCGCGGAAGACAAATAACAGGAGAGAGGCGCACGGGATGCGCTGTGCTGGAAAACAACGTCAATGACTTGCAGCTGCTCGCATCGATCGATAACTCCGCCACGTTAACCTCAGCCGCCAGCCTGTTGCAGGCGGTGACGCGGTTAGCGAAAACAAGCTTTCGTGGTGCTCTCACGTTGGGGTTTACCGGTCCCACCTGAGCACACATTTGCGTGTTGTGTTTTACCACCGTGCTGATTGCAGACAGCGAGAGCTCACGCGCCACGCTGTGTGGGCAGAATCAAATCTACCGCACATGAATGCAGGCACAAACGCACGCAAGCGCGCATGCATGTATAGACTCGTTTATGCTTTTCTTTTTAGACGTGGGCTTCTCCCTCGCCCCCTCCCTTCCCTACGATCACTAAGGCATGGTGCTTTCACTAAGGCATAGCTAAAAAAGAAAAAAAAAGAAACTTGTGAAAGAATGCAGCCTCGCGTCGTGCCATCGTGCAGGAAGTACAGTAAAGCTCTGTAATGACCGACTTCTTGAATCAGCGAATACTGAAGTGAGCATGCCGGTCACTGTGGAGGCCAAACTGTATATACTTACACAGAGTGATCTGTATAATGGGGGTATGATTTTGCTTCAGTCGCTAATAAGTAGTGAAAGTAAAAATGCAACCTTGGGCTTCAAACATAACCACGGCAGCTGACGTAACTTCACAATAGAAACCCTTCGTTGTCT
This sequence comes from Dermacentor variabilis, assembly GCF_050947875.1. Classification (NCBI taxonomy): domain Eukaryota; kingdom Metazoa; phylum Arthropoda; class Arachnida; order Ixodida; family Ixodidae; genus Dermacentor; species Dermacentor variabilis. Next base: position 116,879,349 of record NC_134568.1, on the reverse strand, counting down.
TCTTTATCTAAAATATTATATCTAGCTATAATGTTCCAACTAGGGTGTCGATACAACAATCATCGGTTGACAGGCCTAACAGCCTGGTTTCGTTTCACCACTGGCAGACAAGGAAAGACAGAAATAGAAAAAAAAAAGTTATGCAGATCCCACGCACTGTGGGAATCGATGTGAGCGAAGCTTTCCGTGTTGGTTGCTTTTATTTACGATGATTAGCGGTGATGTTGACGGCGGAAGCTTAATTTCTTCAAAGTTTAGTCTAACACAATAGTGGTGAGTAGATGTTAAACGCTACCTTGCGTGCACCACTGCTATTTGTCCGCGTAGTACACAGAACACACGGAGAGGTGTTTACTTGAGGCGTTGTTGTGCGCCATATTTCATAACTTGTGATAGGGCTGAGCCTCAGATGGCACATCGCATCGTGGAAAAAGTATTACATTTGAATTGGATTATGGGGCTGTACGTGCTAAAACCACAATCGGATTATGAGGCACGCCATAGTGGCGGACTCCGGACTAATTTTTACACCATGATGTTCTTTAAGGTTTCCCAAGCTCTAAGTGCACGAGCCCCCCCCTTTTTTTTTTTTCGCCCCCGTCGATATGCGGCTGCCGCGGTTGGGATCAAATCCGCGACCTCGAGCGATGCCATAGCCGCAAAGCTACAACGGCAGGCACAAAAGTGTTGGTTTCACGGTTCCGCAGTGTCGCGTGGACACTGCGGCACGCTTTAATTAATGTGGCTCTGCTTCTGCACGCCCTGCGTAAGTTGTCCGGTTGACATATTTGCATGGTGTTCATTATTATGGAATAGAAAAAACGTACTGCGTACGGTACCTTGAACTTAAGTTTATCCAGTTTCCCCGCAACCGCTGCTGTGTCTATATAGTAGTAGTGTTTCCCTGCCTTCTCAAGTCACCTATTCCCTCTGCCCCCTTGTATGAGAACTGCTTCTTCTCCCCCTTCTCTCTACAATCCTATCCACGTCCCTCGTGGACTCGCACCTTAGTAGAAAGGTAAGCACTGTAGTTTCTGCAATGCTTTTGAGGGTGGTCACGTATATCTATAGCTGTCAGGAGGCCAATGTAGCCCAGGGGGCTCCAGAGGCCATTGTGCACATTCGACGCGGTGGGGTACAAACGAGTATCTCGTGTCGCCTAGCTCCTGTCTTGTACCCGGTGTGCCATACAACAACAGCAGTAGAAGCAGTGCGAAAGTCGAAGGAAGAGGCAAAGAAAGCTCCGCTTTAAAACAAGGAAGCAAGCAAACTTCGTCCAGGAGACTTGGGATACGAGCGCAGCAAGCCGATGTCGCGTCCTGAAACGGCTCCTGACATATGAGTCCGATCACCACTGTAGCACGCGCGCACACGCACGCACACAATCCAACTGCGCCGCTCGAAGCCTCTCCTTCGGACCACGGGCGGCGTCGTAAAAAGGGGCCGTCCAGGGCCGCCGGGACACTCGGCCCCTATCACGCTAGTTTAGTGGTAACAGTGAGAGGTAATCTCGGGGTCTGCGCTGCCGCCCGGAAAGCACAGCTCGCGACCACCGCTGCCGCCGTCACGATATAGCGCCGCCGCCCTCCCCCTTCGAGGCCCTTCTCAGATAATGCGCGCTAATCCAATTCAGCGAGCCGGCCCGACCGTCTTCGCGTCGCGTCCGGGGCAGACGCCCGTCGTCTCGAGTGTCGCCCGACGTCCGGCCCCGATGGCCGGCACGCGTGCATCACGGCCAGAACCTGATTTGCGTGCGCTCACTGGGCCGTGGCAGCGCTGGCTCCCCGAGTTAACTCGGCCCAACTTTTATGGCCGCCGCGCGCCTCCGACCGAAAAGTGCGCCGCTTCGCAATTTCCCCGGCCAGAGTATCCGCCGCTAAGCCTTCGATAGTTCAAAGAAAGGCTCGCCTCCACCGGCGAGCTTCATGCTGTAGGCTCTCATAGGTGCATACAGCGGGAGCACGCTGCATGCGTGGCGCTCGCCCACTTCGTAATCGCAGTCGGGTGAGAGTTGCGTAAGGTATACGCGGGAAAAGGGCAGAACGCTATTAGAACTCGGAGCCGGAAGTTTGCTCGTAAGGCGTGGGAAGTGGAGGCCGTGAGGCGCGAAGCGTAACACGTAACGTGACGCACAAAGCGTATTTCAGCCACTTGCCACGGTTTGAATTGACTGCAAACGTGGCGTCCTCGTGGGTGTTTCTCATCTATGTATAACCAGGGCACACATGAGGGAGAACAGCATATAAATATTGAGCTAATAATGCTCGCGGGTGCTTGTGTGTCTGTGTGTGTGTGGGCGGGGGGGGGGGGTGTATACGCGTACTTGATTAGCGTTTTATCTTTTGGAATGCTTCAGATTCATAAACGAAAGCAACTGATATAAATATTTACCGGGGCGCTCAGTAAGAAAAGCTCCCTTTTTTCTTATGGATTGAAAAGCGCTGTACAAACTGTGCTCAAGTATGATTTTATCATTGAATCTGGAAGAAGATCGCCGTGTCAATTTGGTGGAAGACCGGGCTTCACATGTAGATGAAGATTACTGAAGTGATCAACAGGGGTCGACACATCCAGTTCCGCGTAATTCAGAACAATTCAGCCGTTAAACATTGGAACCAAGTTTAAAATAATATATATATATATATATATATATATATATATATATATATATATATATATATAAACGAGAAGAAGGGGGTTAATCGAGGGACCCGATTTTTATTAGTCATATCATGAGAAGCCAACAAACACCGACACCAAGGACAACATAGGGGAAATTACTAGTGTTTAATAAAGGAAAATAAAGAAACGATAAATTAATGGAAATTAAAGTGGATGAAAAAACAACTTGCCGCAAGTGGGAACCGAACCCACAACTTTCACGTTTCGAGTTCATATATATATAAAGTGAGAGTCTGCCGGGATCCGGTAGTTGAACAGGCACTTGTATACGTTGCGAAAGCACGTACGCACAAAAAAACAATAAGCGTCATTTCCTATGTTTCTTTAGTTCCTACGAAGGCTGGAGCCCGGGTGGGAAATAAATCATCGTATTTTTTTTCGCACACCTGCGTCCTATATATATATATATATATATATATATATATATATATACGGGGAGAGAAGCCGCTTGACAACATATTTACAAGATATATACAACGGCAGAAGACAGGCATACAAGATGGAGCCCGTGCGCACAGCTATAGGCGATCGTCGTCGTCGTCAGTCCCCTCATCATCGTTCGCTTCTGCAGCGCCTCATGCCGTGACCTTCGGCGGCGAAGGCGCTGTCTCGGCTCTTGGTAGCTTTGAGTGATATCGCATCGGTCGAGCGACGTGAACGATATCTGAGGAGGATCGCAGTGTGGAGGTATCGAGAGGTTGTAACTCGTAGGTCACGTCTGTCACTTGACGCAAGACACGGTATGGCCCTGAGTAGGGTGAAATCAGCTTCTCACAAAGACCAACTCGCCGTGCTGGTTTCCAAAGAAGCACGATGTCACCAGGGTTAAAGTGGGCAGCGCGGTGGCGAGCGTCATATATGCGTCATTGATTTCCTTGGGATGTGGTCAGACGCAGGCGTGCAATCTCACGTGCCTCGGTCGCTCTAGATATGGCATCTCGGGCATATTCTGTTGAATCGAGAACGGTTGGGAGCATCGTGTCAAACGGTAGTATGAGGTCTCGTCCATGCAAACGAAAAAACGGAGGGAAACCAGCAGAATCATGGCGGTACGTATTTTAGGCGAATGTGACGAATGACAGAGCGGCATCCTAGTCACGGTGGGCGGTGGAGACGTGCATAGCGAGCATTTCTGTCTATTGGGGCGCTCTATGAGGCCGTTGGTTTGACGGTGATACGCCGTTGTAAACTTGCGCTTCGTAGCGCAGGCGTGCAAGATGTCCTGGACAGCCTGTGAGAGAAAGTAGCGTCACCGGTCGGTAAGGAGTTGTCAAGGAGCGCCGTGGTGAAGCATCACTGCGTTGAGAAGGAAGTCAGCGACGTCGACTGCGCAACTGTTAGGGGGAGCCCGCGTAATCGTGTACCGGGTGGTGTAGACCGTAGCAACTGATATCCACTTGTTCCCACTAAGCGATAGAGGAAAAAGGCCAAGGAGATCAAGACCAACTCGAAAAAATGGCGAAGATGTATTTCAATCGGCTGAAGACGGCCAGCTGGTAGGGCTGTTGATTTTTTTGCGGTGTTGACAAGATTTACAGGAGGCGACGTAACGGAAAACGGAACGGTAAATACCGGGCCAGAAGAAACGACGCTGAACACGGCCATATGTCTTTAAGACTCCCAGATGACCAGCAGTTGGGACATCATGCAACTGTGCGAGCACAGTCTCAGGCATATGCTTGGGAACGGCCAGTAGCAGTTCAGTGCCATCAGAGTGCATGTTGTAACAGTACAATATGCCAACTTGCAGCACAAACGTACGCGAAGAGGGTGAAGTTGGCAGGTCCGTCACGCTAAGAATGATGTCCCTCAAATAAGGGGCACGTCGTTGCTCATCGTCGATGTCACCAAACGCGGTAAGCGCGAGGACGCAAGTTGACTCGCCAGTCTCAGGCTAGTCTGGTGGGTCTACTGAATGACGTGACAAGCAATCAGCGTCCTCATGGAGTCGGCCTGTCTTATACACCACTGTGTGCCGTACGTAGAGGTAGGGACGAAATTTACCTACTGCTCAAACGAAGGCGAGGCATTCACGTTTGGTGATCGAGTAGTTGCGTTCGGCTGGTGACAGAAGACGGCTAGCGTACGCAAAGACACTGTCGCAACTGTGCTGTCGTTGTGCCAAAACAGCGCTGATACCGTGGCCGCGGGCGTCGGTGCGAACCTCCGTTGGGACGGACACGTCAAAGTGGCCAAGAATCTGTGGCGACGTGAGCTCAGCGAATGCACTAGCTTGGCCGGGACCCCGGACAGAAGTCGCGTCTTTCTTAAGAAGTTCCGTTATAGGGTCTGCGATATCAGCAAAATTTTGCACGAATCTGTGGAAGTAAGAGCAGAGGATTACAAAGCTTCGAACGTTGGTTGCGCAGGTGGGCACAGGGAAATCCTTGACCGCGCGAACTTTCTCCGGATCGGGATGAACACCGGAAGAGTCGACGAGAGTTTACGGTCCTGGAATCAAAACGACCTATACTATGAAGGTATCTGTACCACGTGTTCGCGTTTAGAGTAAATGACTCATTTCTTCGTCTTCTATATCGCAAATACCAAAAATAAAGAAAAACAAATGTAGCGGAACGCTAAGAATTACGAGTGCTAAAGTACCTTTAAAAACAAGTTTGCTATGTGCCTTTTAAAATTCCAGCTCCTAAGTACCTGTGAAAAACGGGCAATTTAAGCACAGTATGGTGATTGAATGGCATAGCCAACGCGTGCTTGAAACAAGAGCCTAAAAACATAAATAGCGTGGGAGCGAAGTCTCCAACAAGAACAGGCGAAAGAGTATTTCTTTCCACTGCGCTTAAACTGACGTACTTACGCCTGTGCAAGCAGCCCCAGACTGCCGACTCTAAAGCTTCCTTTGCATAATCGCTTCCACATGCAAATTTTGTTTACTGCTATGCCTCGCCAAATAAGCGCGGGAGATCGCGGATACTGATCTTGATAGCATCGTTTATTACATGAAGTAGCTGGTGTACAACACTGCGAAGGCGGGCAGCAGCTTTCTCCCTCGACGTGCCTTTTCGACGACCAGAGCTAGGGCCATTGTGTGATGCGCTTGATGTAAAAAGTGACATGTCGTCAGTTTTCAGAGAAACGCGAGTGATCTTTATTGTGGTATGTCAGCATTACCAGAGTCTTTCAATGCTTTTGAAGGACTCTCGCATTACTTTTCGTTATTTTATTCATATATATTTGCTTAGGGCTACTTATTCCCACGTGAATTATGCGGAGAAAATTTGTGAAATTGCTTCGCCTGCTAGAAAAAGGCACGTAGGGGTTTACGAACACAATATATCGGCAAAACTGCACCAATAGTGCGCCTGACATGTGCAAGAGAGCAAACTACAAAAAGAATACCTTTAGATTTTAGGCATGATAGCGATTTTTTCGTCTACCTTTGAAAGCACCCGTGCCACAAGAAAGATGACAATGATAATGATGAAGTATAAATAAAGATGTCTTAAAAGCCAGGACCCGTATTAACAATTTTTTTTTGTAAGATGAGCAATTTTTTTTTTTGTTCGTATGAGCATACCGTTAGCGAAGGTGGGTGGCCAATGGCAAAGAGAACTTAAAAAGGAAAACGGCTTTATACATTCCAGTGTGTTATATGTGACACTGTCTTTAGTGCATTTATGCGACTTTAAGTTTGACGTTAGCTTAAATTTTAAGTGCGTTTGTCTTTGTCATGTGAGTTGACTTGAGCGACTTGAAGCTTGGGCACAGCAAGATTTTCTTCTTCCCTCCTCCGCCGGGTTCTCCTTTCTTGGTGTTTTAGTTCGTTGTCGTTGTCGGATCTCCTAAGGTCGCTGCAGTGTTCGCTTGCTTCGCTATTCCCGGACTCAAGATCGTGGATGTCAATAATTTGAGCCGAATTTATTTGCAGACAGACATTAGCGCTGCGTTACACTGCGAGTAGTTTGTAAACAAGGAAAGCGAGTGCGCATAAACGAATGCGGCTGAGCAATTAAGGCCTCGGGGCAGTCCGTCGTTCCGACCGGGCACTTGACGAGATCGGTCCGTTGTCTCTCAAAGTTTCAGGCCACACTGCCCACTCAGCCGCGCACGTTCTCACACCCAGCCACGGGACCATGTGTCCGGGCTCCATAACTTACACCGGCCGTGTGCGCCACTCGAACCACCCGCGCCGTCTCACTCCCGACCCAAACACTGCGCCGAATTCTCTCCTTCTTCAAAAGCCGCTAGCCGCGCACTGCTCGATTTATGGTTCGATTTATAGGTGCTCGCAAGAAGCAGAGCGTGAGAACCACTGCCGCTCCCTTTTTCACTGAACTGCGTCCGGCCACCGCCTCCCCAAAGCAGGCTTTGCAGGCGTTCCCAGAAAGCGACTCGAGCGTGAGCCAACAGCACGACATTGCAAGGCAACAAATCCACAAACATAGAGAGAACCACATAGAAGACCAGCGACCACACGTTTCACTAAAGAACAAGTATGCATACATGAGTCAACCTTCGGAACGACCTTACAAGCATGTTATGTCATTTTTTACATTACACTGTACGTAAGCGTATGTGAAAAGGGGTGGCTGGCGCCACTTAAGCGCGCCAGCATCTCCTAATTATTGCGTATATATTGAAAAAGAAAAAAGAAAGAAAAGCTCCGTGAATTCGGTCCCGCGATTTTGAGGCCTCTGTCGACCTTCGAATATCTCAACAAGATGGGAGCGCTGTACCGCCTGCATTACAACCACCGTGCATTTCAAGCAGAGGAGCCACGAACGGAACTAATCCCTGCCATTTTTTTCCAATGAGGGCATTGGTAAAGTGCCCAAGTTGACTGCAGTTGTGAGATGTGCGGTACGTCTATGTTACTTGCAGGACGGTTGCAATCGTGATTTTCTGTTCGACGCAGCATCCTCCTTCGTTTACAAGCTATGCTGTGAGCAGTTTGGCCAAATAGTAAATTTTTGTTCCCTCGAAAGCCACATTATTAAAGAGAAGCTGAAGAGTTTCCCAGAAAAAATTAGTGAAGTGCTGTACGTAATGGTTTTCAACCGCCCGAATTCGAATATCGCATCGAAATTGAGCGAAAGAAAGCGCAAACAAGCAGATTTTATTTTGACGAAAAGTGCAGCAGCAGACTCGGGGCAGCTCGCCCGCGTCGTTTGCGCCTGTGATTGGTCGGGCACCTCGTGACGTCAACAATGGTGTTCGTCCGGACCGACCGCTGCCGCTACACATGAAGCACGGTGCAAGGTGGTTTGGCGCTGCTTTGCTGAGACGGTAATGGTAAATTTCGAGAGCTTGCGTTTCTCCGAGGAGTTCGGCGTAGCTCCCTACATGTACGAGCCGGCTGCGACGAGCCGGCCTCTCGAAGAAGCAAAAGATGCTGTTAGCAAGCAGTGGTTTCGACGGGAACGAAAGCGAAGTGTTAGCATCTCCTCGTGTTAGAAATGTTCTTTGGTGAGTATGTTTTTTGCAAAGCTGCATTCTGCGATCCAGTGAGTTCGTTTCTGGGCAAACAACTGCACTGTTGTGTTCCTGCATGCGTCCTCGTAGAACGTAAGCGTGGATGCGATCGTCGGCATTCGTGCGCTGCCCCAAAGCGGTCGGGAATCTACACAGACGGTTCACATGCGGGAAAAGCTTTCCGGCTCTTGCAGCACTTGCAGTGACCTTCATCAGTGCGCCATCCGCGCGCTACTCGTAACTAGAGCCGTAAAGGTGGCGAATTCCGTCGGCTACGTGAGACAGCTGGTTTCTATCTGTGCGCGAGGGGGAGTGCAGCGTCCTGGCATGCGCCGGCTTTCAAACACATGTAAACTTTACACTTGCACTGCGTTATGGTCGTTGCATGTAGGCCGTTTCACAACACACGTGCGAATAGAAAATTAACGGCGGTTTGCGATGAAACCTGCGTCAAGGGTGGGAGATGATAAACATGTACCTTCCGTTCAGCGTGCTAACACGAAGGAGCTAGCAGTAAATCAAAATCCAAGTTTGGACGAGTTCGTCTATTCATAAGGTTTTCCAAGACCAGTTACCATCCGTCCGCCCGCACCCGTCCTGTCTTTATGTGTTCGTTGCCCCGACCTTCTCGCGTTGCGTTTAGAAAGCCTGCTAGCAGCAAGTCGTACTCTCACTCATTCACGCATTATTGATAAACTCTGGTAGTTATCGTCGTGACGAAAGTGGTTAGAGCGCATCACTGTTGTTCTTGAGCGCTTGAAATTCTTTCGATTCACAGCAGCCTCCCACTTTGCTGAAAGCTTCTTGTCTTGCGGGAAGTAATGGAACATCGGAACATCGTCGCGGCCGCTGGTGTTCGTGCAACCGTAGGCTGCACAGAACGCCGGCATGATCGGCCCACCACTTCAATTGATGCTGCGCACGTCAACTACCACTCTACATACACACAAACGAAGGAATGCAGGGTCGGGCGAAGCAGATTATGACGGCACGCATGCAGAAACAAGCACGCTCAGGCGCGGTCGCGGAGACTGCGAAGGAACAGAACACCAGCGCTGACGTCACTACGCCGTGGTTTCCGGTCTCCGCTCGCATCGTCAGCGTCAGCAGCAGCGCGCGGCGCTCGACGGGGGGCGGAGCGACATCGCAATTTCAACCGACGATTACGTCGATCCTAAGTAAAAAATCCCCCCCCCCCAAAAAAAAAATTTACCTCCATGGTTTGTAAGGTTCCCGCATCCGTATATGAGCGTCTTATTGAATTCGACAGACTCTTCGGTTTCCCTTTAAATGGACACATAAGCGAAACACTAAATCAGTTTAGACGGATAAAGCTTTCCTTGAAAGCCCTGGTATCGTTGATCTCGAAATTATGCATTGATTATTATGAGAGGAAATGAAGGTAAAAGTTTCAGTTTGAATTTTGCGCCGAATCTCTAACACCGGTAGGTTACTCTGGAGTCACGAATTTAAAATTATTATTATTATTATTATTATTATTATTATTATTATTATTATTATTATTATTATTATTATTATTATCGTATTTAGGCCGCATTGGCACAGCAAAAATTCCCGAAAGTTCAAGGTTTGGCTCCTCTAGAACAGAATGTAATCTATCTTTACCGCTAAAGAATTAACCAGGAACTAGAACACGCTGTCACAATCCATTACGTCACAGCGAGCTGGTGGGGGAATTTCAAGCGGGACTGGAGGGGAACGAAAAGGCGAACGCCTTAGCTTGAGCGCTAATCAACCGAGCGGGGCAAAACCAAGCGTCTCATCAATCCCCACTCTTTACCTTCGTGCCCTTGTCATCCAATTACTGCGACCGACTCGAGATCCAGCGACTCAACCTCAGGATTTATCCTCCCCCTCACAGAAAGCTCAGCACTAAAGAGGCAGTAGCTCTCAGACTTATTCAGACCAACACATTCCCAAACCTACACCGATGCAGCAAAATGTATCCACAAACATATCGCGGCATCTGCCCCTGGTGCGGCGACACCCCCCCTACACTCTTTCATATCTCGTGGGGGTGCGGGGGCAAACCTCAACACTTAAAGACGCCTAGCACGTCTTTTGAGCGGTGGGAGGTACAGCTGACCGGCGATACCCTGGCGGGACAAGAAGCTCTCGTCCAGCAAGTACGTGGAGCAGTTATGGCCAGTGGAGTCCTGGAATGAGGACACTACCCACTCGACCTCAAGAGCAACGACCTCCATGATCCAAGTAAGTGTTTTTCTCTCTCTCTTTATCTCTCTCTCTCTCTCTCTCTCTCTCTTAAGGAGACGCCGCCACCTGTATTTTGTTGTGCTTTTTCTAGCATACTAAGCATCTCATCATGGTAACAGTTGTGTTTTTGATATTGTATAAGGGTAATTTCTTGATACAGCAGATAAATAATTTTCTCTTTGGTGTTCCTTTAATTGCGACTCAGGTTAAGCCCCTTCAAAGGATGTAGTAACGCACGACATTTCTTGCGTGCTTCTCTAAACCTATGCAGCACACCTCATCACCGCGATTGGCCGGTCGTGCAAGGTGGATGATAACAAATGACTAAGATCGAGCGGCAGGAATCCTTACACCGTTCCGGCCCTGTTGTTGACAGAATGTAATCTCCGTACCCCTGTGTTTTCGATCAGATAACGGGTGTTCGCCGGCAGCTTGTCATGCCTCAGTGGTATCTCTGTAACACGTAAATGTGCGCCAAAAGCGTGTCACAAAGGCGTTTGAAGTCGCAAGGACAAAGTTTACGCATACCATGCGCGATTATTCCCATGCTATCTGAGCAGCCATGCTTGCAGCTCCCTTAGACGCTAGTGCCAGAGTTTTTGTAGGAAATTGTATGGTTAAGGTGATTCGTATATAGTGACTTGCATAGTTGAAAATTTTTCTTTTTTGCTTCTCTCAAATTTTTCTTGCGTTTTTAATGATTCCTTGCACAGCTGCTACACGAACTTTATTTTTAATTTTTTATTATTATTTTTAGTTTTTCTACTTTCACTGCTTGTTTAGTTTGCTGCTCACCTTTCTCTGTGTCACTCGCGCATTTATTCCGTGGTTCACTGTTTAATGGTGCAACAAAAATGAACGCCATGCAGCCCTGCCAGCAGGGTTACTGGCGAGGGGTTACTGGCGCAGACGAGGCGCTTCTGATGGCAGCTTTCGGCGATGTGCGTGACAGGCCTGATGGCTCTGGGCAAATTGCTTATTTTTAAAATTTTTACCTCCGGTCTCTCGGTATCTCTCTCTTCCCATTTTCACAGGGCACTGTGCCGAAATCCACCTATTAAAATCGCATAAAGTTACACATAAAAAAGAAAGCGTACAAGAATTTCCGCTGAATATAAACGTCGCGAAATCAGAAAGCTAAGTATACGCAGGCAACTGCGTGAATAGAAGAAAGCAGTGCGGGGCATAGTGCGCGTAGAAAAGTGGTTCGTGACTGCAGGACCAGCGTTCGCCACTCTGTTATTACCGCAAACATTCGGGTTTAATGGACCGAGAAATCTCCCGCCTTGCACACTGCGTCCACTGCCATTTTTTCTCGAAAATAACCACTCACTATTATTTCTTTTTTTTCCCACCATAATGATTAAAGTTCGTGTGGTTCCTTGAATTCGAAGCAAAGAAACCTTAAAAATGCAAAAATAAAGAAAGAAAAATATCAGAAACGCAAAATTAAGGTTTGGGTACGGGCTAGTTGGTATTCCATGGTATCAATCGTCACTTACAGCGCATACGTAGACGAGGGACAAAAAGCGACGACGAAGACAAAGCTATCGGCGCTGTAAGTGACAATTGAGCAAAATTAAGCACAATACAGAAATGTTATACGGAAACTTAGAATCGTAGTATCTGAAGTTAATTTAAACGCTAGAAACAAGAGAAGAATAGAAAACATGGTCTGCTAGGCAAAAGACATCTAGCGCTCACCGCTCTCCTCAGTCAGTCAGTGACTCACATTGTCACTTGACGTGAATTTCTTCGTGTAGTCGCACTCGAGCTGCTGCTCCTTGTGCTATCGGCGTCAGGTAAAGAATGTGTCCTTTTTTTCATGGAGGCTCTTCGCAGCACCTTTGAATATGCTAACCGCGACGTTAGCTTAAACGCCGTTAGCGGAAGTGGAAGAAGAAGAAAACGAAGAAAAGAAAAAAAAATCGGAAGTCGATTACACTCACGTGGCAAATTTCTTTTGTTCGGGCTCTGCCGGCTTGATATTAGATAGAAAGTGGGGAGAGAAAAAGGTTTCTAGGGCAATTGTATTTTCGAAAATATGGTACGCCTTGAAGGTATGAAATCTGACGTTATGGGCGACTTGTTATCGTTATAGTATGTGTTCGCGTTGAAAGATACAGCGAAAAAAGAAACCCCCCCAAAAGTACAGAAAACAGACAAATTAGACGGCGTAAGAGGCAAGCGAACAAGCAAAGAAAGGAGACGCACACACACACAAAGAAAAAGAAAAGAAAGAAAGAGTTAGCGGCAAGTGGGAGTACACTTTTCGCACCGCCTCTCGTATTCGTCTTCTTTAATTCTTACCCCCTTTCTTGTTTTCTCTCGCTCTCTTTCTTTCTCTGTCTCTTTTAATGTGCGATCGGAGTGTTGGATGCTGTCCACGTCGTGTTATAGTTATCGTGGTCGGCGTCTCCCATAGTGAACGCTGCTGCAACGGCGTGCACCGAGTGTTTCACGTAGCTAGAAACAAGAGAGAGAGAGAGAGAGAGAGAGAGAGAGAGAGAGAGAGAGAGAGAGAGAGACCGACGGAAGCAAAGGCAGAGAGGTTAATGCTATGAACGTTCGGTTCTGCCGCTTCGCGCTAGTTGACCGGGATAAAAAGATAACAGAAGGGAGGCACTAGTTGCTGTGCACATGTGGAAGGGCAGCCGCCTGCCAGAGGACCGCAAAGACGTGCATGTTCAGCTGAGGAAAGGCAGCAATGCTCTAGCTCGTTGGCTGACACCGGGTTCCAGAAAGAAAACACCCTACTAAATAACAGCACGTATACCAAAGGTGCCCCTGACAGTGCCATTTTAACGTTTCAAACAAAATTCTTTTTTAAGGCACGGTGCATGGTTTTTATGTGTATATTTATGCAATTGAAACGATAGTAAACGATGGAGATTAAGTCGCCTCACAATGGTGACCATGCTCCTGTTGCTCTGCAGTATACACTGCATCACGAGAGCGTATACAAGTTCTGGTAGTCTGCACAAAAGGGAATGTGTTGCAAGAAAAAGGCAAAGTATTGCTTTAGTGCAAAAAAAAAGTATGCAAAAAGAAATGGGTGCGGTAAAACATTCACGCACTTATAGAACGACTAGATGCATTCTCTATATGCTCGGCAACGTCACATTTTCAGTGTCAACTGAACCTTTTTGCAACCCTCTCGTGCTTTGCAATATAAAAGAGGAAGGTGGATGCGACTTAAGGTCATTGCGCAATAAGACCAACACCTGCTCCCTATTTATGTAAACAAAAAAAAAAAAATCTAGCACATGCAGGTGATCCAGAGCTCTTGGCATTCCGCAGTTCAGATGCAACAATAAGAACAACCAAGCGAGTGTTGGGCTAGTTGACATAGTTATTATAGAACAGAAACAGGGGTACGCGACAGGAAAAAGAAAGAGAGAGGACAACAGTGCTGCCGGACTTCCTTGCCCCATTCATTCGCACTTTTTTTGTTCTTTGGAACAAATACGAATTGCTCTTCATTATAGAGATATGGTACCGGCTGACCGCCAAGATACCGAGAAAAGGCAAAGAGCGCAATAGGGGTGCACTCCGTTCTCCGGGCGCAACAGGCAAAGCATCAAGCACAGTTAAGCGACAATACCGTCGCTTAGGGCAAACCACGCTATATTTAGTATTTCGCCTAATTACATTATTATTTAGTATTCATCAATCAACTCGATCATTATATCGAAAAAATGCCGCGCGACAATTTTAGCGGCAGTTTTTCGCGTTTCGCAGGCTTGGAAAACCTTCTATATATCATTTTTCGAGCAACCGAAAGCTGGATCGGGAATTTTCCAGAACGGCTTACAATTTTCTCACTCACACTTTTGCTCTGAATATAATATTTGAGAAGATCATTAAACAGTAATAATTAAATACTAAGCAACAGCAAGCGATTAATAAGCAATACAAGCAATAGTCTCACATGCTCGAAGCGACGGCAAACAACATTGTCCTGATTCTGTCCGGCTATGTGGCAGTTGCATTTTTCTTTTTTACATTTTGGCACAAGTTACGTGGGACACGTGGTATAAATCGTACAGGTGAAGCTACCGCCTGCAGATAGCTATGACAACCACAAAGAAAAAAAGAAGACGAGAAGCTTAATGAAACTTTGCTGAAGGAATCAAAATTTCATGCTTTACAAGAACAGAAAATGTTCATAGACGCGAAAAAAAAAAAAAGAAACGATGTCGGAAGATGTGCTCGACGGCTTCGACATCTTCCGTGTCATGTGACTTCTTATTTACACCGCCGCTCTGAAGCCCTGTAGCACAATCCGTGAGCCTAAATAGAAATCCAATTCGTCGCACACACAAAAGAAGCTTGGTTTTCATCCGGCACGCGTTCCCGGCATTATTTCGAGAAACTGGTTCAACGTAAAAAAGTTCGACTATTTGACACTCGGAAAAGGAGTCGAGAAAACTAAGAGGGAAAATAATGATTTGATTCGCGGAAAGAACGTCGGAGGGCCGCATTCACGGAATGCTTAATTAAATGTCTGGCCTCACTTAAGCGGTATACCCCAGGAAGCGAGCTCGGCAATCGAGAACAGACGCGCTGGGCTCTCGAATAACTGTCGCGAGTCTAAATGGCCGGCGTACGAGGCGGGGGACAGCCCCGCAAAAGCAAGAAGGAATTTCTTTGTAAGCCGCTTGGCACGTTCGCCTGAGCCACGCAGCGCGGCTCGTGCGATGGTGCGGTGCGAGCGCGCCGCTGCGCAGAGGCCGCGTGTCGCAGCCGCCGGTTACTCACCGGGCCTTGAAGACGCGACCAGTATCTTGAGCAGCCTGGACGGTGGCTCGGGCACGCTGGTGAGGTTGCCCTGCAGCACGGCCTGCAGGATGTGGTCCTGGTAGAGGCTGGCGCCACCGCTGCACGCCATCGGGCCGCTCGCACGGGAAGCTCGCTGGCTCCGCTCACAGGCGAGCGCCCATCACACGCCCCCTGCGAAAGAAGGCGACGGGCGCATGTCCTCGCTTCATTCTTACTTCCTTGAGCACCCTTTATGTGTATGTGGGAGTTTGACATATGAGGTGGGATTTTTCTACGTAGAAGGGAAATATGAAACACGAGACGGGAAAACGTGTCACCGTCATTGTCACTGTTTGCCCTCAATGACTATGGGGGGCATTTCCAAGTGGACATACGCTCCAGAGCGTGGGTATGCGTAGAGAGACTGCCTGTCAATGACAGTTTCATAACATTGTACGTACTGTCGTCTCGAAGCTTGAAGGCTTGAAATGAGCTGATGTTGGCAGGTCGTGTCTTGGATGGATGTTGCCTAAGGTTATTCAAATCCGCGGTTCAGCAGAGGTTTTCGTTAAAAGCGCAACGTCTCTTTTGACCTGAGGTTAAACAGGGTCGTTGCGATGATTGTTAGGTGCTTGAAATAACAGCAACGTGTTCAAAAAGAAAACGACTCTTCGAGAACTTTCAACAAATGCAGGAGATTAGGCACAAAGCCGCGAGTGTGGAAAAAGGCAGCCACATGGGAAAGAAATGAATTTCAGCACAGATAACTGGGCTAGTCCGTGGTTCACTACTTGCCATACAATAGAGCGTTATAACGAGGAAATACTGAGGAAAATGGGCCGCGTCTGCCTTCTTTTTCCCCCGTAGGGAAATTACCCTGCCAGCTCCGATGTATATGGTATTTTACGGTTTGTAATAAACGTTTACACGGCACCACGAAGACGAGCTGAAGGCGAGCTTAGGTTAGCTGATGTGGGAAAAGCCGTGGTTAAAAACTGTGTAGTGATTCTGACCACCTACCGAAACATCTGACACAAGAGCTTCTCAGCAATAGCTATTAATGTATGTTTCATGCAGCTTTCCTGTCATCTGTAGTACCCATCGTCATGTTTACTTGCCACAGAAAGGTCACCAAAAAAAATTACCGACGATTACGTTACTTCCTAATGCGAAATTTGAGCGCAGCAAATAAGCTGTTTCACCTTTTGGATAGATTGGGGCAAAGAAATCGAGCAACACATGTATGCGCTATCACATAATTTTTTTTTTATTTTTCACACGTATTCCTTTAACAAAGACTCCACTAACAGTTCTTGACAGTCATGAAGGAAGCTTTGTGGTCGGAGAAATAGACTGATATATGTTCGACTTGGTACACCAATGCTTGATTCTCAAAGACGAGATCTATACAAGTGCCTCGCGAGGTTGTCACAGCCGTGGGGGAAGCAGAGGCTAAGCGCCGCCGCCGAGAAGACCCTGCCGTTCGCGCCGCCGAAGCGGAGGCTCATCGCCGCCGTCGAGAGCAACCAGCAGTAAGCGAGGCTGAAGCAGAAGCTCATCGCCGCCGCCGAGAAGACCCTGCAGTTCGCGCCGCCGAAGCGGAGGCTCATCGCCGCCGTCGAGAGCAACCAGCAGTAAGCGGAAGCGGAGGGGGGCGGCGTGTACACCCAGCGGCAAACGATGGGGGCAGAAGCGCGCGCAGCAAGCGGACAACACGATAAAGGGAGGAGGGAAGAGATAGCAGCGACTGACTGATGCCGCTGACGGCGATAGTGAGTCAACCCCAGCTATCCGCCACACAAGAACAGGGGGGGGGGACCCTTTCCTCCTCTTTCTGCATGGCGGCGACGGTGTTCTATGCAGTCACGTTATCTTGACTCTCTAGCGGCGTCAGCGGCATCCAGCGGTATCAGTCGGTCGCTGCTAGCGCTGGGGGGATGAAAGGGGGGCGGAGCTGGTTACGAGGCCGACGACGACGCCGACGACGACGCCGACGACGACGACGACGCGAAACCCAGGAACGGACGCCAAAGAGCTGCGCTCTAAAAGAAAACTTAATTTGTCGCCATCAATGATTTGATCCGACCCCTTAAGGGTGAAGGTAGCCACGGGCCAAACCAGGCAACCTTTAGACACTAATAAGGGATTGAAATGCTTAGTGTGCATAGGAATCAATAGAGGAAAGTGAAAAAAAGTCGCAGTTTCGCCCGAAAGCCGAAGCATCGATTGCGATAGCAAATTAGTGGACATCTATACAAAGTAAGAATAATAGTTCTATCGGCCTTATAAACTTCTAAACAAAGGCATACTAATTAAATTAACAAGCATGGTGTCATGCGCGCACAAGCAAACATGAACACTTTTCACTCGATGACCGTGGAAACTCGCGGTCAAACGCTGGAGTAAGGAAGCGCGGCAGCAGCAGCGAGCGAATCGACCTTCGTGCTGTGTCTAGCATCAACGCGAACTAAGCCACGGAAACGCAGCACACGGGAGGATTCTGTCCACATCACAAATGGCTTTCAAGACCCAGGGACCGCGGGCGGGCGGGCGCGGCCGCCCTGGCCATCCGGAGTTGAACTCCCCCCCCCCTGCCTACCTTCCCCCTGGAGCCTTGCGCGCGACGGAAGACGGCGCGCTTCCTCCACGCTTTCCTCGCTTGCGTGTGCGTGATTGAGCCGCGATCATCGGCTCACCCTCGCACACTTTCACTCGCACATACATCATACGGTGCGCGGCGACGATTTTATCGTTCTTAGACTTTATACGGAACCTCACGGTAACGCCGACGGTAGAAATGTGCCTGGAGCGTTCATATAATTGCCACTGCAATAAAATAAATTGTTGTAACACCGGTACACGTGTGAGGAGACGGATAGTACAGTCATATCCCGTCGGTCTACACTGTAAGAAACGCGCGTGGCGTTTTTTGACAGCTTAAATGTGAATGTGAGTTGGCCCCGAGAGAACCTACAATATACTCCGCTTCAATGGAGCTCGAAGGGGCAGAAAAAAAATATTGGAGTTTCGCCTGAAAGGCGAATTATCGATTGCGATAACAAATTAGCAGACAGCCATACGAAGTAAGGATAGTGCTTTTATCAGTCCCATCAACTTGTGAACCTTCGCGTGCTAACTAAATTAACATAGTGTCAGCGCGCACACCACACATGAACACGCCACACTCGATGACCGCGGACACTCGCTGTGAAAACGCTGGCGTTAGGAAGCGCGGCAGCAATAGCGAGCGAAGTGACGTTGGAGATTGCTTCAATGCAAACTGACCGCCAAGAACATACAGCACGCACAAGGCTACGAGGCATCGACGAACCTAGATTCTACCCCCAACGCAGATCGCTCTCAAGACACGGCCCACATTACAATGTGCTAGCCACATTAGCAGTTGCAGCCAGAGTAAAACCACCACACCCCCTACCTCCCCTCCCCCCGGTGCCTCGCAAAGTTGGGTGCCTCGCGCGCGACGTAAGACAGCGCGCTTCCTCCCCGCATTTCTTCCCTTTCGCGCGGGCGAGATTGAGCCGCGATCCTCGGCTCCCCTTCAGCCGCTTTCACTCAAACATACAGCGTAGGGCGCGGGGTGACGGTGCTATCACCCTTGAACTTTATACGGATCATCACGGCGACGCCGACGCCGACGGCAGAAATGCATCTGGAGTATCCATATAATTGCTATCGCAATAAAAAATTCAGTGAATTTCAATTCGGAAAATCAGACAAGCATCACCAACAATCGCTTTATTCGGAAGGCACCTGAGCGTTTTAATATTACTTTGGGGGCCTCTTTGTATTGCAGCTTCTTTTGCGTAACGTTGCTGTTCGTACGCGAAACGATTGCCAATAATTCTTTCGAAACAGCGCTGCAGACTGTCAGCTGCATCTCCTGTAACGTGCACTGGGAATTACGCCGCTAGAATTACGGTATTTGCCACGAACTTGGCGGATAATATTTTCACCTGTCTCCTCACCGCAGGTAACAAGGGAATCATCTGCGGTCTCTTATTATTGGCGATGTGAACGAAGCAGCTATATTTGCAATTTGACTGCAACACTCTACTGACTGCGTGGAGCTCTCTTCCTCCTTAGAAATTATTACTAGCCTAGAGGAGCCCTCAGGGTGGAAACAACGCTAAAGCTTCGACATTACACGCGGCGGCGGCTTAGCGGCTGTGGTGCTGTGCTTCTAAGCACGAGGTCGCAGGAACGAATCTCGGCCGCGGCGTACGCGTTTTGATGGGGGCGAAATGCAGAAACGCCCGTGTCCCGTGCTTTGGGGGGGCACGTTAAAGATCCCCTGGTGATAAAAATTAATCCAGAGAACCCACCACGGCGTGCCTGTTAATAAAATCGTGCTTTTGGCACGTAAAACCACAGAGTTCAATTCAATGCAGCTTCGACATCCATAATTTGCATTAACTTTGCCGCAACTGTCTGACAGACCTGATTTTTTTCGCCATTTATAGCGTCACAGTTTGACATGATAGGCGAACTTTTTCCGCACGCCGATGTGGTGGGTGGTACTTATGTTTAAAATCCCGTTAACTGGAGTGAACAAAAATATGCCTTCCGTTTAACTCGAAGTTTGTTAGCATTGTGCCAATGGGCGGCCAACCAGATGTGGCCATCGTTCCGTTTATCTGGCATTTCCGTTTCAGTGATGGCTTCGGTTATACGGAGTCCACTGTATGTCTTACAGATACATGAGCATGTACACGTCACTAACAGCCTTTGCACGTCCGGCGACACATATTAATGAAAATGCACGCCAAACCTTTTGAACGAGTCGAGTATTTTTGTGAAATACCCCGAGACCAAATGTGCTAGTGAATGCAAGAACGCAAGAAGAACTATTGTTTGATTACAACTAACCTCTATTACACCTATTTTTCTTTCAATGTAAAGTTGAAGTTAGCATAATAATGTTCGATTGCTCTGATTTAAATTATGACTATGCCGATTCGTACACCCTAAAAAGTTCTCTCTCTCTCTCTCTCTTTCTCTTTTTATTTATTGTGCCGAGCTCGATGGGACACCTTTGCTTGTCTTGTTTTATAGTATGCCTGCGCCTCGGTCTTCAGGTTAAAACTATCGCTGTTATTAAAGCTACAGCTCGCTGCAGCGAAACCGCAAGGAGGTTACATCGAGAAGCACGTACAGTCTAAAAACGGCTGCACTCTTTGGGGTTATATTTGCCACACAACAGTAATCGTCATCTACCTTGCCCGCATTTCCTTTCTTTAACGCTGCGAGCCCGGTACTTCCAAGTCACGAACGGCATGAGCGTTATCAGCGTGACATAGCATTCCCGACAGAAAAGTAGCGCCTGCCGAGTTTTCAAGAAAGGAAACGCAAGCAAGGCAGATGACGATTATCGTTGTGTGGCAAATATACCCCCCAAAGGGTGCAACTGTTTTAAAAGTGTATGCGCGTCCTTGAATGCATAAAAAAAAAGAAAGGAAAAGGAAAAGGAAGCCGCCAAAGATCATTTCCAGTGCTCGATTCGGAGTGATTTGTTTTGTCCCCGGAGGCGGAAAGGTTGTTTCCGCTGGTCGGATTTACGTTATTTCGCTGGTCGTGACGGACGAACTCGCCCGTGGCAGATTGCGCTCTCGCTTGCTCCACCAGCGAGGCAACGATTCAACCGGAAGTTCTATATAGTGCGTCGCGTCACGTAGTCGGCCCCTTCAGTGGGCTGCGCATGACAACGTCCGCTGTGATCTGGCGTGCAGCCATTAGTTTTTCCTCTGAGATATTTGGACTTGCGAAATCCTAGCTTGATCCTGTCACTCGCTTGAAGATTCACGTATACGTCCTCTAAACGACTAGTGGAGAGAGAGGCGTAATTAATACGAAGGAAAAAGGCTGACAGAATGACCGAAAACGACGAGGGGAATTCGCCACATAGCACTAGGAGCAGGAAATTTTGTGTCCTTACTGGGGTTTGGTGTTACATAGAGAGCTCTGGAGGATAAAGGAGAAAGCTGACCTCGTTTTTCTGGAGCTTTTGAGCAATGCTTACGCAACGGGGAAGGCTGACTAGAATTCCCGACGTCTGCTACCGCCACGCGCGTGATATCATTCCACCATCATCATTACCACCACCATCATCATCATCATCATCATCATCATCATCATCATCATCATCATCATCATCATCACAGAGGTTGCACATATCCGTGACCCTATATGTAGGCAAGCGCCACAAAAGCTCAGATTGCTAGGAATTTACTAGGAAGTTTCTCACAAACCTTCGAGGACTTGAAATTGAAAGTGAAATTTATTCCGCAAGAAAGAAATGTTGCGAGGAGAACAGGTAAAAAGCCGTAAAAACAGTTCTCATGAACTAAAATGTATGGAGCACATTAATGACTGATTATAGACAATCTATAGGCCAGCAAAAACGAAATAGGCTCCTTAACAGGCTTTATCGGTGGGCAATGTTAGGCAAGGAGACGCGACCCCCGATGCAACATGCGGATACAGCATTGGAAACGTCAATATTGTGTGGCTTCCGTAAACAACTTGGCGTTGCGGGCGGAACGCTGTGTAATTCATACCTACAAACCTGTAAACACAAATATTCGTAAAATATCCGCAGCCGCGGGGTAGGGGATTGGGGTTGGCGGCGGAGAGGTTATGGGATACATGCGCAATTAAGTAACGACGATTTATCTTTACACTGAAAGCGACGCATAATTTTTTAGATCATGGTGACTTTTTCGGCGACAATTCTGTGAGCGATTTCTCCTGCTTCAAGTAATTCTCTGAATAAGCTTTCTCGAATCAATTACCCCTCTAGTTTATGGCAGCTAGTGCTGCCTCAATAGGACGACACAGATACTATCACATTTTTTACTTCTTCCATGCATCTTTCTGTGATCTTGCGCCCCCCCCCCCCCCCCCCGCTACCTTTATTTCGGTATCTTTAAAAAGATTTTGCGAACTGCGAATATTTTTCGTAAAACTTGAGAAAACGTTCCTAAAATCGTCAAACAAGCTTAAAGTCGTAAGCTTTACGATAAATTCGGGAGACTTGGCAAGTATGTATATTTGACAGGCGTCAAAGCGTGCATCGGCGGCGTGTCCCCGTACGAGTGCGCCTTCGTGGGACAGTGTTAGCCGGAATAAAATGCCTCCGCCAACGCCTTGCATTCACGGGTCCGCGCGCGGCAGGCGCGAATCCGTGCGGGGGACACGGTCACCGGCGACAGTGCCTGTTTACACCATCAGCGGCGGGGGCCACCGGTTTACGACTTAGAGTGCACACCACGCGCTACGACTCTACCGCGCCCTTAATGCATTATAATAAACAAGTTCCTTGCCAAATTTTCGATAATTAGTTTTCTGAAGCTCACGTTAATAGCGGCAAAGTGTGTCCGCGTCGCTAGGAACTTGTCAGCAAAAACGCCACGATCACTGCGCTCATTACCTTTTTAATAAAAAAATCTGTATGGTCTAAAAAAAAAACGCCGTTTATTTTGTTGTTGTTGACGAGGGATTAAATCGGCAGAAAGGCAAATAGGTTTCTAGGAAGGATGAGGAGACAAAGGGGAGGAAAGACAGGGAGGTTAGCCAGTGTAACTACCGGCTGGCTACCCTGTGCTGGGGAAAGGGGTAAAGGGAACAAAAGGAGAAAGAACAAGAAGAGAAAAAAAGTGGAAACCAGAAAAATCACACAGTGACGCGATACTACGCGCTACAACATTCAAAGGCGGTTGCACAATTCGCATGTCCTTAAAAACTTCAGCAAAGCCCTCAAGGGCCTTGAGTGCTGAAGCCCGTCTGGACCAGTGTCCTAGAGCTTTTTCCTCTGTAAAGGGGCGATTTTCCAGTTTTTCAAGCGCGGTCACGAGAACTTTTCTTGGCACTTTGTAACGGGGACAGTCACAAAGGAGGTGCTGAATCGTCTCCTCGCAGCCGCAGGTGTCACAAGTAGGGGTGTCGGGCATTCCAATGCGGAATGAGTAGGAGTTCGTGAATGTAACGCCGAGCCACAGGCGGCACAGAAGTGTTGCTTCCCTGGTGGTAGGCGGAGTTGCAGACGTGGATCCAATCTGTGGAGACGTACGTTCGTGCATTCACTGGCGTTCCACAGATTCTGCGTAAGCTCGCGGGCGAGGGAGCGAAGACTTGTGGCTGCATCTGTTCTTGACAGCGGTATGGGTATAATCTGGACACCTCATGGGCCGACCGGGCAGCGTCATCCGCACTGTCATTTCCCGAATTTCCGCAGTGACCCGGTATCCACTGGTAGATGATGTGTCCCTTGTTGATTGCGTGATGGTGGAGTAGTCGGATGTCTGCGACTAGTTGCACATTTGGTCCGTGGTTGAAAGGGGACATCGGACACTGGAGAGCTGCCGTTGAGTCACATAAGATGGACCACGAATCTGGTGATTTGTCAACAATAAACTCCAGAGCAGCACGGATAGCTGCGAGTTCTGCAGCCGCCGATGATGTAATGTGGGATATCTTGAACTTAAGGGTGACGGACTTTGCGGGAATCACCACTGCTCGAGCTGAACATTTAGAGGAGACACAACCGTCCGTGTAAACGTGGATGCGTCCTCTGTGCTTGTCATGTAGCACTGAAAGCACGGTTTGTTTGAGGGCGAAAGTTGACATCTCCGTTTTCTTTTTGATACCGGGAATAACAAGAAGAGCCTGGAGTGGATGGAGGCACCAATGCGGTAGAGATGGTCGTGCTGCAGACATGAAGTTTGACGGTAAAGTTCCATGGTTGGCGGCAATAATCTTGCTAAACGCTGAACGAGGTCGAGCGGCAGGAAGGGAGGCGAGATGATGCGATGGAAGTCGGGCGAAGTGCCTGATGTGCATCCTTAAATTGTCGACTTGAAGATACGTATTGATGGGGTGGTCATGCGCGATGGCTATGGTTGCTGCCGTAGATGCACATCTGGGAAGACCAAGGCAAATTCGCAGCGCTTGAGCTTGTACAGACTCGAGGGCACGGAGGTTGGTCTTACCGGTCCCACTCAGTACAGGTAAGCTATAGCGCAGGAGACCGTGGAACAGTGCGTTATAGAGCTGGAGCATCGTACTCACAGACGCACCCCATGACTTTCCCGCAAGAAATCTGAGCACGTGGGTTATCATGACTAATTTTATTTTTAGGTAGGAGATATGAGGGCTCCAGGAAAGGTCTAGATCTATTATCACTCCTAGAAAACTGTGCGTCTTCTCGTAGGCAATTGGCTGTCCATTAATTCTGATAACGTACGGTTTCATTGCTTTGCGCGTGAAAGCGACTATAGAGCACTTCTCGGAGGACACCTCCAGGCCTCGCGCTCGAAGATAACCTGATGTTAGTGTGGCCGCTTTTTGAAATCTGGCGCGCACCTGGGGACGCTTCGCTCCTGATGACCAAATGCATATACCGGCTGCATAGATCGATACATGGACGGATTGCGGAAGGGTATGAACCAGGTCAATGAGCACGAGGTTAAATAGAGTAGGGCTCAAGACTCCACCTTGTGGTATGCCACGGTAGGTGTTGTGTTGTGATGACGCACCATCCTCTGTTTGCACCAAGAATGACCTGTCTATCAAGAAGCTGGATATCCACAGAAAAACAAGGCCGCTTAGGCCGACATCGCCCAAGGCGTCCAGGATGGCTTGATGGGTTACGTCGTCATAAGCGCCTTTAACATCCAGGAACATCGCCGCTGACAGCCTCCTGAGGCTTTTTTCGTGCTGAACAGACGAGACAAGATCTATGACGTTGTCTACAGAAGAGCGTCCGCGTCGAAAGCCTGCCATAGCGTCACGGTATAACTTGTAGTGTTCTAGATACCACTCTAGACGCGTCAGCACCTTCCTCTCCATCACCTTTCCTAGACAACTGGCGAGAGCAATGGGATGATAAGACGCCACGTCTAAGGGTGATTTACCTGGTTTGAGCAGAGGCACAAGGCGGCTGGACTTTCATGCAGCAGGAACTACTCCTTCACGCCATGAATTATTGTACACGTATAGAAGTGCATGCCGGGCTGTCTGACCGAGATTTCCAAGAGCTGCGTATGTCACCCCGTCAGGCCCAGGCGATGAGGAACGTCTGCACGCTGCCAACGCCGCCTGCGACTCCTCGATGGAAAACAGATTGGCCATACGAGAATCCCGCGAGGTTGGAACATCACGGGGATCATGTGTAGCGAACGATGGGGGTAGACCAGCAACCTTGGAACAGAAGTCCTCCGCTACGTCGATCTCTCTGCGACCTTGGTATAGAGAGCCAGGCATCTGAAGGGGTGGCGTTGTTGCGGTGATGTTCGAAGACCACGCCCTGTTCTCCATATATGTGACAGGGGTTTATGTGGATCAAGGGAAGCACAGAAGGTTTTCCATCTTAGACACTGCAGGGAGTTGATCCGACGCTGGATCTTTTTCTGTATGCGTCTCGCCTCCCTTAGGTTGTAGATGGACTTGGTGCGCCTGTACCTTCGTTCCGCCCGACGGCGGATTGCTCGAAGCCACTCCAATTCTGCTTCGAATTCAGAAAATTTAGTAATAGGCCTAAAAGATCTTGTGGCTTCTTGAGCAGCGGCGTTAATTAGCTTCTCGATGTTTCCAGGTAGACAGTCCTGGACATCTTGGCAATTCTTCTCCATGAGCAACGTGCATTTATGCCAGTCGATGTGATGAAGAACTGTAGTAGAGTGTGACTTGCGTATGCCGTCGATTTTAACATATGTTGGAACGTGGTCACTACCGTGCGTTTCGTTGTCCGTGAACCATTTCACACTGGCACTGAGGCATCTTGAAACAAAAGTTAAGTCCAGGCAGCTGCTGTATGTCAAACCCCGCAGAAAAGTAGGACTGCCATCATTTAGGCAGCAGAGCTCATGGTCCGACGCGAAGGATAGTACACGTCTTTCTCGACAGTCCATCTTTAAGCTTTCCCATAGCGGATGATGCGCATTGAAGTCGCCGGTAATAACAAATGGTCCAGGTGTCGCTGTTAAAATTGCACCTAGTCTTGCGTTGTCAAATCGACTCGAAGGTGAAATGTAGGTACCTACGAGCGTGAATGCGACGTTCTTTCATTTTATAGTCAAACATACGTACTGATTGTCGTCATCAGGTGCAACTCGGTGTAAAACATACGTGAAATCGCACCTGATATAAACGATGACGTTGCTGCGGTCGCTGCAGGTGGCAGACATGAAAGCTTCATATCCTGATAGGCAAGGGGCGCTCTCAACGTTTGGCTCACAAATGACGATTATTGGAAATTTGTTCTTAAAAACAAACGGACGAAAGTTCGAAATGCGGGACTTAATGCCTCTGACATTCAATTGGAAGATAGATGCTTCCTTGACCTCTTTAAGAACGAATGTAGAGGAGCAGCCATGGCGCTTCTCAAGCCCGGACAGTACGGGATTCAGGGCATCCAGTATTTGAAGTGCGCCTCGAGCCGCCGGAGTGTGTATGGCGGTCAGTAGTACTCGTAGCATGTTCATAAGGGCCCTTATCATGGTGACAACCTGTTTGTCGTCGTCTTGGTTGCTGCCAGAAGGTGAAGCATGATTCGCCGAGCGTGCTACATCTCGTCGCTCCGCTGGTGGATCTAGCCGTGGCAATGGCGGCCACTCCTCGCATGGGGCAATGCTATTGGAGACTTTCTGCTGAGGAACCTCATTGCTACTATTGCTAGTTGTATGAGGAAGTGTGTGGACTGTCAGTGGACGCGGTGCATCCTTAGCAGTAGCAGTGGGTTTCCGAGATCTCCGGCGACGTGAACGTCGACGTCGCCCCTTAGCGGCAGCCTCCTAGTGCGAGGAACCATCCCTGACCGTTTGCCTCAAGACTTTCGCCTCATTTTTCACATGTGGGCAATTCTTTGAAGCTGCATCGTGAGAGCCCTGACAATTGTCGCACTTTTGGTTTTCTGCACGACAGGCGTCGGAGCTGTGTGACCTAGAGCACCGTGAGCACGCGGCAGCATTTTTGCAAACCGCACTAACGTGCGCTATCCTTTGACACTTCCTGCACTGAAGCGGCTTTGGCACAAAAGGCCGAACAATGTGTCGTAAGTGACCGACCTTGACGTGGGACGGTAGGCTGTCTCCTTTGAAAGTTAACTTGACACACTGCGAGTTTCCCAGGCGACGGGCTTGCAATATGGCAATTCCCTCTGTCGCCGGCTTGATGAGTATATGCAGGTCAGCATCGCTTATGGAATTATCCACGTCATACACAACGCCGGCCGTAGAGTCATGATCGCCTGGTTTATAGCAGCGTACGTTAATGCTATCCAGCACATTAACGTTGCTCAGAATGTCTAGCGCGCTGCGGTTTGTGACATCTATAGCGAGGATGTTCTTACCGGCGTTGATCCTTACATCTTTGATCTGACCTGGAACAAGTGCCTCGAGCGACACAGATGTGGCTTGGCGGTTGATCCGGTTTAGATTGTCGCTAGCAGCCACAGGCGCAAATAAAATTGTGAGGGTTGATGGATTTCGCGTCGGGATCACAGTTGCCTTACTTGTGGAAGGAGATGTCCTGACGAATCTTCTCTTTGCTTTGTGCTTCGCTACGGGCACGAAGTCGCTGTCATCCGAGGTTTCATCACTGGTCCCTGAGTAGATCACAGTGTCCTCGCTGTCGGTGTCACTCGGGCGACTAGACCGCTTTCTCGGTGCGGCCGCTGTTGACGTAGACGGACCAGTAACCCCTCCAGGTGACTCCACGTCCATCGCCGTAGTTAAGGGAGTGGCGTCTCCCACAAAGTAGCTTCAAATTCTTAGAGACAAAACGGCAGCGTTCCACACAGGACACTTCGTCGTCGTTTCTAGGAAGACTACGTAAATAGTCCATATACTGTCTTAATCTATATTTATAAGGGGAACGCAATCAGAGGCACAGCCCGATGACTTTAGCTGATGACTAAAGGTTTCTCATGGCGGCCTTCACAGAAGCTCTTCTTGTTTTACCGATAATCGCTGCTTTCTAACCTCTTGTAGGTTATGGCGCGAAATTACCCGGACTTTCCTTGAAAAACATATAAGAATTAAAAAATTAAATTCGGGGGTATTACGTGCCAAAAACACAATATGATTGCAAGGGGGGCCATAGGGGGTACTCTGACTTAATTTTGATCACCTGGGGATCTCTACCGTGCACCCAATGCACGGCAAAAATCCCCAATTTCTCCCACATCGAAATTCGACCACCGCGGCCGGGATTTCATCCCGCGACCTCATGCCTAGTAGCGCCATACCGTAGCCGCTCTAAGCCTACACGGCGAAAAAAAAATTTCGTAAAAACATATAAACCCCTATGAGGATCCGCCGAATCTCAATCATTGTGACGAGACTCGTTTTCCTGTTGCGAAGGCCAGATGTGCAATGTAATGTGTGCTGTATACTTGTGTTTTATTAAATTTGTTTACTTTTGTTTGCTTTGTTTGAAAGCTGAGAAAGCTTAGAAAGCTATTACACTTTATTCTGTTAACTTTTTTCTTTTTATTGTACCTCGAGCTTTAGCTTTACCATTGTGCTTTAATTATATATCATGGCTGTATATATCCAACTGTCTGTACACTGTAAACGGAAATAACTCCGAGGTGGGAGTATACTGCTTGTCCTATAGCGACCCCCCGGTTAGGAGTTTTTTTTGCTCCGTATGATCGGAGTAGAATTTTTACTCCGCACGAGCGGAATTTTCGCGTGGAATTATGGGAGTTTTTTTCTGTACTTTCTTTATTTTTTGCTTTGCTATTGACGGAGTTTTTTCGAGGTGCAACGGGAGTATAAAAAGAGCCATCGCGTGAGTTTGCGCGAACATGTTTACATGCAGAGGCTGCTGGTCAAATTTCGAAATATGCACACGAGACCGCGTCGAATTCGACGGAACAAGTCAATGAAAGCACATATATCATGACATACACAAACATTTCAGAAACGCCCAATGCAGAAATTTGAAAGACATCACACGTACACGCGATCCTCAAGAAGCAACGGTGCCAGTATATATAGCCACGATATTGTGTGCCTCGAAACCGCCTAGTGTTGCGTTTCGCCTGCGACACGTGGTTTTGCCGGCGCGACGGCGGCGGGGCGGCGGACATTTTGGCCCGATCGTCGTCACCGCAACACTCATCGCCAGGTGTTTCCAGGCGCGTCTGCGGCGATGCGACCGCCTAGGGATTTCGTTCCAGTCATTGTGCCCGAAACAGGCGATGCCAAAGCAGGGATCTCATTCCAGTTATTGGGCCCGAAACAGGCGATGCCAAAGCAGGGATCTCGTTCCAGTCATTGTGCCCGAAACAGGCGATGCCAAAGCAGGGACCATCTTCTCGTTACAGTCATTGTGTCCGACCGGCAGCGCCACGACAGTGTGCTGCGCAGCGCCACGACCAGGTGCTACGAGATCGTGCGCAGCGCCACGACATGGTGCTACGGCATCGCCACGACAGTGTGCGTCACCATTAGCCCATTGTACATTCACGTGCTCGTCTTTTGAGGGGTTCCTTCTTGCCCTCAACTGCGAGAGTATAAAAACAGCTGCCCCCGGACGCCAAGAGGAGGGCTCCGATTTCTTCTGTTGAGTGAAGTGCTCTCCCGTCTCTCTACTTCGGTCAACCTGACCGCCAACTCTTTGCGATGTTAAAATAAACAAGTTGTTTCGTTGTTACCTGTCGACTCATGCTTTGCCGGGACCTTCGGATGCTTGCAGTTGTACCCCAGGCCGCCAGGCCAACGCTACCCTTGGGGCTTGCGACCCAGGTACAACCACGGGCGTCAGCGCCGAGTTCCCAACAGATCGTACCAGCAGTCAGATCCAAACATCTGGTTGCCAGCGGTGAGATCGCCTACGACTTCAAACAACGGTCTGCCAGCGGCGAGATCGCGACAACGGAGGCCAGCAGCAAAGAGATGCAGTTGACTGTATGCTGAGCAGCTCAACGACGATCCGGGAGCAGTGCAACGAGCCCTGTGTGACGACTGGTTGCCTGCAGCGGAACGACTGCGCGGAATTCCTGCCTGCGAGGTTTGGTGAGTGCGGGACTTTCTTCTTCTGAGCTTTGCCAGGCTTTTTGTTAGTGTCAGAAACAGAGCTGGTAATTGTGGTTGTCGTTGCTGCCGGGTTAGTTTGCGGCAAGACAATAGTAAGCAGTAGAGAAAGCAGCATTCAGAGCAGCCATGGATTTGAAGTCGTTGCGCAAACCGAAATTGTTGGAGCTTGCAAGAGAGTTGGGTCTGGATGTCTCAGACAAACTAAGAAAACCTGAACTGCTAAAGGCTATTCTTGAGTTAGAGGCTGAGGATGACGAGCTGTCGGAATGCCTTGAGACTATTGAAGAGAGGGAGACAGAAAAAGAAGAGCGTGAACGTAAAGAACAGAAAAAGCGAGAGCAACAAGAGAAAAAAGAAGAGCGCGAACACGCTTTGGAAATGAAGCGTCTCGAGGTAGAGATGGAACGCGCTCGTAATGGAAGTCAGGCACACGGTGCAGGAGAACGCGTATTGTTCAAAATGACTGACCTGATGCGGCCGTTTAAGCTTGGAGAGGACATTGGTTTGTTCCTGGTTAACTTTGAGCGAACGTGCGAGAAGCAGGGGTTCTCTCGGGAAACGTGGCCACAGCGCTTGCTCACTTTGTTACCCGGCGAGGCGGCCGACGTAGTCGCTCGCTTGGATAGAGAGGAGGCAGAGGATTTCGACACAGTGAAATCGAGTCTTCTAAAAAAGTACCGGCTGTCTGCGGAGGCGTTCCGTCGGAAGTTTCGGGAAAATGAGAAAGGCAAAAGTGAGTCATATACAGAGTTTGCGTATAGGCTTATGTCGAACATGCAGGAGTGGCTCAAAGAAGAGAAAGCGTTTGGTGACCACGATAAAGTTCTGCAGTGTTTCGGGCTAGAACAGTTTTATAGTCGGTTACCGGAGAACGTGCGATACTGGGTCTTGGATAGGCCAGACGTGAGTACGGTGGCTAGAGCCGCTGAGCTAGCCGAGGAGTTTGTGACGCGTCGAGCTCGCGGAGCTAAGGACGGTCAAAAGGGTGAATTTGGCTCGAAGTTTGAGAGGCCGAAGTTCACACCCATAAGAGCAAAGGGGGACACGCGTAGTGCGGATGCGAGCGAAAGCAGTCCGACCAAACGTAAAGAGACGGCGGCAGCCAAACGCAGAAAGCGGTTCGAGATGAGGCGAGCGCGCTTGTGTTATACGTGCCAGAAGCCGGGTCACTTTTCGGCGCAGTGTCCGGAAACAACACCAAAAGTTGTTTTTTTTTCAATAGGCAGCACTGACGAGAACATGAAGCTTCTCGAGCCTTACATGCGAGACCTCCTCGTGAACGGGAAAGAGTGCCGAGTGCTTCGCGATTCCGCAGCAACGATGGATGTAGTTCACCCGTCTTACGTAGAACCCCATATGTTCACGGGCGAGTGCGCATGGATCAAGCAAGCCGTGGAAGCTCATAGCGTGTGTCTGCCGGTAGCAAAAGTGCTTATTGAAGGACCTTTCGGAGCGCTTGAGACAGAGGCGGCAGTGTCATCTATGCTGCCACCCCAGTACCCGTACCTATTTTCAAACAGGTCCGATCACCTCCTGCGCGAGAAGGGGCTTTTGTTTGGTGAAGCTAGTGTTCAGGCCTTAACCAGATCGAAGGTTCGGGAGCTCGCTGCAAAGGCGGTAGTTGCGGGGCCGACGTTATCAAACAACGAAAAAGGGTCAGAGGCGCAGCAAGCTGATATTCAGAGCACGCCCGAACTGAATAAAATTGAGTCTGTAGCGTTGAAGGCGCCAGATACTGGAGAGGTAAATCCCGATTCGGGAAAGTTAGAAGAGCTATCTACTGATTTGCTCATCGCGCCTACGTCAGACGGACTTGATAGGTTGCTAAAAGTCAGCCGGTCGGCTTTGATAGCCGAGCAAAAAAAGGATGGCAGCCTGGAAAACGTGCGCTGCAATGTCAAAGAAGGTATCGCCAGGAAAACTGCGCGTTTTGTGGAAAGAGGTGGAGTCCTGTACCGGAAGTATCTAGACCGCAGAGGAGTGGAGTTCGATCAGCTGGTCGTGCCTCAATGCTATCGTCAGGATCTGTTGCGCTTGTCACATGGGGGTTCGTGGTCCGGACACCTAGGAGTTAAGAAAACTAAGGACCGTCTCTTGCAAGAGTACTATTGGCCAGGGTGTTTTCGGGACGCAGACCATTTCGTGAGGACATGTGACACTTGTCAGCGGGTGGGCAAACCAGGGGACAAATCGAGGGCGCCGTTGAAATTGGTACCTATCATTACGGAGCCTTTTAGACGGCTCGTTATTGATACTGTGGGACCTCTGCCGGTAACAGCCACGGGGTACAGACACATTTTGACTGTGATCTGCCCAGCGACAAAGTTCCCTGAAGCAGTGCCGCTTAAAGAACTCAGCTCAGTTGAGATAGTTAATGCACTACTGTCCATATTTGCGCGAGTTGGTTTTCCTGCAGAAATCCAATCAGATCAGGGCACAGTGTTTACTAGCGCTTTGACGACAACTTTTCTCGAAAGGTGTGGGGTAAAGCTGCTACACAGCTCAGTGTACCACCCACAGTCGAATTCCGTTGAGAAGCTCCACTCCGTCATGAAGCGCGTGTTGAGAGCCTTGTGTTTTGAACATCAAACTGACTGGGAGCTGTGTCTGCCTGGGGTGATGTTTGCTTTAAGGACCGCGCCGCATGCGGCTACGGGGTTTTCGCCAGCTGAACTGGTGTACGGTCGCTCGCTTCGATCTCCGCTTCGCATGCTTCGAGAATCATGGGAAGGTAGGGGCGACGACCCAGTCGTGGTGGAGTACGTGCTTAAGCTCCTCGAACGCTTAAGAAGGGCACAGGAGTTGTCAGGTGAAGCAATGACAAAGGCCCAGCAGAGGGCCAAGGTTTATTATGATCGGACAGCCAGGGCCCGTCGTTTTGAGGTTGGCGATGAGGTCATGATATTGCGCACATCGCTAAACAACAAACTAGACGTGCAGTGGGAGGGCCCAGCGCGAATTGTTCAGAAACTGTCGGACGTTAACTACGTGGTAAGTCTGCCAGGAAAGCGGAAAGCACAGCAAGTTTACCACTGTAATCTGCTCAAACCTTATAGACAAAGGGAAGCAGTGGTGTGCATGATGGTAAACGTTCCTGAAGAGCTTCCGGTCGAGCTTCCGGGACTAGGCTCAGTGACGAACAGGGAAGACACCGGTCAAGTCATTAGTGACCTTATCAGTAAAGCACCGCTGTCGCCTGAGCAGAAAACCGAACTACACCAGCTATTACAAGAGTTTCAAGGTCTGTTCTCTGAGAGGCCTGGTAGGACTTCTGTACTTACTCATGATATAGAACTTACCTCCACAGAGCCAGTACGATCCAAGGCGTATCGGGTGTCACCCCGCCAGAGCGATATTATGGAGGCTGAGGTAAAGAAAATGCTACAGCTCGGTGTTATTGAGGCAGGTGAGAGTGATTATACCTCCCCTTTGATTTTAGTTGAGGTACCGGGCAAGGAACCTCGTCCTTGCGTCGACTACCGCAGGCTTAATTCCATCACTAAGGATCAAATTTATCCGATCCCTAACATCGAGGAGCGCCTTGAGAAAGTTAGTAGCGCTCAGTTTATTTCCACCCTAGATCTTGTCAGGGGTTATTGGCAGGTTCCACTTACAGAAGAGGCTAGTAGGTATGCGGCGTTCATTTCACCAATGGGAACATTCCGTCCTAAAGTGTTGAGTTTTGGTTTGAAGAACGCGCCATACTGTTTTTCAAGTCTCATGGATAAAGTGTTGCGGGGACAGCAAGAATTCGCTTTACCGTATCTAGACGACGTAGCGATATTCTCCGCATCCTGGTCTGAGCATATGACACACTTGCGGGCAGTGCTAACCCGCCTGCGCGAAGCAGGCTTGACAGTAAAGGCTCCTAAGTGCCAGTTAGCACAGGCCGAGGTTGTCTACCTCGGTCACGTGATTGGTCAGGGTCGTCGCCGCCCCTCTGAAATAAAAGTGGCCGCTGTGCGAGACTTTCCGCAACCGCGCACCAAGACCGATATTCGGTCGTTCTTAGGTGTCGCCGGCTACTATCAGAGGTACATCCCTAGGTACTCTGATATCGCGGCTCCCCTGACGGATGCTCTAAGAAAGACAGAGCCTCAAACAGTCGTCTGGGACGAGACAAAGGAAAGAGCTTTTAGCGCCCTAAAGAGTGCCCTAACAAGCCAGCCTGTGCTACGATCGCCAGACTATACAAAAGGGTTCATTGTTCAGTGCGATGCTAGTGAGCGAGGCATGGGCGTTGTACTGTGCCAACGGGAAAATGGAGAAGTAGAACACCCCGTCCTGTATGCTAGTCGTAAGCTGACCAGTCGTGAGCAGGCGTATAGCGCCACCGAGAAAGAGTGTGCATGTCTCGTGTGGGCCGTTCAGAAATTGTCATGCTATCTAGCCGGCTCGAGGTTTATCATTGAGACGGATCACTGCCCTCTCCAATGGCTGCAGACCATCTCTCCCAAAAATGGCCGCCTCCTGCGCTGGAGCCTCGCTTTACAACAATATTCCTTTGAGGTGCGTTACAAAAAGGGGAGTCTCAACGGTAACGCCGATGGCTTAAGTCGAAGCCCCTAACGTAGGAATCAGCCTCAAAATTGTTTGTTACTGATGTTTTTCTTCCTGAGGCAGGATTTTTTTTAACATATTGCTTTTGTTTAGTGTTTCAAAGTGATGATATGCTTTCTAGTGCAATTTTTCAATTTGTGGACGCGTTCTGAGTGATGCTAGACTACTGTAAGGAACTAGGCAGTGGTATAAAAAGGGGAAAGAGCCTGGCAGGGCTTAGTGAGGGTTGTGCCGTGCTTGCTGACTGAGCGGTTGAGTTTTCAGCGTAGTTCTAACGCTTGCCGGGAACGAGAACAAAAATGTGAACTCTCCCGAAGTCACTTTGCAGTGTCCCGTGCGAACCTGAACGAGAGAACGAGGCCTTCTCTGTGCGCTGCGCTCAAGAAACGTCAAGGGACGCCCGACTTCGGTTATGAGCATCATCGAGCGACATCCCTCCGGACAGCGGATGCAGTCCCCTGTCCATCGGGATCTCCTTTCCCCGGCGGGGCGGTCTGTTGCGTTTCGCCTGCGACACGTGGTTTTGCCGGCGCGACGGCGGCGGGGCGGCGGACATTTTGGCCCGATCGTCGTCACCGCAACACTCATCGCCAGGTGTTTCCAGGCGCGTCTGCGGCGATGCGACCGCCTAGGGATTTCGTTCCAGTCATTGTGCCCGAAACAGGCGATGCCAAAGCAGGGATCTCATTCCAGTTATTGGGCCCGAAACAGGCGATGCCAAAGCAGGGATCTCGTTCCAGTCATTGTGCCCGAAACAGGCGATGCCAAAGCAGGGACCATCTTCTCGTTACAGTCATTGTGTCCGACCGGCAGCGCCACGACAGTGTGCTGCGCAGCGCCACGACCAGGTGCTACGAGATCGTGCGCAGCGCCACGACATGGTGCTACGGCATCGCCACGACAGTGTGCGTCACCATTAGCCCATTGTACATTCACGTGCTCGTCTTTTGAGGGGTTCCTTCTTGCCCTCAACTGCGAGAGTATAAAAACAGCTGCCCCCGGACGCCAAGAGGAGGGCTCCGATTTCTTCTGTTGAGTGAAGTGCTCTCCCGTCTCTCTACTTCGGTCAACCTGACCGCCAACTCTTTGCGATGTTAAAATAAACAAGTTGTTTCGTTGTTACCTGTCGACTCATGCTTTGCCGGGACCTTCGGATGCTTGCAGTTGTACCCCAGGCCGCCAGGCCAACGCTACCCTTGGGGCTTGCGACCCAGGTACAACCACGGGCGTCAGCGCCGAGTTCCCAACAGATCGTACCAGCAGTCCGATCCCAAACACTAGGGAGCAGCTGTGCTGTTTTCAGAATTACGACTCACATGCTCGTTCATACGAGATCTCTCTCTCTGAAATTAACAGAATACCTTAAGCAACACAAAACTGTTAATTCAAAATAGTGAGAGAAAAAAAGTTAATGGCGTAATTTTTCAAAATTATCATGCCATTCTGTGTGTGCTGAAGCGACTTCACACACTGCCGGCGTTCGCGGCCAAAAAGTAGTGCGTTAGTTACAGTAAGCAAGAAAAATGTAAGTGCATGTGTTGCATAGCAAAATTAAATTTTTGCGATATAGTGGTAGCGTAGCAAGAAATTATTACGTTTGAGCATGACCCACAGCAGCCGACATAACACCGAGAAATGCACAGTCATACATTTTATACACCGCACTACTTGCTCTGCGTCCTAGCAATCTGTCTCGGTTGCGAAAAGGAGCTACATCGCTGATGTGTCGAGTGAATCCCTAAACTCGGAGCCAGCAGGCATGCGTCTAAATCAGTGTCTCGGATAGAGCGTAATGTTAATGCAATATAGGAAGCAATGACGTGACCAAAACATATATACGCGATAACAATTCGATTCACATCGCTCAATAAGAAGCTTTATTTTCAGTACGCATACTTATGTCCTACCGTTTTTCTTCGGGCGAGGATATCCGTTCACAGATACATAAAAACAGTTGCTTGCACTCCGGTCTTTCTCACTGGCAACACAGCACCGCAACGAACTTGGGTTACGCCATTCAGGCGCGACTCGCACGGATGTCGTCGCTCGAACAGTGGCTACTGTTGCCATTGCTACGCGGTCCTTTCAAACACTACACTGGACGTTGTCAGCATGTACTCAAAAGGACATAGAAGTCGCATTTCACGTACTGAAGAACACAAGACAGGGTGACGCAGCACGAAAACACAGCCAGAACGTGAGCCGACATCACGAGCCAGTGAGCAGCTTCGAGTTATACCTAAGCCTTTTTCCGCACTTGAAAACGTGGTTCTTGCAATCATCGTTGTCAGCAAAGCGATCACAGCTAATGTACTTGATGCTAAGATACAGTGAGCTTCAGGCATGCCTATAACACTTTCTCGAAGGAAATACGGGAAACAGATTGACGAAACGCCGTCACGGAACGACACTTCACAGACGTAAACAAACCGTCAGCCATGAGCACTGCCCGCTCCGCCGAACGCGCCCGGTCGCTGGCGAGGCGCACAGCCTCATGGGAAGCGCCACGTGACCAACCTGTATCGGCGGAGGGGAGTTTTTTAAAACTCCCTGTCGGAGTTTCACGGGAGAACAAGATTTTTAAGCGGAGTAAAATCGCGTCATGTCGCCTTAATACTCCCGCAGCTAGCCAGCGGAGTGAAACGAGGGGATGGCGCTGTTTTGCTCCCATACATCGGAGTAAATATTTGAGAGGGGAGGTTTAAGGGCACATCACCTCTTAAAAACTCCCAGGTGGGTTTATTTTCGTTTACAGTGTAACTGCTCCTTTTCCGTCGTCATTTCAAGGGAGCATTTACCCTGTCAAGCTTCTAAATGTAGTAGTGTTTCGTGTATGCTCCTTCCTTTCATGTAAAGGAAGACAAAAGGGAATTGAGCTGAATTGACTTGAACCTTGCCTGTGCCCGTTTATAGTCTCATGCAGGACACGCTATAGTTAAACCTCACTTTAACGAATTCAGTAGGATCCGAGAAATATTTCATCAAATCGAAAACTTCGTCATATTGATAGCGCCTAAAACACTCGAGCGAACATTGTATTTATTCAAGAAGCTCGTTTATTCAGCTCGTTGAGCATGTCTTGCGTTGTTAATGGGATCGGTAAACCTTAATTAATAGGTCAATGGCATCCGTCACCTGAACTGAAACTTCACATAAACTTGTATGCGTCATATTCTCTCCCACAAGACATCGTTAAGACGTGCCAGACGCTCAATTCACTATGTTACTTCGAGTTTTTCAATGTATTATCAATATATGGCGGGGAATCGAAAGTACTTCGCGAAATAAAAAAAGAAATCGCAAAATCAGGTTTCGTGAAAGCGGGGCTTTACTGTATATATATATATATATATATATATATATATATATATATATATATATATATATATATATATATATATATATATATGTGTGTGTGTGTGTGTGTGTGTGTGTGTGTGTGTGTGTGTGTGTGTGTGTGTGTGTGTGTGTGTGTGTGTGTGTGCGTGTGTGTGTGTGTGTGTGTTTTAATGAAGAGAAAGGGACACATGGACTCGGGCACTCATACGACGGTCGCACCTAGAGAAGTAGACAGGCGTTCTCGCGGACAGCTGATTCTGTTTTAAGGCGAAAGCCTGAAGTGGCTAGTTGAACGATGGCCTTCAAAAAAAAAAAGCAAGAAACGCGTCAAGTCGTGTGGTTAAAAAAAATCACGTGAACTTATTCAAGCTAGTGGTGGGCGGACACGAGAACGAGTGGCGTGCGCAGACAAAAAAGGAGGCGTTGCGTCGCTGACACGCGGCGGTGGAGGCGACAGTCGACTGCAAAGCGAGAGAGACGCCAGTGGAGGACGCTCGCCGCCCCGGGGCCTAGCGTATTGCGCGGTATGCCTTGGAAGTACGCTACGGGCGAAGATGCTCGCCAACTGTGCGATGTGCGAAGCGTCGTGAGCAAAGTCTTCGAGCGCGAGTGCTGCTTTCCCCTGCTGAGAGGATGCAACGTAATTGTGTTCGGCTTGTTTTTACCCACTTGTAACACTTACTGGCGACAAGCATGCTGCACCTTTAGGTAGTGCAGCGAGTGGTCGCACGTGTCGTTGAGTAAGTCGACCTCAAGCGCAGCACGCGTACTTCACGCTGCGGCTCGTTGTGTCTTGCAAGAAGTCCGACCCTTCCGATCGTATAACTTAATGCATTACCAAGTGTGGAACCGGCTTTCGCCTTCACGTGTTACGGGAGTGTAACGTGCTGCCGAACTTTTTCTTTCTAATGGCGCTGTCTACGAAAACGCAAGCCTAATGCAGCCCAGCTTTGAGGACGGTCCTCGTGGGACCACGCTGTCCTGCACACCTACTACGGCCAGGGAACACCTTCCACGCTTGCCTTACCATGGATCTAGCTAGAGTGATCATCGGGTCTGCCGTGTCCTCCGTGGACGCCGCCCGTGGCTCCTCTAGAGGTTCGTTCGACAGCCTCCCGGATCTCATGCGAGCCATTTCGCCGCTATCACAACAACTAGACAACTTCACCTCGGTAACCTCCGGATTCTTGCCTGCACCTTTACCACCGCCAGCTCTTTGGGAACTACCAGGGTTTCAGAATGATGTCATCCTTTGGGTGGAAAAAGCCAACGCGCTCGACGCTCGTCCATGCTTGGCCGGACCACAAAAAAAAAAAAACAGCCGATTGCAGTAAACCGACTTCGCGGTGCCGCCAAGGCACATGGCACGAGTACGAAGGCATCAGGCACGGGTCCTAACCTGAATGACATGCAGCTTTGGTAGCTGCTTTCGGCCGGCTCTCCTGCGCCTGCGGCGACTCTGACCAGCACTGCTCTGTGGATGAGGCTCGTGATGTACACCGCCTCGACGCGGCAGTTGTGCCCAACAGCGCCTCGACAGAGACGTCCGCAGGCTGCCCTACCGCGGGCGCAAGCTCATCGGGTATCACCGTCCACTCCACCACAGACTACGCAAGTGTACAACTCGCTCCTAATTTGACATGGCTGTCTACACCAACCGAGCTTCTGCGACGGTAACTCCGCGAAGCTCGGGAGCAGCACCATATCGCCGCTGCAATTGCACCCGACAAGATTTTGACAGATGGGCTCATGGCCTGCCCTGCTGTCGACCCCTGTTGCCAGCTACTTTTCCTGACGCGGGTCTCGGACTCTGCTTCGGCATCCTACACGACACCATCACTGCCAGAGTTCGAGAAAACATCCCATTCACAGCAGTCGGCGGCTCCATTTCCAAGCTCGCCTTTGCTTTGACACATGCGTGCGCCGGCTCACCGGACGATGACGTCAGCTCCGCACCAGGCGGTAGACAGCAATCGGCGGACCACCGCCCCTGCTTCAGCCCACTGCCGGGAGGCCTCCAGGCTTCCCGGCAGTGGGCTATCAAAGTGTCAACGAGGCATTTGTAGGCACCCCCTGATGACATCTAACTGCGGTGTATTCAGCGACGTAGTATATTACGTACAACTTTTTACAATGAGTAAAGAAACCCCACGAATATATGAAAAATATCACGTGACTGCGCTCTCACCCGCATCGTAAAGCAGCGCCCTCAAATAAGCTGCTTGAAAGCAACAGCTTTGCCTGTCGCAAACCCGACGAGACAGTGCATCAACTTGATAATGGTACGAAAGGAGCACCAACAGCAGGTTTTGCGGCTTCGCAGCTATTGCTTCCTCTCATTTCTACGTCACACTTATTATGCGTCTCTCATGGCCGACTGACCGCATAGATAACAATATCCCCTTGATAGCGCGGCCGAAGCCCCGCTCTGACCACACACGAAGCGCGAAAAGCAATGCAATAGGCATAGAATGTTTCACAATCCCGGCTCTGCTCGCACCGCATAGAAAGAGTGTGCGCGGAGCTATATTCCGCGCCAGAAACTTGCTTCGGACCAAGGCCAAATTAAAGTGACGGTTTTATTTTTCATGAGAGTGTATACGTGCTGCAAGAGAACCTTCGTGGCAAAAAATAAAAACGAAACAAAAGAGACAGGAACCGACCCACGTGCAGAGAAAGTGTAAGACCGATGCGCTCAAGAAAGCAAGTGTACCACAGGTACAAAAAAAAACACGCAAAATCTTCGCTGAGATTTACCTGAATGATGCGCAAACATTTCGTAGTACTGACGTAGTGTTTCGTGGTAGCATGCTGGTGTGTTTCGTAAATTGTGATAACGACCGCGAAAGAACCCGGAATTGGAGAAGAGTGGTTGCAACACCGGAGTGTTAAGTGAGACCTGCACGAGACGACAGATAAGAGGCGAGTAAAATCAATGTTCACTAGTGTTATAGACAGTTCGCAGCGGATGTAGACTTGGGATGAAATGATCAGGGAGATGTAGCAAATGAAGGGAATATATGCAACGTTTATTAGGTACAATAAACCATTATGAACCGTGATCAACCGGGCTCTGTTAGGGTTGGCGTCGGAGCCCACGGGCGACAGGTCATTCACCCTACCTACTACTAGGCCAGAGCCCACGGGCGACAGGTCGTTCCCCCTACCCTCTACTTGGTCGGAGCCCACGGGCGACAGGTCATTCACCCTACGTTCTACTAGGCCGGAGCCCACGGGTGACAGGTCGTTCCCCCTACCTTCTACTAGGCCGGAGCCCACGGGTGACAGGTCGTTCCCCCTA
This sequence comes from Dermacentor variabilis, assembly GCF_050947875.1. NCBI lineage: Eukaryota > Metazoa > Arthropoda > Arachnida > Ixodida > Ixodidae > Dermacentor > Dermacentor variabilis. The sequence goes on along the minus strand of NC_134568.1, from coordinate 116,837,979 downwards.
CCTTCTACTAGGCCGGAGCCCACGGGCGACAGGTCATTCACCCGACCTTCTCCCGGATTCGTCGAAAAGAGGATCGACTTCTCCTCCCCGTGCTCGGTAATGCAGGAGGAGGGGCCCTCTCTCTGTGCCTGTCACGTGTCATCGACGGAAGCAAGATCCCGCCCACACTTGTAGAGAGCCTATTTAAGGGGCTCCGAAATGTACTTTTGATATACTTCATACTTCATGCTTTTCTTATTTTCTTTCAACTACCTTTGAATAAACCATGCAAGTTTCGCACTAGCAAATCGTCTCGCCCCTGCTTGGTCGCCATGATCTACCGGATGCCTGCAGCCCGCCGACAACGCCACGCTACCCAATAAGTAATGTCGGTCGAGCTTCGATAGGCAGGCGCCGCTACTTCTCGGAGCAGTACGGTACGCTACCCTGGAGTACGCAACAGCTCCCGCGGCGGCTACGACTGGCGCGGCGGCACGGCCCGTATCTTGAAAGCAACTGAAAGCGGCAGAGTGCGGCATGTGCTCAGAGCTCCGTAAGCGCTGTGTTCTCGCCGCTTTATTGAGGTTGAGGCGAGAGGCTGCACGCCAGTGAATTCGCTCGCTGCTGCGGGCGCTGTGCTTAATGCCCTATGCTGCTTGCGCAATGCTATGTTTTACGCGCCAGAACCACGATCTGATTATGGGGCGCGCCGTAGTTAGGACTCCAGAAATTTAGACCACCTGGCGTTCTTTAACGTGCACCTAAATTTAAGTAAACGGGTGTTTTCGCATTTCACCCCCTGCGAAATGCGGCCGCCGTGGCCAGAATTCGATCCCGCAACCTCGTGCTTAGCAGCCCAACACCAGTGAACGAAGAATGGAACCGATTATAGCACCGGCTTAAATTCCGAACCACACATTGAACGACCACTGGTACTGGTGCCGAGTGCGCTTTACCCAGTGTGGATTGGAGTCACTGCAAAGTGTGCATTATGCAAATTTACCTGGCCATTTCTGCAAAAATTAGCTTCATCTATGCACATGATGTTGCTCAAGAAGTCCGGTGGCTTATCGGCATTTGTGAGGACCCAATTCGGGAAATCTAGACGATTCCGCAGGTCCTTATCTTCCAAGCATTGGTGCAGGCTGAGGAGGTACGGGTGAAAGGCTGAGTCATTTAGAATCCTCTAAACTGCTGACTTGGAAATTGGTACCTGGGCGGCCACGTCCCGCACGCTAGAATCGAGGGTTTGAGGCCATAAATGCTAGAACATCCGTGCGTATAGGCTAGGACGCAAAGATGGAGTCCTCCCCCGCTGCTTTTTGAAGCTGCCGGTTCGTCTCAGTTTTCATAATTTCTGATGATAGTCGATGCGTTTGGTCTACCACCACACTTCCATCACTGAAATATATTTGCAGTCTTCCTCTTGTTGCTATTTGCAGCTCCCAAGGCAAGAATCATGTTTTCCTTCTGATCCTTAGAGAAAAACATGGCGACTGGGGTGAAACAAAACGCGCCTTTAGACCTTTGCACTGACTTGTGAATTCGCTTTTGTGGTAATAGGTTTCGTGAAAAAAAAAAAAAAAACATCCGTGCACTTTATGTACGCAAAGACAACAGTTATGACAGCTTGTTTCCAACTAACACCAAACGCGACGTGTCACTTCAGCCGGGGCGCTGCAGATAAGGCACGAGCTCGATCACGATGTTTTTCTTTATTTCCTTTATTTCGTTCTGGCTAGCTCAGGTGCAGCTTTTTCGAGGGCACTGCTTTATGATGCGGGTGGGTGCGCAGTCACGAGGTATTGTTCATATTTAGTGGGGTTTATTTATCAGTCGGAAAAAATTGTACGCAATTGGTACATTGCTGAAAATACCGCAATTACATGTCCCATGGCTGTGCCTACAAATGTCTCATCGACACTTTGATGATAGTACGTCTCACGATAGATAATTAATTACAGTTACCGAATTAAATCTCAGTAATTAAAAAGTGACTGCCACTGTACCGGAAATAATATGCGCTAGGTTTTCTTAGAGTAACACAATTGCTCTTTTTCTAAATCTGGGTGAATGGTAGTTGATTGGGACACCCTGTATATATTTATGATATTTAGGTGACGATGTTAATTTTCATCCCCAATAAATGTTGTATATTATTAGAAGAGCTTTTTTTCGTGAGTCGTTAGCATTGCTTACTAGAAAGAGAAGCAATACTGAGACACATATAATTCACGTGCATTTCACACGTCGTTGATGAAGGACTCTGCCGAAGGGGTCACTGAAGTCTGGAGGTCTCTTCCAGGGTCAAAAAAGCACGCAAAGCAACTTTAAGCGAGGTGGACATACAGTAACATATTCATTTTCTAGGCATATGCTATGCATACATTAAGAAATAATTTATAATTGCCTACCTCTTTCTCTTTCAAAAATATAATAAACTTTGTATTGTGTGCATATTTAAATATATTGTGCACGTGCGTGGTGTTTACAGTGGAAATTTAATATAAAATTGAAGTGAGAAAATACGGATGACGTAGCCGCCGCTAGTGCTTCTAAGGCGCATGTCGTCCTATTGTCAGGATTTGCAGAAATAAAGCGAAAGACTGAATTAAAAGTGCACGTCCGCGCCAACAATGATGCACTAAACTATCAGCCACAATAAAGTTTTAGTTGAAAAGGTCGAGGCAATTCACAAGTAACCTCAAATGATGTCGGTGACGAAACTCTGGTAATGGCATTTTGCGTGCGTGTGTGTGTGTGTGGGGGGGGGGCGGTTCTGCCCCATCCGCAAAACTCCGGAGGTGGGTCGGGCCCCGGAGGTCCCCGGTAATCGGTGCCTATGACCTTACCAACCTCTTCACGGATCCTTGAAACGAAATACTTCTGACCCCGTCGGAGCCCCACCTCCTGGTTTCACAGCACTCATTGGCCTAATGCGGAGACAATCATGTGCTGCTGATAGACTGCAAAACGCGCAAGCATCTATTAACGCGCAATACGCGCAAGAGACCACCTCAAAAGATGGCAAGAGACTACAAGTGGCGCACAAGAGACCAGACGCGCAAGAGACCATCGGTTTCGATGCAGACACAGCTGTCCACTGCTTGAAGCATTGAAAACCTCGCATCACCGCCTTCCCTAATGCTCATAGGAGGCCAATCATCTTCTGCCGATGGTATGATTTTCCAAGAGGACAGTTCGGCTGCACTCGACGTTTTGTCAAGACCAGCCTGTTCCAGCATCTCGGAGAGCCATGACCCGACAGCTGCAACACTGCGAAAGGGAAAGTCACGTCGCGCAGATGCATGGAAACTCGCACCTTCGTTGTCCCAGACACCCGGTATACCAACCCGACGCACTACGACTGACCGCAGCCAGTGCGAACGACCCCACTTAATGAGACAGACGGCGGTTCAGTGTTCGAGATCGCTTGCCGCGTTTTTCCAACTGGGATATATATATATATATATATATATATATATATATATATATATATATATATATATATATTCATGTATCTCATGCGGACAAAGAGGCGCAGAGGCGCATTTGGGCTCGGGGGCATGGAGAGAAGAGGAAGTAAATAAGGCGCTCTTAACGCAACACGAGAAGCATCTATTAAACTTCGCGCTCAGCGAACGAAACAAAATCGAAATTTATGACGGTTCAAGAACATACGCCATTTGAATTTGAATTATGCAAAGTGGACGTTAGTTACCCTCCTTGAATATTAACAAGTCCTAATATAGAATTATTGGTCGACGGCATTTTATCTAAGAGAGGCATGTTCATGGTAGCCGGACAGCGACTGGAACTCTTCCAAATTTACTCATATCCCCAGTACATCCGCGTATATACAGACGGTCCTTGTCATAAAAATTCCCCGACTTCAGCATTCGTCATTCCACATTCGGCGCTAGAGCAAACATATAAATTATCGCGAGAGACATCTTCCACCACGGCAGAACTGTTTGCAATCCTGTGTGCTTTGCGTTTCATAACATCAGAAAAGAATGTGCACAAATGGGTTATATTTAGCGACTCGCAAGCCGCTTTCACATTGCTACAAAACAATAAGAAAATTCTTTGAACATTTTGGTATTGTATGAGACGCTCAAAGAACATACAAAAGCAAGCGCAATGAATCACGTAATTGTATTTCAGTGGATACCTGGGCACTGCAGTATTCCTGGTAATACTGCAGTGGACGCAGCTGCCAATCGAGCGCACAATAACACAGATGCAACCAATCTTCCCCTTTTGCGTAGTGAAGTCACTCTGCTCCTGAGACAGATATCCTGTCGTCTCAGCGAAACTACTTGGTTTGATCAGCAATCTAAGAACTAGAAGTTTAGTTGAAAGACTCGTGTATAAACCTATCGATTCCGGAAAATTTAAGAGGACACAGAAGATTTGAAGCATTGGTGCACCACCTGCGACTTGGTACTGCATTTACTTGGTACCGACTTGGTACCGCTTCCTCTCGATTACTGCATATATATATATATATATATACAGGATCCATTATGAAGCGCATGATTTTATGACGCGACTATCCATGGCAGCGCCGTAAAACCGATCGGGAAATGTGGCGAGGGTTCTGCACTGCCACAGCGGATAACACGGCGCGATGGAGCATTCGCTTGACCAGCGATACGCTATCAAGTTTTGCGTGAAGCTTGGAAAGAATGCAACCAAAACATTCCAGATGCTTTAAGAGCCTTTCAAAAAAGACTTCATTTCAAGGTCACTGTTCGGGAGGTGGCACAAGGCGTTCAAGGAGGGCTGGGAAGAGGTCGCCGACGAACCCCGTTCTGGACGCCCAACAACGACCAGAACCGACAAAAACGTGGATCGTGTGCGCGAAATCTTGCGTTCCGACCGTCGATTGAGCCTCCAGAAAATTTCTGACACCCTACACATGTCCACATTTGCGGCACATGGGATAGTGACCGAGGATCTGCAAATGCGAAAGGTCTGCACGAAGCTTGTGCCGAAAGTGTTGACGGAAGATCAGAAAGAACTTTGGGTTTTGCGCTGTCAAGAATTGTTGGATTTGAACCCGCCGTGGTTGCTCAGTGGCTATGATGTTGGGCTGCTGAGCACGAGGTCGCGGGATCGAATCCCGGCCACGGCGGCCGCATTTCGATGGGGGCGAAATGCGAAAACACCCGTGTGCTTCGATTTAGGTGCACGTTAAAGAACCCCAGGTGGTCAAAATTTCCGGAGTCCTAAACAACGGCGTGCCTCATAATCAGAAAGTGGTTTTGGCACGTAAAACCCCAAATATTATTAATTGTTGGATTTGATTCAAAATAAGCCCGACTTTCTTAACTCTGTCGTAAGCGGAGACGAATCCCGGATGTTCGAGTACGACCCGGGATCGAAAAGGCAGAGCAGCGAGTGGCACTCAAAATCATCCCCCCGCCCCAAGAAAGCGCGAATGAGGCAGTCAAAAACGATGCTTATTTTCTTCTTTGACGCCCGAAAAATCGTCCATCTTGAGTTTGTGCCGCAGGGAGAAACTGTCAACACCACCTTTTACCTGGAGGCGCTAAAAGATTGAAACGCTGGGTCGCGCGCGCGAGGGCTGACATCAAATACACGGTCAAGCTCCACCATGACAATGCCCCCAGCCGCACGTCCTTCATCAATACCAACTCCCTGGCCCGGAGCAATACACCGGTGGTCCCCCATCCCCCTTACAGTCCCCACTTGGCTCCGTGCGACTTTTTTTTGTTTCCTCGACTGATGAGAGCGCTGAAAGGAAGGAATCGGGAGATCGTGGAAAACATCCAAAAGCATGTTACAGCGTTCCTGAGAGACATTCCCGTTGAGGACTATCAGGCGTGGCAGACACGTCTCTGCAAGTGTATTGATACAGGGGGTGAGTATTTTGAAGAATTTTAACGATTTGTACAGGTCCGGTCAATAAATCTATTTTTCCCAACAAATGCGCATTACTTTCATAATGGACCCTGTGTATATATATGTATATATATTTCAAAGAGACAATGAAGACAGAGAAAGTGTAGGGGACGGTTATTTTGATATTTAATTGAAATGTAGAAATAATAAAAATAAAGCAATAAGGTGCTTTGCGAATTTAAGCTACCACGGTGGCAATCCTCCCGTGCACTTTCTTGGGTATAGTCATGAGTTATATTTGTCGTGAATCCATTCCGTGATCAAAGTTCGAAGAAAACTCGTGGACTGTGCATCTCGTGGGATTTTACGCGAACCTAAGGCGATTCGTGAAAGTGGCGAATGTTCTCTGCCCCGGCGAAAATTTACATAATGCATAATATGAAAGTGGTACTAAAGGGCATCACTCACTCCGCTGCCAAACACATAACGGTGATAGGCAGTGTGAGCTGGAAATATATATATATATATATATATATATATATATATATATATATATATATATATATATATATATATACACACGGAGTGCTTCAAGTCTCAAATGCGTGTACTTCATGGTGTATGTGAAGTGGGCTCTTTCATCGCAGTAATGTTCTTATATTTAGTAGAGGTGCCAGATATATAGCTTTGATCTCTCGGGGGCTTTCAGGAAGCAAGATAGAGGCTCAATACGTTCCTGCACTCAGCACGAGATCGGTGAGGTGGAAGAGCGGAACACTGCGCCAAAGGAATGCGGGCGAAAGCATACAGGATGGAAAGCGCACCCGAATGCACGCATTCACCCAACAACGAGTTGTCAAATAATCATCGCTTTCATTCATGCTTTTAGCTGTGGCTCATACCAGGCTCTCCAAAATATTTATTTAATTGTTTTTGCTGCATTTAGCATTGTTATCATTATCATGTGGTGCTAAAAAGAAGAAAATAAACGTACAGAAACTAGCGAAAATGATTGTCCACTATCAGAGAGTAACTTGGGCGAACCGCAGAAATCAAATGGACAAACAAACAGTACTTACGAAGCATACTGCGGGCGTCAATAAAATAAAACGAGAGAGAGAGAGAGAGAGAGAGAGAGAGAGAGAGAGAGAGAGAGAGAGAGACAAAAAAAAGAAGAAAGGCAGGGATGCTAACCAGAACAGTAAACCTGTTTTGCTACCCGCACACTGAGGTAAGGGGAAGGGTAGCGGGTTAGACAGATAGAAAGAAAGATAGAAAAATAAGAACAAAATAGATGGCGATATATCACAGCCGATTACGATCACCGGGCACTCTCACAGCGCATCACGTTCTCCATGTGAAACATCCCAAGTTTTCAATGCAACCACCGGCTGCACAACCTCGACTTCGCACCGCCTTCTTATCTGAACTGGACTCTGTGCTAACGTGAGGCGACGCTGCTTTGTCGGGTGTGGCAATGAGCAAACCTTACGAAGCCTTTTGCTTTTCGCATTGGTAAGGCCGACAACGCAACGGGTGATGACTGTGGTCGCGAGCAGACTCTTCAACACGCTCCGTGCAACTGTCCTCCCTACAGTGTACAGAGACAATCGCTTGCAACTGCGGTGGCTCGATTTTATAATAGACCGTTATTAGAGCAAGCCATATTGGAATGCCGACTTCATAAGCCATCGCAGCAAAGGGCGACGAATGTACTGGTATAGTTTTTAAGGGCAACAGATGTCGATAATACTATTAATTGTACTGAGCGGGAAGCAAATGCCGCGGGCATCGTAACTGTTGCCCATTTGCGCGGTTACGTGAAATGTCCCGCGACAAGGAGAGGGGGACTTAAATGTAGATAGAGAGGGCGAGAGAGAGATGTCAACATAGAGCGGTTAACGTGCATTCACACACACACACATACGTACACACACATGCGCGCGCCTAGGGCGCGACGACGAAGGTCGCATGACCGAGACGGCATGACAACAGCGCGACGGCGATGGCACGGCAACGGCTCCACACGTGAACTTCCTTTGCCCTCGTTTACTACACGGAGGTCATATACTCCTCCGACCATTTGCTCTGAGATCACGCGGATCGCACGCACTGCGGTAGTTGGGCTAAACGAAGCTGTGATGAGCCAGCCAAACGAAACTGCCTACCACTATACACGAGACGGGCAGTGGACCTCAACGACGAAGTCACCCGCAGGTGGCGCAGGAACGCCAGCACCGACCACAGAATCTACATCTTCGGACGCCGCCACAATGCTCTCGCGCGAGAGCAGGTGCGTGTCAATGAGCTAGCTGGCGTTCATGCAGGCCAAACGCTTTCCAGCACTCAGATAACTCTCGCACGAGATCGCGTGCCAAGTTCCACCCAAGGCACAATATTTGGCCACAAGAACAACACACCCAGAGACCCGGCGCATACAATGTGAACACCAACTTCAGTTATCGAACTGCTTCAGCTCAATCCAGATTTTTCACATACGTTTGCCCAAACCACTGCTTCGCCGCGAACAGCATCAGAAGCTCCCCTTTGTCCTGAATAAACATTTTCAGCAACATCGACGGCTACAGTAAGAGCTAGAAAGGTTAACCTCTTAAAACTAAGACATGTCAAGTCACCGTGGCAAGTGCGGTGTCCAGATGTCAAGAATGAGAGATAAAGAAAAGCAAAAGAGACAGACGCACGAAAAACGCGCGTCACTGTAGATAAAGTACGTTCACGCATGAACTTCAGGCACTGTAATCTGCGGAAGGGTAAAAAATGCGTGTGTAACACACGACGCAGATCGAGGTGTCGATCATCCACGGTTGAAGTAAACGTGTCATGTTACCATATTCCCTTCATTTCTTATGACTTGGCGAACGCGCTGTCACATCCTGAGGGCGCCCTCATCATTTCACACACACACACACACACACACACACACACACACACACACACACACACACACACACACACACACACACACACACACACACACACACACACACACACTCTCTCTCTCTCTCTCTCTCTGAGCCATATATATAAAAAAAGAAGACGCACGTATTGCAATTCAATAACGCGTATTGAGGACACCAGCTAATCCGTTCGCTACACAAAATGCGGACAATACACAGGCATAAGAAACTCAATCTCCCTGAAGAGATTCTCTCCTTTTGACCTGAAAGGACAGATCGTAACCTTTACCGCTCCTTTCCAGCGCGGAAGCGGTAGCACAACCGTATGCGGATATTTTTCAGCCTCGTGCCCCGTCGATACGCCACGCACTTGCACCGCGCCGGCGCGCAGGCGCCGGCTAGAGCAAACACAACGCAGACACATCTGGCAAGAAGCCAGCGAGGAAATAAAAATTCGAGTTTCCGTTCGGTGTTGTTCTTTTGTTCCGGGCGTAACGACATCAATCGCGGTCCCTGCTGTCATACGAAGCGACCCCACGCACAAAGTCGCCGATGCGCGGCCGTGGCGTCCAATTGAGGTTGACGTTGATGCTCGGCTTTTGTCGCCCCGGCCCACGACGGTTTCTAAACCCGGCGCAAAAACAAAGAGGGCCTGCTATTGCTTATTTGGTGCGACAGCGCTGGGGGGATTTGCTATCGAAATGGCACAGCCCGCTGCTAGCGCCAGCTGAGAAACAAAAGGCTTAGCACGCAAGTAACGGAAGACAAGGGACGACAGCCTCGACGTGCACAAGACCAGCAGACAAAGGAGGTGTTTGAAGGAAACCAGAGCCACGGCCAGGAGCATCGACAATGACCAGATAGCCGCTTTTATTTTTCCTTCCGGGCGCTTCGCTCTGCTTATAACTTCCCAATATTAATTTTAATGGCGGCTTTCTTTGAAAACAGCCGCCGTCATATGCTTCATGAATTGAGGCAGAGGCACTTTCAGGTATTTGCAACACATTATCTGCCTCTTTCATTTAGTCATAGATATCACAAGACGTGGGCCCAAGTACTCGAATCTCGTCGATAGCTTCGTCACGGACGTTTACGTCGGGCAAGGCCGGTCTGTTACCTTGAGGGAGGTGCCTTTCGGGAATATATGTACAAGCAAGTCTTGCTAATCAAATCGTGTAGCCGTCAAAGGAGAAAAGCATTTGCCCAAGCGAGGGACGCGTAGTGGTTCTCAAGGTGAGCCTTTTAAGCACATACGAGCCGCTAAACTTGAGCAGCCCCTCCCCTTCGTTTCCAACTATATAGTATAGTTATGGGCGAAAAACTTGTGCGAGGTCTCGCGAAGACGGTAATATGGTGCTGTCCTCGTATTTAGGCTGAAAGCGAGTAACAGGAAGCTGCATTGTGGATGGCACAAAACAGAAAATAAAGTGGAAGAGAAAAGCCAGAAATATCAAGCTGAGAGTGAGGACGTACACAAGTAGGGAAGGGAGTGATGCTTGTGTCCGCCGTCTCAGCCCGTTGGAAGCTATCAGCAGGGATCAGCGATCAGCGTCGCGTGTTATTGTTGGTTCCTTCCCTTGAATTCGTGAAGTACAGGGGAGCACTTTTGTGTTTCAATGGACAAAACGACGTTTTCTCAATAAAGCGACTGGAACGCCAATGCATTTCTCCGCAAAGTTCGGGAATATCTCGAAACTGGTGTCAATCTGAGAATTCGTTCCAAATGGATCCACCTTGTGAACTCCACGGTTAGAATTTGTGAATTGCAATATGGGCGATAAGGTAATTAGTTGAAAATTTAATTAGTGAATTTCTGTTAACTTTGTAGATACTTTGTAGATTATGTATTTCAATTTTCTTGTGCAAGCAATGTCAGCCTCTTCAAGTAGACCAGCTCATGAACTAGACTTGTGCTATCGGCCACAGGCCACCTTTAAAAATATTTTAACGTGTTCGCTGAAACACCGGGTATATGTTGAGCCCATCAAATTGCACATTTTCCTTATTAGCTGTATAGTTAGTGCGGACGCGCGTTGTCTTAACTCCCGGCATTGTGGCCAGATTGAGCCCAGCTATATTAGGTGCGCATGAGCCTCGCATGACCTATATTTAATAGGGGTCGGCGAACATTCGAAGTATTGAATACGAACCAAATATTACACTAACTATTCGCATTCGTATTCGAAAATGAACTACTCGGTATTTCTGAATATCGAAAGTCACCAAATATTTTGCAGAAGCCAACTGTTAAAGCCTGGTTACTATTCTCGTTTTGCTAAACAATGTATGGCAAGCTATCAGAAGTGAAACAACGATAAATATTTTCGAAGCAATGCAGAAGAAACTGGTGATAACGCCAGCTTGGTTTTCCGTTTCGCGTCTGAAGCGTAAACATGACAACTTTCAATGTTTGCTTCTAGTCTGTCATTTAGTGTGCATGGTACTCTACTGATGTAGCAGTTTTTAAATTTTACGCTACGATCAGTGATGTATTCCTAGCAACGGACCTTTTTACATGCATCTACGACACGCAAGTCCTTCGATACCTTACTCTTTTCATTTTGGTTAGCAACTTCTGATCTTTTTTTTTTTTGTGCAATCATTTATTTAGCCTTCTTGAAAAGCCAGCCATAGAGCAGCCATTCATTCTCGTAAAGCTTGTTTGCAATCAGTCTCTAAAGATATGTGGAGAGGCTATTCCTGCAGTTTTTTAATGGCACTTAGTACCTAATCTTGCTTAAAAGTGATCCTAACTGTTGCCATATAGTTAGCTGTCCTTTTTTACTAGTCATCGCAAGTGTGGTATAGCTAATTATACGGAAATAAATATTCCTGTCGTAAACATATGCATTTACGCATGACTATTCGACATTCGTATTCGATTCGTATTCGGAAGAAAATCGATGTTCTCCCACCTCTAATAGTTAAACATGTTCGGACGCTTCAGAGTTTCGAAGAATCTTTATGGTGCAGCATGCACCCATTCCTGTTTAGCACAAATCAATTGGTCGTATTCTATTTCTTTTTTCATTCTTTCTACTGTGCAAACTGCGATTGCACTTTACCGAAAATCAAGCTAATGCTCGATGCCCTCACTCGCCAATTTAACCGGTCCAGCAGCGACATAAATTGGGTGCAGTGATGCAAAGTATCCTGTAACGCAGTAAAGGACGCCCAAAGTATTATCAGCTATCGTTTTAAGGTATCGCATTTCGACAGAATCCCAGCATGCATGGCAGCTATAATTAGGTGCTGTAACATGACCGCTGCCGCTATGACTGCAATTTCCCGATAATTACTCGGGTCTCTTTACACAAACACGGTGCTGCCCTCTCAAGCGCCGATGGCGGCTGGGAGTAGGAGAACGCTATACGGCTCAACGAAAAACAACATCAACGGAGCCCAGACAGCTCCCAGTGCACGGCTGCTGCCACAGAAGCCATTATGACGCGGTCGCCCTCGTTACTGTTTTACGACACAGGCGAGCGAACTCGTGCGCGCTTTTATCAAGTGGTTGACGACTACATCCGCCCCTTTTCTTCTTTTTTTTCCCCTCGTACCTTCGGGAAGCATGGATCTAGAGTCGGGTCCTACAATCTCAAAATCTCATTAATGATCGCTTTTCGAAAGATCCATACTCTGGCCGTCTACATCCGACGGGGAAAAAAAAAAAGAGAAACGTTGGCGAGCGCACTTGTTTCCTACGCTCGTTATTCGATCGTATGTCAGCCAAAAATCGATGAGTTTCGAAATTCATCGGCTGTGTTACTCCGCGCAGAGCCGAGTGATCGAGACCGAGAAACGGCGGTCAGCGTGCTTGCAGACGGGTGTACGCACGTAGCACGTCTGGAGCGCTCCGGCGTAAGCGCAATAAGCTGCGGCCGTTGCTGCTTTTTCGAGAGAGCGACCACAAGTGCATGCTGGGTCTGAGGACAAATGGTGCTCCTTAGTCGCGCACCTCCGTGATCATTTCTTTGCGCAATGGCGAAGTTTCATAACATGTCCCAAGTCTACGTCCGTCCGTCTGTCTGTTTATGCGTTTGTGTGTTCGCTGCTTTTCTTTTTACATCTATATTCTCGTTTCTTTCCGGTGTCTTTCTTTCGATTTTTTTTTCTCTTCAAAGGGGTGGGCGTGGTGTGCCATACAGGAGACAATTGCTAGCCCGTTTCTCATTTCCCACTTCTCACTGAGCGCGTGCCCCCCTTCGAAACTGCTGAGCACCAAGAGATACCGCACAAAACGACTTTCAACAACGACCGCATGCACTGCCGCCCCCCTCCCCCTGTCAAGTGCTTGCCTCACCTCCGAAAAAGAATTCCCAACTCCGCCTCTGAAGGTAACATCATTTTACGGTTGCTAAAATAGACGTTCAGTACACAGAGGAGTTCTATAGAGATTTATAAAGTACCAGTAGCACCCACGACGATAATGTGAGAGAGAATAGTCTAGATGAATCTGAAATCCCACAAGTAACGCCGGAAGAAGTAAAGAACGCCTTGGGAGCTATGCAAAGGGGGAAGGAAGCTGGGGAGAATCAGGTAACAGCATATTTGTTGAAGGATGGTGGGCAGATTGTTCTAGAAAGACTGGACACCTTATATACACAATGCCTCATGACCTCGAGCATGCCGGAATCTTGGAAGAACCTAATCCTAATCCATAAGAAAGGGGAGGCCAAGGACTTGAAAAATTATAGACCGATCAGCTTACTGTCCGTTGCCTACAAAGTATTTGCTGAGGTAATCGCAAATAGAATCAGGAACACCTTAGACTTCTGTTAACCAAAGGACCAGGCAGGATTTCGTAAAGGCTACTTAACAATAGACCATATTCACACTATCACTCAGGTGAGAAGAGAAATGTGCGGAATATAACCAACCCTTATATGTAGCTTTCATTGGTTACGAAAAAGCGTTCGATTATGTCGAAACCTGAGCAGTCATGGAGGCATTACGGAATCAGTGTGTAGACGAGCCGTATGTAAAAATACTGAAAGATGCCTATAGCGGCTCCACAGCCATCGTGATCCTCGATAAAGAAAGCAACAAAATCCCAATAAAGAAAGGCGTCAGACAGGGAGATACAATCACTCCAATGCTATTCACAGCGTGTTTACAGCAGGTATTCAGAGACTTGGAGTGGGAAGAATTGGGGATAAAAGTTAATGGAGAATACCTTAGCAACTTGCAATTCGCTGATGATATTGCCTTGCTTAGTAACTCAGGCGACCAATTGCAATGCATGCTCACTGACCTGGAGAGGCAAAGCCGAAGGGTGGGTCTAAAAATTAATCTGCAGAAAACTAAAGTAATATTTAACAGTCTCGGAAGAGAACAACAGTTTACGATAGGTAACGAGGCACTGGAAGTGGTAAGGGAATACATCTACTTAGGGCAGGTAGTAACCGCGGATCCGAATCATGAGACTGAAATAACCAGAAGAATAAGAATGAGCTGGGGTGCGTTTGGCAGGCATTCTGAAATCATGAACAGCAGGTTGCCACTAGCCCTCAAGAGAAAAGTGTATAACAGGTGTGTCTTACCAGTACTCACCCACGGGGCAGAAACCTGGGGGCTGACGAAAAGGGTTCTGCCTAAATTGAGGACGACGCAACGAGCTATGGAAAGAAGAATGATGGGTGTAACGTTAAGGGATAAGAAAAGAGCAGATTGGGTGAGGGAACAAACGCGGGTTAATGGCATCTTAGTTGAAATCAACAAAAAGTAATGGGCATGGGCAGGACATGTAATGAGGAGGGAAGATAACCGATGGTCATTAAGGGTTACGGACTGGATTCCAAGGGAAGGGAAGCGTAGCAGGGGGCGGCAGAAAGGTGGGCGGATGAGATTAAGACGTTTGCAGGGACAACATGGCCACAATTAGTACATGGCCGGGGTAGTTGGAGAAGTATGGGAGAGGCCTTTGCCCTGCAGTGGGCGTAACCAGGTTGATGATGATGATGATGACGACGATGACACGAGCCGAATAAAATGCTTTGTATTATAATTTTCTGCTTGGATTTTCTTCCTCGTAGACGACGCGTTCATGTCACTGCGAGAGAAGATCGTCTCAGGTGCCGCCCAGGGGTAATATAGATTACTCCACGTGTGCAGCCACGTCGGCTGAGAAGCGCTGGCCACTCCTGTTGGCATTACAACTTCCCTAGGCGAACATCCCGGTGAGTGCAATATGTAATATCATATAGCTATCTTCAGTACCACTTTACCTTGTTCTTTGAAAACACTCCAGCACTGCTTATTTTTAACACATCCTAACATTTCAAGAAAGTTGAACTCGGAATCCACATCTCAATCAATCATCTCTGATTAACACACAAAGCTTTTGCATTTTCGCAAACTTCCTTTGCATTAACTAGCTGCCTTATAATACGAGCGCGCAGCATCCGCACTGGCGGAAATTTGCTCTTACGACTAATTCTATAGGGGAGCAGCTTCCCGTGAATACGCGCTATGGTGACAAGCTTAAAAGTATCAAAGTCGCGAGGCCCTGAAGGTTGCGTCATACAAGAAGAAATTCAAGGAGAGGGACACTCGGCGAAAACTGGCAACAGGTAACACGTCACGGCTAGCGTTAATCCCATGCGTTAGTTGACGCGAACATTGAAAAAAAAAAAGAAAGTGAAATGAACTTACAGACAAGTTTTTTTATTTTTCTTATTCCTTCCTGCTAAAACTAAAAAAATTCTGCGTATAAATGAACTTATCCTTTGCTACTTATTTTTCTTGCGTTACCAAGGGACAAGCTAACGGTACGCCAGGCGCGAGAGATGCATGCGTCATGAGCCCGACAGGTTACCGAAGCCTGCGAGGCCGGTTGCGTATGTGAAGTTCGCCTGTTCGGCGACCCGCCTCTTTTGGTGTAGCGTGTTGGGCTCCCGGCGTATTGTTGCGTTTCTTCTGCACTTCGACGCGGCACCACTGCACTATTGGACTACGGCAATGTGAGAAATTTAGTTTGACAGTCTGCGACGCATTTCAAGCAATATTGGATTTTACGGCACGGAACCAAGACTTGTGACGCTGTTAGCAAAAACAGCTCGGGCGTCCTGGCGCGGTTAATTTGTGTTAATGACTCGCACTGAGAGCTCTTTGCGACGCTTTTTATGAGCCCCAACATTATTATAACTTATTTCGCTAGTTTCGGGGCGCGCTCGCTGTACCCCGCTTTGTGACGCAGTTAGGGAAAAGCAGCTCGGCCGGGTGACGCAGTTTCGCTTGTACTGAAACTTACCGAAACAGGTTTTGGCGCTTTTTCTGGCCCCGAACATTAATGTAACTAATTTCGTTACTTTTGGGGGTACTGTTCAAGCATAGTGGCCGAGCCCGGCGCTGTGACGCAGTTAGCGAAAAGCAACCGTGCTGTGTGCCGCAGTTAGTTTCGCGTGTACTGAATCTTACTGAGACAAGTTCGTGAAGCATTCTCTGACCCCCAAACGTATTGCAATTTCCTAAGTTGTTGGGATGCCTTTGAGGCATGCTCGACGCGCCTGGGGTTGGGAAACAATTAGCAAAAAAAGAAAAGCAAGCCGGCCATGGTAACTGTTTCGCGTGTACTGAATCTTAGTGAGACAAGTTTGTGACGCTTTCTATGACCCCGCAACGTATACCTTCTTTCGGTACTCACGCTTGCTGAAGACGCGACGAGCGATTGCCAGGAGTGATAACACTGGAGTGTGTTGCTTGCACCGGCAAAACGCGCAAAAGATAACGCCGAGGAGCTCAAAAGCAAGAACTCGAAAATTCTCTTTACTCACAACAGGCTTTGCACCCACGCCGTTCTCGTGAGTGCGAGTGGAAGACATTCTGCAAGCGTCTAGCATGGTCTGGCTGAGAGCTTGTGTTGTGGCCATCCCTGTGTATACAGCGTACTATCCCGTCGGCTGACGCCAAGTTGTTTCGGAAACGCGCAGTCGCCCGTGCATCTGTGCTCTTAAAGTGCAGGAAACGATGCCCGAAAATGGGGGAATGCTTGAAAATCAGATTTTTTTTTTCATAATTTATAGTACGGCTTGGAATGAGTCGGGCATTTTCGATGCCGTGTATGTAAAAGCAAATTGCTTTTATTTGTAACGTCACCCATTCACCACTTTCGTACGTTTCCACTCTGCACGCAGCTTTCTGATAAGGGCTATGTACCAAAATGACGGATGCTTGTAATTTACTTTTTTCAGCTGATGCCATCCGGTGGAGCTTCGTACGGGAACTACTGCACCTTACCTGGTGCCACAACGTTGGATGAACGCACAAAAAGCCCGGAACAAGCATTTGTATACAGCGAAATAAACGTTTCCTCATTTACAAGGCGTTTTGCGTCTACTTTATGAAATTGCACGTGGCACAGATTCGATGGAGGCTTGTAAAAATCGTTCGCAATCATTTTAGTTAATTAAACGATTGCGCACTAAGACCGCACGCGATTGAGCAGCAGAAGCAAAAAAAAAAAAAGAAATAACGGCGCCGAGTAGCGCAGCCGGCGTAGCCCATGCCAGCTAGCATTGAAAACGCGCGTGCCGAAAACAGAAGCCGGAAGGTGTTAATACCATCCGCTTGGTGCGCTACAGTAAATTCGGCTGCTGCGCTCTGTGGGAGTGTCCGCTCTTGTTGAATATCTTCCTCTATGGTTGCGTCGTTTTCTTTCTGGGCGTGAGTTGACAGGTTAAGTTGTCCGTCACGATGGCTGCATGCATTCAAGTGGTGCGGACGGCGCCACTTAGCTTAGCGTGCGTTACAGAGGCTACCTGCGGAGGGAGCCACCGATGTCGCGGCGGTCGGGCAGAGACGCCAGCGGGGTTACAGCCGTGCTATCTGCATCTCATTACAAATGCCTCCCTGTGGCGACGTCACAGGGGCGGGCGAGAATGCTCAAAACGTTTTGCGGATGCAAGCCAATCCGAGCAAGTTCAAAGACGGAGAAACTGCATAAGGGAGTTCTCCCGCGCTATATACATGAATGGTTCTGTTTTCCATATTGGCCGAAATCGACTCGAGGTGAAAATTCTTCGCTGCATCCAAGCTTAGGGCTCTGCAGTCTCCACTATATCCGACGCATGTTCCTGTATGCTACGCCGGCTCTACTGCGCCGCCTCTGCTTTGCACATCGCGCCTGAGCTGCATGTGCTGCAATGTGTTGGGAAACACAACCGTTGGGGAACACAGCCTCGCTGTAATATGCCTCCCATTTTACATTTATTAAAGCCTCTATTGTCTTCGAAATTGTCACTCCTCAAAAGTCATTTTTCTTGAACTTCTTTCGTGAATCTCCTTTTTTTTTTTTTGTCGAAAGCATCTTTGGCAAATATGTGCATTTTTACCTAATATCGCACCTCGCATCTTGACCTATAATTTCAGTTAATATTCCGTTTCAGGATCATTTTTGTTGTTCCTAATTCTTTCCGTTACATTTTCTTTGCTATCACCTGTCGGATTCTTGGTCGCCGACCGTATTTGTAGCGTAACTAAAGCTTCAGTAAAAGCGATGTGGACTTTCTATTCGCTGCGGCGCACGCATATCATTATTTCTGGACAAACGTTAAAGAAGCTCCATTATGCAACAATTCGTACCATTTTCCATTGTTCCTTTGCCTTTCGTCATTGGTTCGCACGAAGCCGCACCCCCGCTATTGCCGAGGTCGGCCACTCCGCGGGACGTATTTGGTAAGAAGCGAATAGAATCGGACGAAAAGGATCCTTACGCAATAAGTGGTCTCTGAGCGTTGCCAACATGTGATTATACGTGCGGCCACTATATATGCCATCTCAGATCAGTCTTTATCAGGAAAAAAAGAAAGACGCTCACTCACTCAACACTTATTGAACCACTCCATGCTACACGGGGGAACAAGAATAATTAATCACGTTTATCGGGCCCAATTTCAAAAATACCTAGGTTATTTAACATTCCCAACGCTTCCGCTTACAGCGCTTCATCATTTACTCACGTTCGGCCGCACACTACTCATCGTTTAGGAATTGGCGAAATAACGACACGAGAGTGCTTCGACATGAAATTCCAAGTGAGGCTTACGTAAGGAATTCTTTCGTGTATAAAGGCCAAGATACGTAGTTATGTTCACAGTTCGCAGGAAAAAAAAAATGCAGAAACCGCATTACCGCGAAAGTAACGAAACAGGCACGCATAAATATAAGAGTATAACATGCATCCATAGGAGACTCTCCTCATTCCACGTTTACTTTTGTAGGCACGATGTGCTCGAATGAACATTGCAATAAAAGCGGTATGAGAAAATTTATGAAGGGGCTTAGAAGAACAAGAAATAAGCCGGCTTTGCATGCGCAAATGCGTTTCTCCCGGTCCCCAGCTCCACATTTTTATCTCCCTAATATTTGTTGTAGGGACAACAAACACTGTGGACCGATAATCCCCTGAATTATAAATTTTCCCCGCTTTTCCCAGCTTATAGCTGTTGATAGCCCGCGGCTACTCATCTCACTAAACCCACTTGGCGCTTCTATAAAACAAAAATCAATTTGCGCGGTGCCAGCAGAACTGTTTACCGTTTCGGTGAGAGTGCGTCTCGTTTCATAACCTAGCAGGCAATCGTCAATATACCTATACATGTCGTCAAAACGGAACGCTGGAGAATGGGAATTCGCAGCTTGTTTCGCGGCGAAAAATGAACCCATCAAAATCCTTCAAGCTATTACCCCGTTTCTTCTCTTTCACATGATTCACTGTACTTCAGAAGCGTTGCCATGGGACTTTTTGAGAAGAGCACGCATACTCCTACCAGGGAAATTGAAAACCTACATGCTTACACTTGAACTCTTAGCAACGCGTACTCCTCTGTGCTATACGCACCACATTTTCCAACCGCTTCTCTAGTAATCTTCCGATTTTCTTTCCCAACGTTCTTCAATAATCTTTCCCAGTCATGTTCAGTGCACAACAATACAATAGCCCTGTTTGCGCGCTCAAAAATAATAATAAGAAGAATAATAAATAAATAAATAAATGAATAAATAAATAAATAAATAAATAAATAAAGAAAGAAAGAAAGAAAGAAAGAAATGGAGCTGAGGGGTTGGGAAGGGGGGGGCGAGGCGGATAGGAATCTAATCTTGGCTTCAGCCGTGTACACACTCAAAGTCGCCGCGACAGTCGAGAATACACGAAATGCTCACAGTGGCGGGGCGCAGAGAAAAAAAAATATAAAGAAAAAGGAAAGAAGGAAGGAAGGCAGGGATGAGAACAAAGTGCAAGCAACGCCACGACACAAACGCGAGCAACGGCGGCAGCCGTATAGCGGCAAGAAAACCGAAACAGTGTCAACACGCGGCGCACGAAGTCGACACAGATGGAACTCGCCATAGTGAGCTCGGGCGCTGTTATTCCCGACGATGCCCTAGCAAACGCGGTGCGGAGGAGGCCCGACGCGCGCTTCCGCACATAATAACCACCGACCCGGGCGACTCGGAGTGGTCGAGGTCCCGTAGTGCCTCGGATTACCGCGGGACTGGTTACTTCTCTCCATCCCCTATGTATACCGACGTGGCAAAGATCATGTTTCTCCAAATCAGCCGTGACACCCCCCCCCCCCATCCCTCCCCTCTATCCTTCCTAAGTGTTGCCCCAGAGACGAAAGCTCTGTCACGCCATTTTCCTTCAGGTCGGAAGGCAGAATAACGGCCAGCAGTGCTGGGCGACTTGGAAAATTGGGATAGAGAATACGTCCACGGAGCATGTTCAGAGCTAGCCGGCCTGATATTCTGGAGGCCATCTGAAGCAGTTCGGACACGATCGATCGCGCGTGTATCGGACACGATGGTTCTCGTCAACGATCTTTGCAGGAGACAGCCAGCGCTCGGTCCTAGCTCGAGCCAGAAACTACATACACTACTGCTTGGTATCGTATTCCCCATTAGACGGTGTGGGCTTCTAACCTATCAACGAAGCCGAAATTGGGCACAGACCAAGACAACAGCCTCAGAGAACACGTTCGATTCCTACCTGGTGCAAATCGCTGCTGGGAAGCTGACAAATCAAGGAAATCTGGATTGGTAGAGTAGTCCTTGAATATAACAGACACGCCACTATTGCCATCGGCGGAGCTACAGCAAGCCATAAAAAATAAGACGAATTTCAGGCACTGCTATCGACCATTGAACTGACAACGGGGTCAGTTGTTAATGATTCATTATGAGGACGGACGTGCAAGACAACATGAGGACAACGAAAGAACCCCTCATCGCGCTTCCTTTATTGTCCTCATCTTCGGTGTTGCGCTACAGTCCTGATACCACTATCGACCACTATATCTTTTAGCACTATCGCTGATCAAGCAATACTGGTATTCTTGCGTTCTGGCTAAGGTTCGTAAATACTACTTAAAGTGTATGATTTAGTACATGTGGCACGAAAGACGCACAAAAATATATCAATGCTCACAAAAGACAGCGAACGGAAATTATTGTGCAATATACCTATTAAGGTGGCTGGCATGGTTTCGACTACGACTATGTGTCCCACTACAATCCTGTTCGCGACGGTGACCTTTACTGTCGATCACGTATCTAAAGGCCATCTGCGGTAAATGCCCGAAAGCAAAAGTCACACGTAGCGAATTTGCGCAAGAAAATATCCAGGTGAAGGCGAAGTGCCGCTGAATATTCATGCCACGATGCCACGCATACGCGACACATGGTACATCGACGTAATTGCTTCTCAGAGATTTGAAAGGGGCCTTTCGTTAGTTTTGTAGATGGGTTTCTAATACACAAACCGAAAACTAAATGACACTGTGAATCCGCCCGCCGAATGGGGGGCGTCCGTTGTTTCTAGTTCCTAAGTATTAATGGTTAATCTAGCACGCATATCGACGGTCAAAGCATACCTTATGTCAGGACGCACAGATTCTTAGGCGTGATCATTGATCGTGACCTCTGCCGGAGTCATCACGTGGCCTACCTAAAGAAGCGCCCGGCGGATGTTTCTAATGTGTTCAAGTTTCTTGGAAGAAAAGCCTGGGGTACGTCAGTACATGCAATGATGCAACTATACAGGACGCTCTTTCTTGGGTATTTGCGATGCAGATTGCCTGTGCTGACCAACACCTCTCTTTGGATGAACTTCTCTCCTGTCCTCTCGTTGTTTCTCTCTTCCTACATATATGTCACCTCATCAAATCTGTGCTTCTATAGCCATCGATTGGTGTTGAAGAACCGTTTTTCATTGTGTCATTAGTTGTGTATGTCTGTACTTTGTCTCTCAATTTCATGCTACAGCTGTTTTTAGCTCACTATGTACCTGTTTATCCTGTTCGTTCCTTTACGTCCTATTTTTGGTTCCATATCTTCATGACGCAGTTGTGTTGCCTTTTTTTTATTTCCCGGTGTGCCAGTTTGCAGACCTATCTTTGTTCCTGGGCACATAAAATAAAGGATTATTATTATTATTATTATTATTATTATTATTATTATTATTATTATTATTATTATTATTATTATTATTAACTCTCACTTCACACCAACTAGATACGCTGCGGCAACACCAACCGCATTATGAGTGTCTAATCAACTCTCAACTAAATATATGAGCCTGCCAGACTGTAGGAGTGCAAGCAAAAACATAATTAAATGAGCATCCAGATACTTTGAAATCTACTATAACCTTCGTTTTTACTTTTGCGTTTTGTGTCTTGTCCAGGAATTTTGAACATTGCGCCTTCGGGTATATGTTGAACTTCTCCGTGTTTCCCCAGCGTAAGCATACGGGCAGCATATTCAATAACGTTACATTTCATAAGGCCGCCCGGAATTTAAACCGCTTTCAGTTAGCAACATCGAAAGTGCACGCACATTTATTAATGTGCGTATTTACTGCGCTCAGTCAGAATGTCTTTGCTGCATTACAGAATAATCTTGGTGAGGATAGAAACATTGCTATAACGAAGGAAGTTACGAATAAGTACCATAAATACGCATGTTATTAGAAGGCGTACTCTCTCAAGGTGGTCAGCTGAAGGTTGTTGAAGTTCGGATGGCCTTTTGAAATATATCTTTTTAAACTGCTGCCGACTGAACTAGCCTGGTGCACTGCGGTGAAGACTGACAAATGGGCGCAGCGGTAATGTTCAAATTCTTGGGTATGAACAGCTATTTCGCACCTTAAGGGGCATGCTGCGCATGCAAGGTTGGCAATATATATATAGTGGCTTAATGAGGCAGTTTACCGGAGGTTGGCAGAGACACCGTCCCAGAATAACCCCAGAACAGTTCACCCATCGCCAGAAATGTGCGTTACACTTTAAGTAACATGTATTACAATTGATAAAATTGTAAATTTAATCTGGAAATTTTTGCACACAGTGTGTGTGTGTGTGAGAGAGAGAGAGAGAGAGAGAGACTAACTAGTTAGCGACAATGGTTCCCTGAAGTTTGTCTTCACAGAACGGAACTAAAACGTAAGAGGGTCTACGGATTAATTTTGACCATCTGAACTTCGGGCGCCTAAATAAAAGTACAGGAGCGTTCTTGTAATTAGTACCCATCGCAATGACGCCAGCGTGGACGAGATCGAATCCGCGACTTCGACCTCAGCAGCGCTACGCCATAACCACTGAGCTACCACCACGTGTGCACGGCGCTGCAGCCCTTCTGCAAATATGTCCTTTAAATTCTCCCTCGCTCTTCTTTCCACGGAACAATACACTTAGCCCCAGAATTCACCTCAAACCACCCTCATTCTCCGAGTTTTTCTCAATAATTTAATGATATGTTCATGATTGTATGGAACATCCGGAAAACGCGATCACGTTCATGCACTTGCAGTGCAATTACGCCTGAACTACACGAACTTGAGCACTGCAGCACATGTACTTGGATTGACAGCAGCCAACAGAGGGCGCTGACAGGTGTTTCACGTCTAAACTTTGTACTCATTAAGCATAATTATTAAACTTGGCAGGTTCTATTGCCGTTTGTAAAGATATTTCCTGATGAACTTGTACTTTATATTCCTCAAGAATTACTGTTCGTTGAGAAAGAAAAAAAATCGCAGTCTGATTGATTATCCCGCCGATTAACTGAGGAACTGCGTGGGTCGGCAGGATTAATTTCTTAATCAATAATCGCTCGATAATGGAACTCTTTGTCCGAACACTTTCCGGTTTATGCTCCCTAAAACTCGAGCCGCACATGACAGCGTAGAGTGAAATACATGTGAACTGAAAGTGAAATGAATGCGCAGCGCGCGCGCGCGCGCGCGCGCGCGAGAGAGAGAGAGAGAGAGAAGCAACTGTATTGAAAAAAGACTGCTAAGTTACTGTGAGTGGAGCCCCTCTTCCGGAGCCCCAGTGGCTTTTGCGGCTCGCCGGGCCTGGTCGAGGATCGCCAATTGGATTCCCAAGTCCCGTTCGGAGAGTCGCGCCTCCCCCGACCAGTTGTTGTGTGTGTCGTTAAGTAGCGGCGAAACAGCGCCTGCAGGACGCTGCGTGCTTTAGTTAGTAATGCGTTAAAGTGTCCGGGTGGAGTCACACCGCGTACATCTGTCGCTGTGTTTGTCGGGAAAATTATGTGGAGGCTATGTAAGTGTGGGTAGGTGTTTGTCTAAATTCGGCGCCAATTACTCGCCTGTAGCCTGGTGAGCTTGGGGGGAGGTGGAGCTTTGGTTTAGCGAGCGTGCTCCGCAGAGAGTTTTGCGATCTCCACGCTATTTCGAGTAAACCTGAACCCTGCTCTCGTTTGAATCAATTACATGCTCCGTGCAGGGCTCGCATTTTCTGCCATTATTATGGCTCTGGTTGTTGCGACAGGTAAGTTTAGGCTGCCAATCTATAGGCCGGCAATCGCCTCACCTGGGCGTACCTTGCCTTTACACTGAGGCACGTCACCAAACTTCCAACTAACCACTGGCGCAGAGGAAAAGAAAGAATAAGGATGATACTTTCTCGAGAGCGGCGACTGGCTCTTGTGGATACACCCGATGTTATGGGCACTCCATGAGCGATTCTTCCTTTCGCTAAATCTTGAAGAGTGTGTACCTGGCACGACCAAGAAATTACGGGCCTGTAACATATAACAGGCATTGAGAACGCTTTCTGCTGCTACCGCTGGATAGTGTACACGGTTTGATTAGTTAGTGCATCTTCTTTCTCCTCTAACCCATTGTCCCCGTGCAGGATAGTCAACCAGAACTATCTCTGATTAACCTCTCTACCTTCCGATAAATATTTTCTCTTTCCCGATTTCTCTCCCTGAGCGCTTCCTGCCTAGTCGCAATAGGAACGAAGAGGAGAAAGCGCCGGCGCCATCTTTAAATAAGCACGCCAAAACGGGATCAAATGAATTACTTAACACGCTATTTCCACTGTGGTTACTCTTTGTTACTTGATATGCCATCCGGGCGATCTATTTTAAAGGAAGGCAATCTTTAAGAAGCAGGATTTAACCGAATCAATGATACCTTCTTCACTCTAAAGAAAGTTTACACCCTTTGGGGCTTATCTTGTCCCCAAACAATAATCGTCATCTGCCTTGCTTGCGTTTCCTCTCTTGAAAACTCGGCGCTCGCTACTTTTCTGTCGAGAATGCTGTGTCAAGCTGATAACGCTCAAGCCTTTCGTTCCGGGCTCGCAGCGTTAAAGAAAAGAAATGCGGACAAGACAGATGACGATAATTGATGACGAAACACAACACCTTATAGAGTGTTCGTTATTCATTATTCCGGTGCGTTATTTCCGGACGAGATCGTCATGTAGCTGTCGCAGTCGGTTCGCTAATTCACAGAGGTCCGGCGCTTACCTTTTTATTTACTGCTTTTAACGCAAACGTTGCAGTGGCAGTATTGGAGGAGGGCGGCATGGGAGGCCAAAACAATATACAGTTTAAAAACGGCAGCGATCTAATGGTCTATTCGATTTGGCTGCACTTTCTGCACTGGTTTAGGGAGTGGAGCGCTTTTGTCCCCGATGTGACAGTGCAGCGCGCGCCGCGTACACTGCGCTCTTCCATTTGACTGCGTGCAAGGCAAGTTCTACACCAGTGTGAAATTCTCCTGCACGCGCTACTTTGGAGGCGCAGGCACCGTGCAAGCTCTCGGTAGCAGAGGGCACGGCACAGCGCTAGTTTAATACTGGCGCGTGAACGTAAATGCTTCCCGCTTTGGTCACAACGGTTCCTATAGTTGCACTAAAAATTTGAGGCACAGGTTCGGTGCCTGAGTAGTTCTGCGGGCTGTGTAGCAAAGTCACGTGATGACGTAAAAAAAAACTTTCTATCATTAAATTGCTTGGAACACGTTATGTGACGAAAAAAAATCGCATCCGCGCCCAACATTCCGTTCTCACGACGCAGTACTATCACGATAGCCATTATTGCGATAAAGAAAAGAAAATACCCTCCCTTTAGCTGCATGTGAATTAGTCGAAATGGTTCACAAGTCTTCACTAAGGCTGCCAGATTGCAGAAGCAAGGCCGCTCATGAGCCAAACTTTGAACACAGCGTAGTTGAGAGCAAAGCGTATCTGTAACCACCAGGAGCCCCAGCAACTCATGAAGCGTCCGCAGAACAGTGTGGTGAACACAGCTGACTCTACGACACGACCAGCAGCACGCTGTGCCGCATAAAAAGAGGAGACAATGCGCCAAAGGCGCGAAATGTCCCGAGCTGACAAGGCTTGTACTTTTTTTATTCATTTTTGAAATAAACATGCTGCACTAGTGCGCTTGCACTTTGTGAACCGGCACTGCACTCTGTTGCACTCTCACTGTATTAGAAAGTGTAGAAGGTACAGCCAAATCGACGAGCTGTGTAAGGTATTCGCCGAGGAAAATCCATCTTTTCCTGCTTGGATACTGAAACGGTGGACAAAGAGCACTACAAAAAGTGCCCACGTGATGCTTCCCGCCTCATTTGCTTGTTCTTTTTTTACGTCAATGGGTCTCGCTCACCATTTATCGTTTGATCTCCCGAAAATCAGGCGGCCTACCGTCGCTTGCCGTACAAAGAACAAACGCGTGGCGATGGACATTGGACGTCTCAGCAGGTAATCGCAGCGAGCTGCTCTATGTCATGACAGCATCGAGAATAACGTAGAGAGTGCTTTCAACGCTGTTTGTGCGCTCTCATTCGGTTTCGGAGCGACAAAAGGCGAGTTTTTTGCCCATGAGTATCTCAACGAATGGCGTTTTAGAGCGCAGCTCTTAATAGCCCGTTCCGGCGGTGAGCGTCGGCGGCGTCGGCGTAACCGAGCGAACGAGCGCCGCGAAGAAAGAAAGCGAACGCGAAGAAAGAAAGCGAACGCGAAGCGCAGCGGTAGATAAAAGTAAACTCCCTTGATAATTTGAAAGTACCGCCTCTCTTTCAACTCTGCCGCCACCACGCAACCTCCTCGCCTCCTCCTCGCCCCTTGCGCGTAACCCCCCCCCCCTCCGGGGGGAACCAGTTCTGCCCCCGTTTTTTTTTTTGCATGACAATTGGTTTCCTTGTCGTTGCCCTTGGAAACACGCTGATCTTGCGTTTTGATTGTGTTTTACCTTTTCGTTGGCACCATTTTTCTCCTTAGCGCGGATAGCTCGGCGGAGCGAGCGTCGCACACTGTTTCCTGCAGTATTGTGCTAGCGCTATGCCGTGCTGTAGCGCACATAACTGTAGCAAGAAGCCCGAATACGTTTATGCAGTTTTTATGATACCACAAGGAAGGCGTGACGGCTTGCGCAAGAAGCAGTGGCTGCAAGACATTGGCCAAAAGAACTTTGTTCCGACAAATAACAGTGTTAATTGTTTGCGAGGTAAGGCGCCTTTCTTATTGCTCGTATCAAAGCATCCCTTATAGCTTCATTTGTTTTTATTCTTCCGGCCTGCTCATTAGCGCTTTACTGCGCCAATTTGCACGTTACATAAAAATAGGGGTGTCTTCAGCATGCTGAATACTCTACTGGGACTCATCACCTCGCCCGTTGCCAAGTGTTATTCAGGCGAAAATGCAGCAGTATAGGTTCTGCTTTGCGCTGCCAACAATTATGTCTGAAGATACGGCCTCTCGATCACACTTTTCGTGATTGTTATTATCCGTTGCCTGTTTTACTGAAAATCGAAATAGCGGCTTGTAGAGGAGCTTTCTTTCCAGCCTACTTCGATGTATGCGTCAGTCACTTTGATACAATGAATGAAGGCACTGAAAAAATTAATGCCAAGCTCGGACGGCTCCTTACAGAATTTGTCGAGGGATCAAATACATGAATAGTAACTGCATTGCCATTACCAAAGATGCTGCAAACGAATTCTTGGAGGCTACGCACTATCAAGACAAGTATGAATTTTTTTCATGAAAGAATATATTCGTATGTCCCAAAAAATTGTGCCATTAAATGATATCAAGGCTTCCACGTTCTTTATCTCTCAAGTAAGTAAAGAAAATATCACGCGAACTTTAAAACTATGTCAGTTCGAAACCAGCAAAGCAGTACATGCTGCTGATATGATAAATGTAAAGGCTGTGAAATGAACGAGTTGAGGACAAATATTTTTGACAAGCTTTGTCATTCAAGAACCTTCTTTACATTTTCGTACATATGCAATGGCCAGGGAAAAATCTCAATGACGCTGTCCTTCGTTCCAATTTATTGCGCAGGAGCAGCTGTCACCGGTCGTGTATTGTAATTGCGCCGAAATTATAGTTGCAACAGAGATCACATATAAAAAGCAGGAATTCTGCAAACTATACATTAGAAATGCGAAGATACAATGGAATACACAAATGTGAACATGAAGCTTGACAAAGGGCAACAAAGTGTCCCTGGAAACAAAGTTCACTGCATATATCCACAAAACCTCGCAACAAGATATTTAAATATATGTATGTCAACAATAAATCTAAGTATCTAAGCAAAAGTCGCTGCATACAGGGTGTCTCACCTAATTTTAGCTAGAGTTTAAAAATAGGCCGATGCAGTCTAAGACGACGCGACCAATTAAATACATGTTGCTCACTTCTGTATGTAGTGTCTCACGCTATACTTTGTATTTTGCTTAATTAGATTTTTAGTCAAGATTAATTAACCAACTTGCGAAGTAACGAAGCTAGAAAAAAATTCCAAATAGAAAGTTGCAGAGCAGTTTGCAAAACGTCCGAATAAACAGTTTCTGTCTTTCTATCTAATAAGTATTAGTGTATTTCCGCTTACTGATGATGCCCGCGAAATACAAAACACAACGTGACATGCCCGTTTGCACGTCGTGATTGCACTGTTCCCAAACGTTCAGCGCGCAAACAGCCATAGGCGCGCTGCCGCTTAAAAGGCGACAGGGCAGCGACGTAGGCGTTGGGTGTGCCATCTCGCGACAGTTCGTTATAGCGATAAGCAGACGCAGTGGTTATCGCTTGTGCTGCCAGAATCAGAAGTTCGTCATTTCGCGATAGCTGTAAGGAAATTGAACATCGCTAAATAAAAGAAAATCTGTTTTCAGAAGACTGAAAATGGTAGAATAAGAGTGTCCTAAATGACCAGACGCCGTCTTTAAATGAATTTACGTTTATTTTTCATGCGTTTTCCCTGCAAGTTCTCGAAGAGGTCACCTTCTGCAGCGACGCATTACTGAGAACTTCTAAGAAGGCTTCCTGTCGCTGCCTTGAGCACCGTCGGTGAAATGCTGTGGCAGCCTTCAATTATCGTCTCCTGTAAGGCTTCTGGAGTCGTCGTTACCGTCGTGCATACGTGATCCTTAATATAGCTCCACAAGCGAAAGTCAAAAGGGATGAGGTCGGGTGACCTTGCCGGCCACAGGAAAGGCCCGTTTCTCCCTATCCATTGCCCTGGGAAGGTAACATCAAGCCCTCTTCGTGCTTGACTGCAGGTGTGGGCTGGGGCCCCGTCGCACTGATACCACATTGCATCAAGCCGGGCTAGTGTCATGTTGCAGCAGAAGTCTTCAACCGGCCCTTTGAGGAACTCGCATACCTCTTGCCGGTCAGAGTGTCGTTAAAAAACACTGGGCCAATGACTGTGCTGTCATATATTCCGCACCAAACGTTAAAATACCACTGATATTGGTTGCGGAATCTTCCTAGCCAGTGGAGGTTTTGCTCACTGCAATATTTTGCATTGTAGATATTTACTTGGCAATTTCTGGAAAAGTTCGCCTCGTCAGTCCAGAGTACCTTGGTGAGAAAATCAGAATCCTGCTCCTCCTGAGTCAAAATCCAATTAACAATGTCGAGTCTCTTTTGGAGATCCCTTGACTCCATACATCGATGCAACTGCAGATAATAGGGAAGCAGACCAGCTGTTTTAAACATCCTCCAGGTAGTTGAGTTGGACGCACCGAGCTGTGCGCCACGCTGCGCGTGCTAGCGTGTGGATTGGCCGCCATGAAAGACAAAACGTTGGAGCGAATCTCATTATTTATGACTGAAGATCTCTGCCTTTTTCTTGTGAAGCTTCTGGTTTGCTTCAGCGACTGGTAGGTGTTGATTATTGTCATCGGGCTGGGTCGCGTACCCGGGTGCCAGCTTCGAAGTATTCTTGCAGCCTGCCGTCTCTGTCCGCTTGCAGCTCCTAGGACAAGGAACATGTCTGCTTTTTCTTCGTTGGAAAAAGGCACCACGAAATCACTCGAGCTTTAACAGCTGATGCACGATAGTTTGTTTATCGCTGTCTGGAACTACCACCTACCACCACCACCACCTCCGTCAGTCGCTTTACGCAGCGCAAGCGATAACGGTTGCTAGCTTAAAGCGAACAGCCAATGCTTGCGTCGCGGCCCTGACGCTTTTTAAACGGTAGCACACACATGGCTCTTTGTGCGCGGAAAGCTTGGGAGCAGTGCAATCACGACACGCAAGCGGGCATGTCACATTGGGGTTTTTTTTTTGTATTTCGCGGGAAACGGCAGTGAGATGAAAAACACTAATACTTAATAGATAGAACGACAGAAACTGCTTATTCGGACACTTTGCAAAGCGCTCTGAAACTTTCTAATTCGAATTTCTTTCCTAGTTTCGTTGCTTCAGAAGTTAATTAATATTGACTAATCATGTAATTGAACAAAATACAAGAAACAGCGTGACGCACTACATACAAAATGAACAACATGTATTTGGTCGCGTCGTCTTAGAGTGCATCGGTATATTTTTAAACTCTAGTTAAAGTTCACCGAAGCACCCTGTATAGTGCGTCGAACAAGGCAAATAAACATGTTGCGCAATCACAGATTCACAGATCACAAAATCCTAAGCCCCCCCCCCCCCCACCTCCACTCGATCCGATGCATCGCGCGCGACGGAAGGCGGCACGCTTCATCCTCGCTTTTCTCCGTTGCGCACACAAGACTGAGCCACCATCGTCGCCCCCTCCCCTACGCTTTCACTTGCGCATAAGGCATGCGGCGCGTGGTGACGATGTTAGCGTTCGTGGACTTCATACGGAACATGACGGCGACGGCGACGACAGGAATGCGCTTTGAGTGTCCATATAATTGCTATCGCAATAACATAGTAAGGGTATACGAAAACTGAAGAGTCCCGTGGCACATTACTTTCCGCAAAAGAAGAAGTAACAAAATCGAACTTTCACCATGCGACAATTTGCTCCGCCTCAAAACGTCTTCTTTCTTCCTTTGGGGGGCGGGGGTACCGAAATAAAAAAGCGTAAAAGAAAGCATGTTGGCCACCATCGAACGCCTACTTTGGGCACCTAATGTGGCTACCAAAGGAATATCGAAGAAAACGTGAGAAGCTTGGTCCAGAGAGAACCATACGCATACTGCTCGTTATCCTACACAGGTGAGACAAGACTTTCCGGAGAGGTTGCGCGCAAGCGAACGCGTTGCAATCCGTCGAGTCCCCACAGTGATGGCGGCGAGCGACCATTGTTTCTTTTTCTCGTCTGCTAGCCAGAAAGCGTCCGAATCTCTGTGAGGCCAAAATTCGCTCGGCCGGAGAAAAAAAGAATGCACACCGAAGTGCGCCGCACGGTTGTCAGGGCAACACGTGAAAAACGCATGACCTCTGGCTGGCTCTGGCAGCCCGCGGTTAGTGAAAATAAGAAAATTGAAGAGGCTCAATGTGGTCCTCGCGAATAAAAGTGAAAGTAGAAAAAATAAATAAGAACGTAGCTACCTTTGCTGGCTTAAGTGTCTTGACATGGATGCTCCGGCGCCGGTGAAAAAACTGTTGATATTCTCTTCTGTGACATGACGGCACAAATGTGCCATCACAACGCTTCGTCTCACCGGACCTCGCTGCATGCTTTGTCAACTTGTCTGATAGTGTGTTGATTTGGCTTGTCTCGCATGGTTCGATGTACGACTTTAGAAAAGTCAATACACATTTAGCGTCAAACGTTTATATTAAACCCGCAAAGATCTGGAATTTAACATCTAAAGCACGACTTTGGAAATGTCGATGCACCTTTCGCATCAAAAGTTTATGTGATCTGTACGCTTATGTAGTTCTGGAGTCGAAATCCATGCGCTCTATATAGATTCCGCGTCATCCGCGCGATGCCGCGACGAGCCCGCTCTCCATCAAAACGCCCTTGAAATTTTGTGCTCGGATGGGGCTCTTTGCGATATGTGACTCCAGGTGCATGGCCGTTGCCACGAAATCAAGCCCGAGTTCACAATCTTCGCGCCGAAATGTCTTTTCGAGCATGAAAAATACATTCTAGACAGAATGCAGAATGATTTCCGGCGCCGGGGTTGTTTTGGTCGGTGGTGAATGACAGCCCGAAAAATTTCGGGGGGGGGGGGCTCAAGCCCGATAAGTCCCCCCCCCCCTTTGGCTACGCCCCTGGCGCCAGCGAATAGCGGGTGTTCAAAATTGAGCTTTATGGTTTTCTTAAAATTAGGCACTGGAAGGCACGCGAAGACCCCCTGTGCAAATAAGTTATGTTGCCAGGGGGTCACAAAGAGAGGTGATATTTGTCGCTGTCAGCAGCCCAATTAACTAAAATTGAATAATTAACTTTTTGTTGACTGAAGTAAGTGGGTATGTTTGTATTGAAAAGTTAAAAGCAGTCGTGTTTCTACAGAGCATCAGTTGGAAGAATTCTTCTAGCGTGTTTGTGTGTGATTGTAGGTGATTGTGTGCCACCAAAAAGTGACACCTAAACCCACGACCATTGCAACCCACGACCTTTGGTTTTAAT
This sequence comes from Dermacentor variabilis, assembly GCF_050947875.1. NCBI lineage: Eukaryota > Metazoa > Arthropoda > Arachnida > Ixodida > Ixodidae > Dermacentor > Dermacentor variabilis. The sequence goes on along the minus strand of NC_134568.1, from coordinate 116,805,085 downwards.
TAAGGCGAAGTTAATTAAGACACAGCTAATTAATGTAGGCTTAAATAAGGTATTCCGACCCACGACCTTTGGTGAGAGTCGAACCCTCGAACTTTGGCGGGAGTTGAATCCATGGCCTTTGGGGGTAATTAAGACAAAGTTAATTATGGCATGTTTAATTAAGGTGTAGTTAATTAAGGCCCTCGAACCCACCACCTTTGGTGCGAGAAAACAAGTAATAGGATGTAACAATGCATTCCAATGAGAATGTCAAGTAATTTAATGAACGTCTCGTGCGCGCAGGCTTTCGCCTTCAGCCTCTTTAGCATATGCTAATGTGACTGTCAACTTTTTACAGCGAAGCTCTCTATGGCAAGGATCTGAAAAAAAATGTGTCTGGGATGTTGACAAAAACAAATTATCATGTGGGCCGGTCCTGGTGATAGCGCAGAAAGGGTCCAAACTCAATGGCACATACCCTGCGGGCTCGGGGACCTGTAACGCGCCCTTGAACTATACCCTTGCCACACGTGGGACCCAAAGAGGTCCCATACACAAGGGTAACGACAGATGTTTTACAGCGAAGCTGTTTATGGCTGGGATTCCGTGCATTTCTGTTCTCCGTAAACAATCACCATCTCCGTAATCTCCGTAAACAGTCTCCGTAATCATCATCAATGGCTCATACCCCCGTAAGCTAGCAAGAAATGCAATGGCTCATAGCGCCGTAAGGCAGAGGCTACAAGCACTCAGTCAAATGAAGTGAACAGTGTTTACATTCGTTCTAATCACGCATACGACATACAGAACAGCATGTCGAAAACTGCCATGATCAATGGCAGAATGCCGTCTGTGTTTGAACAAGCGCCGCCTAAAGACCACGCCTAGTAATCTCTATAGGAGCTCTTTTCGAGATGCTAACCCCTACAAGTAGCCGAGCACAAGGCCAGGGGACATCCCTACCTTTTATTAAAGCTAGCGGGTTCCCGACGGTACCGGGATTCAAACCCAGTACCTCCCGCGTACGAGGCAGATGTTCAACCGTTAGGCAAATAAAAAATGCAAGAGTGCTCGTGTGCATAGATTTCAGGTGCACGTTAAAGAACCCCTGGTGGTCGGAATTAATCTCAAGTACCATACTACGGCATGCCTCATAATCATATTGTGGTTTTGGTATGTAGAACCACAGACTCAATATTATTCAGGGCACTGTGACAAAGTTTTCAATGTATTGACCTGTGAATCACTCCAAGTAAGCATGAAAAGAATTTAGTAGTAACTGAAAACGCCTAATTACAGCCTGTCATCATGTGCGATACAAGCGCAATCTCATTTTCGCTTGGGAGTATTTCGTATACCTACTGCGCATCGTCGGGAGCGTCCGATGTTGAAGCATACGCCTACACGCACCTTTCGGAATCCGACTGTTGTCTTATTCAAAAACATTGAATTCGTCCCGCTGACGGTAACATATGTCGCGCGTTACGGGTTATTTTGACATAATGAACTAATTGTGCATCTATTGGCTGCTTTCAACCTCTATTAAGCATTATGAAAAGCCAAGAAGTGTTAGACTGGTAGAAAGAGCGTGCCCTGGTTAAGCTCGGCTGGTTGGATCTTCTGCCACATTTTGATGTGAAGTGTTCCGGACGCCAAATAGGCCTGGGTGCGACTTTGATTGTAAGAACCCAGCTCAACGCGTCCGCGAAAAATACTTAGTGCAATTACGATTGTCTATACACCTGTAGAAATGCGAAAAAAATAGGCGAAAGCTAAAGCGAAACACGAAACAGTCGAAGAAAAAGAGATGGCTGAAAGCCCAGTGTCGTTCGAAAATGGTGACGCCGGTATGTAATGCTGCACACGGAGCCATCGCACATTTGGGAGGGCGATCGCGGTAAAAGACCGGGGGACCTTGCAAGGAGGCGTCTCCACTAGAACTCTTTCGCGGGTGGTTCTCTGCGTATAAGCACACACTTTTAAGCGTACATGATGTATGGGCACAACTGCCTTGTTGGGAAATCGCTTTTCGACGCCACTACTCGAAAAAAGAAAGAAAGAGGGAAATAAAAGCGGACCAAGAATTACTAGACCGATCCGAAAGAGGACGGAGAAAAAGAAGGTGTCTTCGAAGAAAAAAGACCGGTCACGGAAGCTTGAGCGGAGGGCAATTTTACGACGGCGCGGTCGCTACAACAGCCGCCTAAGCGACGCCAGCGCAAAGGAGGAAGCAGACAGACGGGATTAGTCATTCGGTCGGCAGACGACAGGAGGAGCACGGCTCATTCTTGAGCCCAATTTTACGGCAGGGAGCAATTTGTCGGCGCCCTGGCTCTCGAGCATGTAACGAACCGTCTCCCCGAGGGAGGACGAGTTTGGAAGAAATGCCGGATTCGGATGCAGCGGAGCGCGGACGCACGGTCGTCTGGTCAACGACAAGAATCGAGTGATCGGCAGAGCGGACAGGACGCACTGGGAAACGCAAAGCTATTAGGTCGTCCTCGAACTAGTCTTTATTTTAAATCTTTTTTTTCTTCTAGTGCATCGCTCCCGCCACCTCCCTTACTTTGGCTCCGGCTGTTCACGGGCTTCCTGAGTTGCGAGGTCAAATCGTCGAAGGGGCGCGCTCGACCAGGTTAAGGCGCCGTGGGACTCGTGACACCTGCTGCACGTGCGCGAAAGAGGTGCTATCAATCCGCGCGCGATTAGGCGTGTCAGAGCTTTCGAACCCTCTAAGGCGGTGATAGGACGCGCATTGAGGCGATTTGACTACTCGTACTATATGCGTGACTGAGCTGAAAAGAACACATAAAAGGACGCGAGCCGGCATAGCGCTGTTAGCGTCGGACACCCGGTCCGTGGACCAAAAGAGGTACCCGGCATGTCCGATGTGTCAACCAAAATGCACTTTTTGCTCGAAATGTGATGTTATCGCAATGCGTTCTACACGTTCGATGTTCACCGTAGTGCATCTGTTACAAAAGAGAGAGAGAGAGAGAAGTTTAATGATACGAAATGCCGAGAGGTTGGCCTGAGGTATATTCCTCTAGCCAGCTACTCGGCATTGGGGGAAGGGGAAGAGGGAAAGAAAGAGGGAAGAAAGAGGCGCATGATGGGTGACGATGACGATAGAAGGAAGATACAGAAGCACTACGCTGTGGAACACGAGCTCGCGGGTTCAACATTCCGGGCCGTGGCGGCCGCGTTCCAGTTGGGAAAGAATGCAAACAGGCTCGCATATTAATTCTTTGGTGCGCACTCAGGAACCAGAGAGTATGAAAATCAACCTCGAGCCCCCTCGATACGTCGTCTGCCGCAGCGCCGTGCTGACTTGGGATATTCAAATCCGCCGATTCTTCACTCGTTACCTGCAACTATACAGAACAATGCGCGATCGTCTATTTCTTCCCTCAAATGCGCGGTGTTGGTGGAGATGCGGGAGAGCACAGGTACTGAGCTGTATAGGCGGCTGCTGTTAGTACGTACCAATGCCAAGCCTAAGCGCTTCCTGTTCATCGCAACACGACCCTATAAGATCGCCAGGACATTAGACGTGGGGCGATTTATAAATGTTAAAGGCGAGTCCGCACTCTATTTTACCTTGCTCTGTGACCCGCCACATTGGCAGCAAGAAAGAACAGCTTAAGCGGTGGTGCACGGGAACTGCACGGCTGCGTTGTCCGCCATGACGACCATCTGGTTGGCTGCCAAACGGATCACGTTTTGCTAAATTTCTGGCTGTAAACGTGAAGTTGCAAAGTCGTTCCTTCGATCTTGTCAGGATGATGAAGCACAACAGGGTGCTTCACTGTTTAGAAGAAAACATTTTTAAGGTGAAGCTTTCTTTGCCTTTTCCTTTGAACCGGAACAGGAAAAGATTTACTGCCATAATATGAGGAATGACACGCGCGCCAAGGAGGAGGAGGGATGTATTTTAATGAGGAGAAAGGAGGACAGATCGGCCTCGAGAGCGTGTCTCACGCACGACAAAGTATGAAAATGAGCGGGCATATGCAATGGCGTATATATGAGAAGCAAGTGTATCGCTGCATTTTCACACTCGTTACGGGCTGTGAATGCGTTTTGTTCATGATTTAAACTCATAGAAATTGCATTGATCACAGGATGCACTGACATTTGTGTTTCAAGCAGTCACGTACCATGACTAAAGGTAAAAGTGTTGAAGTACATGTCCTTTTCCAGATCGTCAATGGCACGTCATATAAACGGCACTACACGAATTACTATTATTGTAACAGTGAATCCACAAACATTCGTACTTTCTAATCCCAATCAGCGGTGGAATCAACTTGTCTCTCTTTTTTTTTTTCAATTCAGACATTCTCTAGCGGCCTATAACTTTACACGTGTATCAAGAATACAGGGTAATTTTCTGACTTCACTTTCCTTTTACTTTTTTATTCCTTCCTTTCTTCCTTCTTTCTAATTTTGTCAGCGTCTCTCAGCACCAAAGAAAAACAAATTTTTTTGAGACAGGAGAATACGCAGGTGTTTGTGCTGTAAAATTCTTAACATGAAAGAAATACCTTTATACAAATTTTTTTTAAGGATTTGCACAAGTATCCCCCCCCCTTATAACTAAATAAATAACTATACTTGCCCTGCAAAAAAATAAAAAGAACAAGGTGGCTCTTTGCACTCTTGGCACGAATACATAAGTTTTTTCGGCAGCTAATGTGTTGTGACTGTGTTACCACAATGTGACAACATGTGAGATGCGTTTGAAGAGTGTCTAAGAACCTGTATAAGACAATAAGACAATGCGTAACATAGAAAGGTCGGTAGCGCAAACTGGAATCCGAGACTAGAACCAGCCACCCTCCGGTTATTGCATTTCACAGTTGCTATGAAAATAGGAATATGCGCCAAAAGTAGCACCAAGAGGGCACAAACACTGACACATACTTAGATGTGAAAAAAGAAGGCTAAAAGAAGTACATAAAAATTTAAAAAATGGAATGCACCCCCCCCCCTCCACACGCACACACTGTGGGAATCGATGTTATGCGAAGTATTTTGGAGGTTGCTCCTAGATGGCTATCCAACAAAGCTTGAGGTTCTGCAGAGCAATTCGAAATAGACCAGCATGTTCGTGTGAGGCGAGCCGGAGTGTGACACACACACATACGCTTCGGCAGAGACATTATACAGATCCAACCTACACGTTGGAATCTATATGTAAAGCGAAGCCTTCGTGAAGTAGTTAATTAAGTGGTATGCAACTAAATGTTGGCGTAGCAGTTCTGCGGAAACCCGCAAGGTGGAGAGAAGTAATGAATAAAGGGAAAATCAGACATCCACCCGTTCGCAGCAATTGCTACAAAGAAAACCCATACGGGTTCCCTTTATTCGCAACTAAATGTTACGAGTAGAATTTCGTTTATGTTCATTATTATGCGAAGTGTAAACTCATACAATGTTTTTGTTTACCCACTAAAACCGAACACACGTTTTTATGCGGCTGGACAGTGTGAAACGTCGACGCAGGGATGACGCAGGAGGACCTTTAATGCTTGTCCAGGAAACAAGGACTTCCGAGACATATACAAATACATTTCAAGCTTTACTACTCCCCTGTGTCACAGTGGCACATACCCCGTGTCCTAAGAATGGGGTAGCCAAAATGTAAGGAGGAGGAGGAGGAAATAAAGAGAGAAGACAGGAATGTAAACCAGAAATGCGCCTGGTTGGCTGCCCCCAAAATGTAAGAAATTTAGGAAACTCAAGGAAGCCGTTGAATATCACCCACTATCTCATTAAGTTATCTGTGCGCTGTAGAGGCCCTTATATCAGCCTAAATTATCTGTGCAGATTTTTATGGTCGTGATTCGCTGTTCGATGTCGCTGAGCAGAGTTGCGCTCCCTCGCCCATTGTGTCGGTCAGAGCTCAACGATATATATAGCCGGCCAAGTTGGTACATTTGAAGAAGACCGTGCGTCGATCCCAATAATGTTTCGCATTAAAATATAAATTTAAATATTTATGTGGACTAACGCAAACCATCTACATAGTGCCTGGTTGCCTGTATTGCATCGTCCTGGTATTATTGCGCTGTGGTAGAACCTTGCGAGAGTCATATCGTCGATTATTTAAATGTTGCTGTTTTTCTGATCACTATTCTGATCATTGCACCGCACGCAATCACTGTGCGTAATCACCCTCCTATATAGTACTTCGAACACACCTCAGTACTGATAACGAAGTCTTTCACAACAATGAAAACGCTCCTCTGAAGGTCTATAACAGACCATAGTCCATGTATTGAACCAATTAGCATTGTACGGTTGTACAGCGCTCTTTGTTTGTAGTGCAGCTGCTGTCTTTGCCTAACAGAAAAGGAGGACTTTCAACGACACATCAACAATGTCACCGTTCGCGGTACAACGCGCACAATATCCGCAGTTCCAGAAATAAATTAATAATGATAAAAAAGGAGCTAAACAGTGCATGCTCCACCGAGAAAATCTGTGAAGCAATGTTCCTGCTCTTCGTGACAACTTAGCGTACACCGAGAATTTCATTCTATCGTAGACAGTATCGCAGATGAATCGTCTTGCCTCTTCGTCGAACCATAAAGCTGACCTACGCCACAAAGCTTTCGTAGGATGTTCCCAACATCGCGGGTGAAAAGCGGGATGGTTTATTCTCCTCCCTGCGCATGTTTGATGAATTACTCCCCCCCCCCCCGCTTCTTTTTTCTCCTTCGCTCTCATACGTTACAAAAAAAAAAAAACCGTATGACCGGTAACACACTGAGGTGCAATTCCATGCATGAATACGGGTTCCTGTAGCTTCTGCAAGCTCAGCAGCTTTCGCAACTACTTTTCAACATGCGCAACCGAACGTGATTATTCCGAGAACAACGCGAACCAAGTGGGGGAGAGGAAGAACGGAGAGGGCAAATCACGTCTCGTTTACTACCCTACATAAGCAGAGAGGTAGAAGCTTCTTCCATACTAGCTGTACGGGTCCTCATATCCGCTTCTCGTTTTCCTATTTCGTGGTCATTCTGTCTCTTATCACGTATTGCTTTAGCAATATCTTAGCTTATCACGTATTGCTTGCTTTAGCATTACTACTTTTTTTTATGTGTTCCTCTTCATTTCGTAGTCTACGCGCTGCGCTCCGATATCTGCAGCCTTCCTGTGAGCGAGTGCGGGCATCTTTCGCACGACGTGCCCTGTGTACTCCGAGCGTTTCACGATCTTCCGAGTTCCACGAGCTCCTCGCTTGAGCGCATTGCGTATACGTCACCGGAAGTGATTAAGAAAGTTTTGCGCTGAGGCTTCTTTGGACTCTAACGAAACTCGGCTAGCAGTACCACTAACTGATCGCTGCGCTGATTAAGAAAAAATAATATAGTGAGTCGCTCAGCAGGATTATTCCTATTAAGTTCCTCCTAAAACGTACTACTTTATTTAATATTTCGACCAAGGTTAACGTGAAACACTGCGTATATAGTGCACTGTTTAAGAACACCGGTAACACTGTGCGTCCTCGACGACACGTGCTAGGAATTTGCGTTCCAGGAAAAGCTGACTTCAATTTCCAGCGAGCTTCAGAGCACAGCGCTTGTAAATAATTACTCGTTTGACATAGAGCAGCCGTGTAGTAGTAGTATAAAACTTTTATTTAAAAAAAGAAAAAAAATTCACACTCAGGTCCAGTGGGTGGGTCCCTCAGTCCAGGGCCCCACTGGCGATCGCGGCACGCCGGGCTTGGTCAAGAAGGGCCAGTTGGTCCTCCCGCACCGTGCTGGCTAGCCACACCTCCCACTGCCTACTGTTGGAATTTTGCCCCATAAGGGGTGATTGGATTTCTTGTGGCCGACTCTGGCACGACCATGTGATATGGTCAAGAGATGGCCGCCCTCCGCACCAAGGGCAAGTGTTGGGATACCGGGTGGGTTGTATGTGGTGTAGTAGGAGTAGGTGTGGGTATGTACGGGTTTGTAGTCGGCGCCAGTCCCGCATTTGCGCTGAGTCCAAGGATGTGTCTGGAAAGCTATACCGTTGCCTTCCTCGTCTTTGTGCCTCCAAGATAGCTTTTGCTGTGATCGGAGATTCTACGAGAGTGCGTTCCGTCGCTCGGATGCTATATTCTCGAGCGAGGCGGTCCGCCCTCTCGTTACCGCTCACTCCGGCGTGCGCCGGACACCACGTAATAGCGTGGTGTTCCGTGAGATTTCTTCCTAGGATTTTGACGGTGAGTTTGGGCAGGGTGCCTGCTATGAAAAGGCGACATGCCGACTGCGAGTCGGTTAGTATTACCGCAGAACGTGCTCTATTTTCAGCGTGGTGGTTTCATTTTTCAAGTAAAATGAAACGCGCGCTATTTTCTGACTAAACCTCTAGCTGCGACATTTTCGCTATACTGATATTGTATACAGAAGGGTCGTCACACCGCTGTTTCTGCCAATTGTACTTCTCGGACGCGTGCTAGGAAGTGATTCGCGGCATTCGCTTTCACTAAAAGCAGTGCCTCACAACGACGGTGATTTGGTAGCATTGTACCAAAAGTACGGTTGCGGCATTTTCACCTGTGGGAGCATCTTGGATAACGAAAGGCGAACTGGAAGCTTAATATAAGATTAGCAGATATTGCGCCTGAGGCAAATGACACATGAGCGTGCTTGATTTGAAGGAAGAGGAGGATGTTGTTGGCTGCAGGAGGATCTGGCCTTGCAGCAATGGCCGGTCACTGCTCCCCGCCCCTCCCCCCCCCCCTCCCCAGCGCCGCATTTCAGCAGAGTTGAAGAAACCGAAAGTCTATAACTCTGTCGTTCAGAACGTTATCATGCAAAGCTCAGCGCGACACGGGCGAACAGGACGACGCGCACATCTGCGGAAGAGGACGAGAGCCCGTAGCTCGTGAGCCATCCAGTGCACTATGCCCGCCGACATCCACAACGCAACGCCCTAAAATGAGTTTGATAAACATCACCAATCAGAAGATAAATCCACATCGCTTAAGAACTTGAATAAGAGCCACGACACTTTCCACCTGAATGTTCCTCCAGCGTCCTCGTGGAAACAACACGTCGTCCACACAGTAGCTTGTGCTCGACGCTGGAGGGCTTCAAACAAATATTCGCGCTCGGTACAGATTTCCGGGCACTGCAACAAATAAAGTTCAACATCTCCGTCAGTCTAGCAGGACCCATGTACAAGGGTGACGTGGCTAGTCTGACCTTGTCTAATCATGTAGACGTATGCGCTGATCGCAAGCGGAGGGGATACTTTGACGTGTGATATACGTTGCGTTTTGTTGCTTAATAAAAAAAAAATAAAAGAAAACAAATTGCGTCCTTGCCCAAGAATCCATTTACGGAATTTCTTGGATCTGTGTATTTGATCTCGATACCTTATAAAGGTAGATATTATGTCGTAACCCGGCTGCTGAAGATGCACTGGCAAACCCGTGCATTCAAAACGGGTGTCAAGGACATCTATTTCATGCGCGCCCAGGTGTAGCTTGTTTTCAGCTGTCATGACATGGTCCTTCTTTATGCATAATAAACACACACCCTCAATATTTCGTATCAGTATTCGTTTAGTGCTTGGAATATAGAAGCCACGTAAGCCACTGATGTTAGCATACTGACAACAGCGTTTAGTTTCTGTAGCACGAAAGACGCTGTGGTTTTCAATTTTGTTAAAGGTACGCAGTATTGGTGCATCTTGGGCGTCTGTATATTACGGAGCGTTTATAAGGATGGCACAACATTTTTCTTCCTTCGTCTTTTGGATTATGACACTTGTTGCCACGCAGACATAATGAGGAAACTTTTGACATTTCTAAAGCTGACCACCCAGACACGCACGCACGCACAGATAGCGGAATTGAGCGCGCAGGCCACCGACCAGACGCATTTGCGCAATCGCCGCGCATGCAGAAAAAAAACAGCAGCCGTGTCTACACGACAGCTTTTTCGTTAACAGAGTAGCACTTTCGTGCCTAAGCCACTTCGTTTTCTTTTTCTTTCTGCAACTTTTTTTTTTTCGAAAACGCGATAAAAATAAAACGCGTTCCATTGCCGAGGAGCTCCGTTGAGTTAAACGACATGTTCGCTGCGCCTACAAAAGCTCTCTACAAAGCTACCGCCAAATGAACACAAAACTAAGCTGAAGAGAAAAATCTAATAGCGGTGAGATTGAGGAAGAGGTGGCGTCGTGCGCGAGGGGCAAGAGAAGGGAAAGAAAAGCTCCTCTCGTGGTGGGCTTGCGGGAAAGGCCGCAGACGGGCGCGGTATTTTCAAGCGTTCCTTGAAGGAAGGCGTAGCAGTGCGTGACGTCTGCGTAAGGCGCTTAGCAGGAGAGCGGACCAGCGCAACGTCCACAAATCCCCTTAAATCAGGCTTTGCCCTCGCACGGCTGCTGCTCCTCGTCTTTCCTACGCGCGGTGGCAGACCGCTGAGGAAGAATGTTCACGCGCGTAGCGTATCACCGGTCTTAGGCAACGCGCGTAGACCATCCGAACAAAGACGCATTTCGCTAGTCAGCAATAGCCGTTCCACTGTCCTAGACGCTTCCACACAACCAATACGCAGTAAGCATTCAGACACAACCTCCCCTCCCCCCCCCCCCCCCCGATCGCCACCCTTACATTCTACAGCCCTTGGAAAGGAACTCTGAGTCAAAAAGAAAGGCGATTAAAAGGTAGTGAGGAATGTCGACCAGCTGTCCTGCGGAAGAGATTGGTGTATATGTTAGTATTGCTGTACGAAAACCGCAGTATTGGAAGCTGTGATGGGTAGTATATTGTGCAGCCTTTGCGCAATCAAAGCGACCACACTGTGTTTCGTCAAACAAACTTGCTCATGTTTAGAATGGTGCGAGAGACGGGGACAAACGAAGATAAACACAAATAGCGCTGTGTGTCTGTCTTCGTTTGTCCCCGTCTCTCGCGCTGTTCTTATATTAAACACGAATTACCAACAAGCCCAAGTTTCTACCTCTCATAAATTTGATCGGGCTGCGGTTTCCTGCTTCTTTGCGCAATCAGAGCACCATACCGAACTGCACCCGTCCAGAAACATGCGCAAGTTTGCTCAGGCTGCCGTGGATACCATTCCTTTTTTTTTTTTTTAAGCAAACGAAAAATTTCGCAGCAGTATTCCCGTTAAGGGTAGTATCCTTGCGAGCTTTGTTTCGCTCATCCTTATCGCAGTTTGCGCCGGTGTACCAACTAGCTGTTTGTTTCATGTTTGTTTCTTCCGTTATACGCGACCATTTAATGATGTTAGTAAAAGGGCATTACCCAGCCTTATTATCGCTTTGCGGGCATTACGCACACCATGAAGTTTTCACACTCGGTGCGCGTCTAAAAAAAAGAGAGCAAAAGAAGAAAGAACGCTTCACAAAAAGAAACCGGGTGAAAAAAAAAAAACGAAGGAACAGGCATCGTCCAAAAAGCTGCACAGTTAACTCAGAAATGTCATTATGCTCCGGCGAAGGAGGCCGCAAGAAAGCGCTCTCAAGCTGCGCCTCGCAAACGCATTAGAATCATGAGTGCAACTACGTGAGCACGTCACTAAGTGTCCACAAAAAAAGAAAGGGGGGGGGGAGTCGGAGAAAAAGAGAGCGAGAGAGAGAGAGCGATGCACGGAAGCGTAATGCACTCAGAAAATACGAATGCGACGCAATTTCTGCATTAGATTTCTCTACCCCGTTGTTCCGGGCTCTCTCGCGGTGCCTGATCGCGTATCCCGCTAAGAGCTGTCAGCAGGCCCCGCTTGCAGATCCGTTCTTTTTGCTCTCTTCGTGTACTTCTTGCGGTCTCTCGAGTGTCCCAATCGCTGGGGCCTCTCCTGTTATAGAATCGCGTTTTGGAGAAAGAGAGAGAGAGAGAGAGAGAGAGAGAGAGAGAGAGAGAGAAGAATGATTCTTTTATCGTATTTCGGCGCGGCAACTCACGAGGAAAACCGACTTCAACTGCGGAAAGTGAGAGTCGGGAACGAGATGCACTAAACTGTGAACGAGTGAAACTCCGACCTCCGGATAGATTGTGCCCCTACGAGCAAACAATCAAAGACTCAAAACAGAAAGCACGAGGGCATGGGTTCGATTCCTGGTCGATCAGATCCGATCGATGCGAACGGAATGGAAAAATGCTCGTGTACACAGACTTTGGTTCACTTCTTAAAGAACACCTTGCGGGAAAATTAAACCAGTAGCTGCCTAGCACAGCACATTTCATACATTGACAGCTGCGGCGTTGCTGCCATTCTGCCACGACCACAGACATGTAGCACCATTGCACACGAGTGCTTTTCTTCTTGCAAACTGTTACTGTGTTGGGACTGTTGCGTTTCGCCTGCGACACGTGGTTTTGCCGGCGCGACTGCGGCGGGGCGGCAGACATTTTGGCCCGATCGTCGTCGCCGCAACACTCATCGGCAGGTGTTTCCAGGCGCGACTGCGGCGATGCGACCGCAAAGGATCACCCTCTCATTCCAGTCATTGTGCCCGAAACAGGCGATGCCAAAGCAGGGATCATCCTCTCATTCCAGTCATTGTGCCCGAAACAGGCGATGCCAAAGCAGGGATCATCCTCTCATTACAGTCATTGTGCCCGACCGGCAGCGCTACAACAGGGTGCTACGAGATCGTGCTCGACATGGTGCTACGGCAGCGCTACAACAGGGTGCTACGAGATCGTGCTCGACAGGGTGCTACGAGATCGTGCTCGACATGGTGCTACGGCAGCGCTACGACAGTGTGCGTCACCATTAGCCCATTGTACATTCACGTGCTCGTCTTTTGAGGGGTTCCTTCTTGCCCTCAACTGCGAGAGTATAAAAACAGCTGCCCCCGGACGCCAAGAAGGAGGGCTCCGATTTCTTCTGCTGAGTAAAGTGCTCTCCCGTCTCTCTACTTCGGTCAACCTGACCGCCAACTCTTTGCGATGTTAAAATAAACAAGTTGTTTTGTTGTTACCAGTCGACTCATGCTTTGCCGGGACCTTCGGATGCTTCCAGTTGTACCCCAGGCCGCCAGGCCAACGCTACCCTTGGGGCTTGCGACCCAGGTACAACCACGGGCGTCAGCGCCGAGTTCCCAACAGATCGTACCAGCGGTCCGATCCAAACATCTGGTTGGCAGCGGTGAGATCGCCTCCGACTCCAAACAACTGTCTGCCAGCGGTGAGATCGCGACAACGGAGGCCAGCAGCGAAGAGATGCAGTTGACTGTATGCTGAGCAGCTCAACGACGATCCGGGAGCAGTGCAACGAGCCCTGTGTGATGACTGGTTGCCTGCAGCGGAACGACTGCGCTGGACTCTTGGCTGCGAGGTTTGGTGAGTGCGGGACTTTCTTCTTCTGAGCTTTGCCAGGCTTTTTGTTAGTGTCAGAAACAGAGCTGGTAATTGTGGTTGTCGTTGCTGCCGGGTTAGTTTGCGGCAAGACAATAATAGGCAGTAGAGAAAGCAGCATTCAGAGCAGCCATGGATTTGAAGTCGTTGCGCAAACCGAAATTGTTGGAGCTTGCAAGAGAGTTGGGTCTGGATGTCTCAGACAAACTCAGAAAACCAGAACTGCTAAAGGCTATTCTTGAGTTAGAGGCTGAGGATGACGAGCTGTCGGAATGCCTTGAGACTATTGAGGAGAGGTCAAAAAGACAGGAGCGCGAACTTAAAGAACAGAAAGAAAAAGAAGAGCGTGAACTTAAAGAACAGAAGGAAAAAGAAGAGCGTGAACGTAAAGAACAGAAAGAGCGAGAGCAACAAGAGAAAAAAGAAGAGCGCGAACACGCTTTGGAAATGAAGCGTCTCGAGGTAGAGATGGAACGCGCTCGTAATGGAAGTCAGGCACACGGTGCAGGAGAACGAGTATTGTTCAAAATGACTGACCTGATGCGGCCGTTTAAGCTTGGAGAGGACATTGGTTTGTTCCTGGTTAACTTTGAGCGAACGTGCGAGAAGCAGGGGTTCTCTCGGGAAACGTGGCCACAGCGCTTGCTCACTTTGTTACCCGGCGAGGCGGCCGACGTAGTCGCTCGCTTGGATAGAGAGGAAGCAGAGGATTTCGACAAAGTAAAATCGAGTCTGCTAAAAAAGTACCGGCTGTCTGCGGAGGCGTTCCGTCGGAAGTTTCGGGAAAATGAGAAAGGCAGAAGTGAGTCATATACAGAGTTTGCGTATAGGCTTATGTCGAACATGCAGGAGTGGCTCAAAGAAGAGAAAGCGTTTGGTGACCACGATAAAGTTCTGCAGTGTTTCGGGCTAGAACAGTTTTATAGTCGGTTACCGGAGAACGTGCGATACTGGGTCTTGGATAGGCCAGACGTTTGTACGGTGGCTAAAGCCGCTGAGCTAGCCGAGGAGTTTGTGACGCGTCGGGCTCGCGGAGCTAAGGACGGTCAAAAGGGTGAATTTGGCTCGAAGTTTGAGAGGCCGAAGTTCACGCCCATGAGATTAAAGGGGGACACGCGTAGTGAGGATGCGAGTGAAAGCAGTCCGACCAAACGTAAAGAGACGGCGGCAGCCAAACGCAGAAAGCGGTTCGAGATGAGGCGAGCGCGCGTTTGTTATACGTGCCAGAAGCCAGGTCACTTTTCGGCGCAGTGTCCGGAAACAACACCAAAAGTTGTGTTTTTTTCAATAGGCAGCACTGACGAGAACATGAAGCTTCTCGAGCCTTACATGCGAGACCTCCTCGTGAACGGGAAAGAGTGCCGAGTGCTTCGCGATTCCGCAGCTACGATGGATGTAGTTCACCCGTCTTACGTAGAACCCCATATGTTCACGGGCGAGTGCGCATGGATCAAGCAAGCCGTGGAAGCTCATAGCGTGTGTCTGCCGGTAGCAAAAGTGCGTATTGAAGGACCTTTCGGAGCGCTTGAGACGGAGGCGGCAGTGTCATCTATGCTGCCACCCCAGTACCCGTACCTATTTTCAAACAGGTCCGATCACCTCCTGCGCGAGAAGGGGCTTTTGTTTGGTGAAGCTAGTGTTCAGGCCTTAACCAGATCGAAGGTTCGGGAGCTCGCTGCAAAGGCGGTAGTTGCGGGGCCGACGTTATCAAACAACGAAAAAGGGTCAGAGGCGCAGCAAGCTGATATTCCGAGCACGCCAGAACTGAATAAACTTGAGTCTGTAACGTTAAAGGCGCCAGATACTGGAGAGGAAACGCCCGACGTGGGAAAGTTAGAAGAGCTATCTACTGATTTGCTCATCGCGCCTACGTCAGACGGACTTGATAGGTTGCTAAAAGTCAGCCGGACGGCTTTGATAGCCGAGCAAAAAAAGGATGGCAGCCTGGAAAACGTGCGCTGCAATGTCAAAGAAGGTATCGCCAGGAAAACTGCGCGTTTTGTGGAAAGAGGTGGAGTCCTGTACCGGAAGTATCTAGACCGCAGAGGAGTGGAGTTCGATCAGCTGATCGTGCCTCAATGCTATCGTCAGGATCTGTTGCGCTTGTCACACGGGGGTTCGTGGTCCGGACACCTAGGAGTTAAAAAAACTAAGGACCGTCTCTTGCAAGAGTACTATTGGCCAGGGTGTTTTCGGGACGCAGACCATTTCGTGAGGACATGTGACAATTGTCAGCGGGTGGGCAAACCAGGGGACAAATCGAGGGCGCCGTTGAAATTGGTACCTATCATTACGGAGCCTTTTAGACGGCTCGTTATTGATACTGTGGGACCTCTGCCGGTAACAGCCACGGGGTACAGACACATTTTGACTGTGATCTGCCCAGCGACAAAGTTCCCTGAAGCAGTGCCGCTTAAAGAACTCAGCTCAGTTGAGATAGTTAATGCACTACTGTCCATATTTGCGCGAGTTGGTTTCCCTGCGGAAATCCAATCAGATCAGGGCACAGTGTTTACAAGCGCTTTGACGACAACTTTTCTCGAAAGGTGTGGGGTAAAGCTGTTACACAGCTCAGTGTACCACCCACAGTCGAATTCCGTTGAGAAGCTCCACTCCGTCATGAAGCGCGGGTTGAGAGCGTTGTGTTTTGAACATCGAACTGACTGGGAGCTGTGTCTGCCTGGGGTGATGTTTGCTTTAAGGACCGCGCCGCATGCGGCTACGGGGTTTTCGCCAGCTGAACTGGTGTACGGTCGCTCGCTTCGATCTCCGCTTCGCATGCTTCGAGAATCGTGGGAAGGTAGGGGCGACGACCCAGTCGTGGTGGAGTACGTGCTTAAGCTCCTCGAACGCTTAAGAAGGGCACAGGAGTTGTCAGGTGAAGCAATGACAAAGGCCCAGCAGAGGGCCAAGGTTTATTATGATCGGACAGCCAGGGCCCGTCGTTTTGAGGTTGGCGATGAGGTCATGATATTGCGCACATCGCTAAACAACAAACTAGACGTGCAGTGGGAGGGCCCAGCACGAATTGTTCAGAAACTGTCGGACGTTAACTACGTGGTAAGTCTGCCAGGAAAGCGGAAAGCACAGCAAGTTTACCACTGTAATCTGCTCAAACCTTATAGACAAAGGGAAGCAGTGGTGTGCACGATGGTAAACGTTCCTGAAGAGCTTCCGGTCGAGCTTCCGGGACTAGGCTCAGTGACGAACAGGGAAGACACCGGTCAAGTCATTAGTGACCTTATCAGTAAAGCACCGCTGTCGCCCGAGCAGAAAACCGAACTACACCAGCTATTACAAGAGTTTCAAGGTCTGTTCTCTGAGAGGCCTGGTAGGACTTCTGTACTTACTCATGATATAGAACTTACCTCCACAGAGCCAGTACGATCCAAGGCGTATCGGGTGTCACCCCGCCAGAGCGATATTATGGAGGCTGAGGTAAAGAAAATGCTACAGCTCGGTGTTATTGAGGCAGGTGAGAGTGATTATACCTCCCCTTTGATTTTAGTTGAGGTACCGGGCAAGGAACCTCGTCCTTGCGTCGACTACCGCAGGCTTAATTCCATCACTAAGGATCAAATTTATCCGATCCCTAACATCGAGGAGCGCCTTGAGAAAGTTAGTAGCGCTCAGTTTATTTCCACCCTAGATCTTGTCAGGGGTTATTGGCAGGTTCCACTTACAGAAGAGGCTAGTAGGTATGCGGCGTTCATTTCACCAATGGGAACATTCCGTCCTAAAGTGTTGAGTTTTGGTTTGAAGAACGCGCCATACTGTTTTTCAAGTCTCATGGATAAAGTGTTGCGGGGACAGCAAGAATTCGCTTTACCGTATCTAGACGACGTAGCGATATTCTCCGCATCCTGGTCTGAGCATATGGCACACTTGCGGGCAGTGCTAACCCGCCTGCGCGAAGCGGGCTTGACAGTCAAGGCTCCTAAGTGCCAGTTAGCACAGGCCGAGGTTGTCTACCTCGGTCACGTGATTGGTCAGGGTCGTCGCCGCCCCTCTGAAATAAAAGTGGCCGCTGTGCGAGACTTTCCGCAACCGCGCACCAAGACCGATATTCGGTCGTTCTTGGGTGTCGCCGGCTACTATCAGAGGTACATCCCTAGGTACTCTGATATCGCGGCTCCCCTGACGGATGCTCTAAGAAAAACAGAGCCTCAAACAGTCGTCTGGGACGAGACAAAGGAAAGAGCTTTTAGCGCCCTAAAGAGTGCCCTAACAAGCCAGCCTGTGCTACGATCGCCAGACTATACAAAAGGGTTCGTTGTTCAGTGCGATGCTAGTGAGCGAGGCATGGGCGTTGTACTGTGCCAACGGGAAAATGGAGAAGTAGAACACCCCGTCCTGTATGCTAGTCGTAAGCTGTCCAGTCGTGAGCAGGCGTATAGCGCCACCGAGAAAGAGTGTGCGTGTCTCGTGTGGGCCGTTCAGAAATTGTCATGCTATCTAGCCGGCTCGAGGTTTATCATTGAGACGGATCACTGCCCTCTCCAATGGCTGCAGACCATCTCTCCCAAAAATGGCCGCCTCCTGCGCTGGAGCCTCGCTTTACAACAATATTCCTTTGAGGTGCGTTACAAAAAGGGGAGTCTCAACGGTAACGCCGATGGCTTAAGTCGAAGCCCCTAACGTAGGAATCAGCCTCAAAATTGTTTGTTACTGATGTTTTTCTTCCTGAGGCAGGATTTTTTTTAACATATTGCTTTTGTTTAGTGTTTCAAAGTGATGATATGCTTTCTAGTGCAATTTTTCAATTTGTGGACGCGTTCTGAGTGATGCTAGACTACTGTAAGGAACTAGGCAGTGGTATAAAAAGGGGAAAGAGCCTGGCAGGGCTTAGTGAGGGTTGTGCCGTGCTTGCTGACTGAGCGGTTGAGTTTCAGCGTAGTTCTAACGCTTGCCGGGAACGAGAACAAAAATGTGAACTCTCCCGAAGTCACTTTGCAGTGTCCCGTGCGAACCTGAACGAGAGAACGAGGCCTTCTCTGTGCGCTGCGCTCAAGAAACGTCGAGGGACGCCCGACTTCGGTTATGAGCATCATCGAGCGACATCCCTCCGGCCAGCGGATGCAGTCCCCTGTCCATCGGGATCTCCTTCCCCCGGCGGGGCGGTCTGTTGCGTTTCGCCTGCGACACGTGGTTTTGCCGGCGCGACTGCGGCGGGGCGGCAGACATTTTGGCCCGATCGTCGTCGCCGCAACACTCATCGGCAGGTGTTTCCAGGCGCGACTGCGGCGATGCGACCGCAAAGGATCACCCTCTCATTCCAGTCATTGTGCCCGAAACAGGCGATGCCAAAGCAGGGATCATCCTCTCATTCCAGTCATTGTGCCCGAAACAGGCGATGCCAAAGCAGGGATCATCCTCTCATTACAGTCATTGTGCCCGACCGGCAGCGCTACAACAGGGTGCTACGAGATCGTGCTCGACATGGTGCTACGGCAGCGCTACAACAGGGTGCTACGAGATCGTGCTCGACAGGGTGCTACGAGATCGTGCTCGACATGGTGCTACGGCAGCGCTACGACAGTGTGCGTCACCATTAGCCCATTGTACATTCACGTGCTCGTCTTTTGAGGGGTTCCTTCTTGCCCTCAACTGCGAGAGTATAAAAACAGCTGCCCCCGGACGCCAAGAAGGAGGGCTCCGATTTCTTCTGCTGAGTAAAGTGCTCTCCCGTCTCTCTACTTCGGTCAACCTGACCGCCAACTCTTTGCGATGTTAAAATAAACAAGTTGTTTTGTTGTTACCAGTCGACTCATGCTTTGCCGGGACCTTCGGATGCTTCCAGTTGTACCCCAGGCCGCCAGGCCAACGCTACCCTTGGGGCTTGCGACCCAGGTACAACCACGGGCGTCAGCGCCGAGTTCCCAACAGATCGTACCAGCGGTCCGATCCAAACAGGACATTTAGAAAAATTACGGCCTTCTGTTGCAGATATGCTTAAAAAGCTTATGGATGCGCAGGAAGCTATCAGGGCTGACTTTGCTGACTTAAAGAACCGTCTTGAGAAAACGGAAAATAGAACATAAGGCTTTCAAGCCCGCTTGGCAAAATTAGAAGAAAAATCATAACCAACGTAGTAGGCGACCGGTGCCACCGCTAATTAACAGACAGAAGTTTCTAGAATTCAAGATGCTCCAGAGTCAGCCTTCGTTGAGATCGTTGACGTAGGAAATCGTAGCAGGCGACCAAACTAGATAATATTTACCGTCCCAGGCATGACTAACGAATCTGACTCGGCCTTGCACGTGAAAGTTATCACATAAATGTTTCAGGAAAATTTCAGCATGGGTTGCCCTTTATTTGGCCCTATTCATAGGCTTAGGCTTAGTAACTCAGGGGACCAATTGCAATGCATGCTCACTGACCTGGAGAGGCAAAGCACAAGGGTGGGTCTAAAAATTAATCTGCAGAAAACTAAAGTAATGTTTAACAGTCTCGGAAGGGAACAGCAGTTTACTATAGGTAGCGAGGCACTGGAAGTGGTAAGGGAATATTTCTACTTAGGGCAGGTAGTGACCGCGGATCCGGATCATGAGACTGAAATAACCAGAAGAATAAGAATGGGCTGGGGTGCGTTTGGCAGGCATTCTCAGATCACAAACAGCAGGTTGCCATTATCCCTCAAGAGAAAAGTGTATAACCATCTGTATCTTACCAGTACTCACGTACGGGGCAGAAACCTGGAGGCTTACGAAAAGGGTTCTACTTAAATTGAGGACGACGCAACGAATTATGGAAAGAAGAATGATGGTGTTGTAATCGCGCCGCTGGCACGAGTTGTTGGGAACTCGGCGCTGACGCCCGTTGTTGCACCTGGGTCGCAAGCCCCAAGGGTAGCGTTGGCCTGGCGGCCTGGGGTACAACTGGAAGCATCCGAAGGTCCCGGCAAAGCATGAGTCGACTGGTAACAACAAAACAACTTGTTTATTCTAACATCGCAAAGAGTTGGCGGTCAGGTTGACCGAAGTAGAGAGACGGGAGTGCACTTTACTCAACAGAAGAAATCGGAGCCCTCCTTTTGGCGTCCGGGGGCAGCTGCTTTTATACTCTCGCAGTTGAGGGCAAGAAGGAACCCCTCTATAGACGAGCACGTGACTGTGCCGCTCGGGCACAATGGGATAATGTGACGCAGCCGTCGTGCCGGCGCCGTTCGGGCACAATGGGGAGGAGAAGGTGGCTCATACTGTCGTGTCGGCGCCGGTCGGGCACAATGGGGAGGAGAAGGTGGCTCACACTGTCGTGTCGGCGCCGGTCGGGCACAATGGGGAGGAGAAGGTGGCTCATACTGTCGTGTCGGCGCCTGTCAGACCCCCTCGCTTCACAGTTGTTGGGAGCTCCTCTCCCCGGCTGCCGCGCTTCGACAAGCGTGGGCACCAATATGCACATACACTCACACACGCACATGAAGACACGTGGCATCGGAACATGCCTGGACGCGCTTGGCGGGGAGGCGTAGCGGCGGCGCCGAACGGGCCAAAATGTCTGCCGCTTTGTTGCAGCCGCGCCGGCTAAACCGCGCGTCGTAGGCGAAACGTAACAGACCGCCCCGCCGGGGGAAGGAGATCCCGATGGTCAGGGGACTGCATCCGCTGTCCGGAGGGATGTCGCTCGATGATGCTCATAACCGAAGTCGGGCGTCCCTCGACGTTTCTTGAGCGCAGCGCACAGAGAAGGCCTCGTTCTCTCGTTCAGGTTCGCACAGGACACTGCAAAGTGACTTCGGGAGAGTTCACATTTTTGTTCTCGTTCCCGGCAAGCGTTAGAACTACGCTGAAACTCAACCGCTCAGTCAGCAAGCACGGCACAACCCTCGCTAAGCCCTGCCAGGCTCTTTCCCCTTCTATACCACTGCCTAGTTCCTTACAGTAGTCTAGCAGCACTTAGAACGCGTCCACAAATTGGAAAATTGCACTAGAAAGCATATCATCACTTTGAAACACTAAACAAAAGCAATATGTTAAAAAAAAATCCTGCCTCAGGAAGAAAAACATCAGTAACCAACAATTTTGAGGCTGATTCCTACGTTAGGGGCTTCGACTTAAGCCATCGGCGTTACCGTTGAGACTCCCCTTTTTGTAACGCACCTCAAAGGAATATTGTTGCAAAGCGAGGCTCCAGCGAAGGAGGCGGCCATTTTTGGGAGAGATGGTCTGCAGCCATCGGAGAGGGCAGTGATCCGTCTCAATGATAAACCTCGAGCCGGCTAGATAGCATGACAATTTCTGAACGGCCCACACGAGACACGCACACTCTTTCTCGGTGGCGCTATACGCCTGCTCACGACTGGTCAGCTTACGACTAGCATACAGGACGGGGTGTTCTACTTCTCCATTTTCCCGTTGGCACAGTACAACGTCCATGCCTCGCTCACTAGCATCGCACTGAACTACGAACCCTTTTGTGTAGTCTGGCGATCGTAGCACAGGCTGGCTTGTTAGGGCGCTCTTTAGGGCGCTAAAAGCTCTTTCCTTTGTCTCGTCCCAGACGACTGTTTGCGGCTCTGTCTTTCTTAGAGCATCCGTCAGGGGAGCCGCGATATCAGAGTACCTGGGGATGTACCTCTGATAGTAGCCGGCGACACCTAAGAACGACCGAATATCGGTCTTCGTGCGCGGTTGCGGGAAGTCTCGCACAGCGGCCACCTTTATTTCAGAGGGGCGGCGACGACCCTGACCAATCACGTGACCGAGGTAGACAACCTCGGCCTGCGCTAACTGGCACTTAGGAGCCTTGACTGTCAAGCCCGCTTCGCGCAGGCGGGTTAGCACTGCCCGCAAGTGTGCCATATGCTCAGACCAGGATGCGGAGAATATCGCTACGTCGTCTAGATACGGTAAAGCGAATTCTTGCTGTCCCCGCAACACTTTATCCATGAGGCTTGAAAAGCAGTATGGCGCGTTCTTCAAACCAAAACTCAACACTTTAGGACGGAATGTTCCCATTGGGGAAATGAACGCCGCATACCTACTAGCCTCTTCTGTAAGTGGAACCTGCCAATAACCCCTGACAAGATCTAGGGTGGAAATAAACTGAGCGCTACTAACTTTCTCAAGGCGCTCCTCGATGTTAGGGATCGGATAAATTTGATCCTTAGTGATGGAATTAAGCCTGCGGTAGTCGACGCAAGGACGAGGTTCCTTGCCCGGTACCTCAACTAAAATCAAAGGGGAGGTATAATCACTCTCACCTGCCTCAATAACACCGAGCTGTAGCATTTTCTTTACCTCAGCCTCCATAATATCGTTCTGGCGGGGTGACACCCGGTACGCCTTGGATCGTACTGGCTCTGGGGAGGTAAGTTCTATGTCATGAGTAAGGACAGAAGTCCTACCAGGCCTCTCAGAGAACAGACCTTGAAACTCTTGTAAGAGCTGGTGTAGTTCGGTTTTCTGCTCAGGCGACAGCGGTGCTTTACTGATAAGGTCACTAATGACTTGACCGGTGTCTTCCCTGTTCGTCACTGAGCCTAGTCCCGGAAGCTCGACCGGAAGCTCTTCAGGGACGTTTACCATCATGCACACCACTGCTTCCCTTTGTCTATAAGGTTTGAGCAGATTACAGTGGTAAACTTGCTGTGCTTTCCGCTTTCCTGGCAGACTCACCACGTAGTTAACGTCCGACAGTTTCTGAACAATTCGTGCTGGGCCCTCCCACTGCACGTCTAGTTTGTTGTTTAGCGATGTGCGCAATATCATGACCTCATCGCCCACCTCAAAACGACGGGCCCTGGCGGTCCGATCATAATAAACCTTGGCCCTCTGCTGGGCCTTTGCCATTGCTTCACCTGACAACTCCTGTGCCCTTCTTAAGCGTTCGAGGAGTTTAAGCACGTTCTCCACCACGACTGGGTCGTCGCCCCTGCCTTCCCACGATTCTCGAAGCATGCGAAGCGGAGACCGAAGCGAGCGACCGTACACCAGCTCAGCTGGCGAAAACCCCGTAGCTGCATGCGGCGCGGTCCGTAATGCAAACATCACCCCAGGCAGACACAGCTCCCAGTCAGTTTGATGTTCAAAACACAATGCTCTCAACACGCGCTTCATGACGGAGTGGAGCTTCTCAACGGAATTCGACTGTGGGTGGTACACTGAGCTGTGTAACAGCTTTACCCCACACCTTTCGAGAAAAGTTGTCGTCAAAGCGCTAGTAAACACTGTGCCCTGATCTGATTGGATTTCCGCAGGAAAACCAACTCGCGCAAATATGGACAGTAGTGCATTGACTATCTCAACTGAGCTGAGTTCTTTAAGCGGCACTGCTTCAGGGAACTTTGTCGCTGGGCAGATCACAGTCAAAATGTGTCTGTACCCCGTGGCTGTTACCGGCAGAGGTCCCACTGTATCAATAACGAGCCGTCTAAAAGGCTCCGTAATGATAGGTACCAATCTCAACGGCGCCCTCGATTTGTCCCCTGGTTTGCCCACCCGCTGACAGGTGTCACATGTCCTCACGAAATGGTCTGCGTCCCGAAAACACCCTGGCCAATAGTACTCTTGCAAGAGACGGTCCTTAGTTTTCTTAACTCCTAGGTGTCCGGACCACGAACCCCCGTGCGACAAGCGCAACAGATCCTGACGATAGCATTGAGGAACGATCAGCTGATCGAACTCCACTCCCCTGCGGTCTAGATACTTCCGGTACAGGACTCCACCTCTTTCCACAAAACGCGCATTTTTCCTGGCGATACGTTCCTTGACAGTGCAGCGTATGTTTTCTAGGCTGCCATCCTTTTTTTGCTCGGCTATCAAAGCCGACCGGCTGACTTTTAGGAACCTATCAAGTCCGTCTGACGTAGGCGCGATGAGCAAATCTGCAGATAGCTCTTCTAACTTTCCCGCATCGGGAATTTCCTCTCCAGTATCTGGTGCCTTTAACGTTACAGACTCAAGTTTATTCAGTTCGGGCGTGCTCTGAATATCAGCTTGCTGCGCCTCTGACCCTTTCTCATTGTTCGATAACGTCGGCCCGCAACTACCGCCTTTGCAGCGAGCTCCCGAACCTTCGATCTGGTTAAGGCCTGAACGCTAGCCTCACCAAACAAAAGCCCCTTCTCGCGCAGGAGGAGATCGGACCTGTTCGAAAATAGGTACGGGTACTGGGGAGGCAGCATAGATGACACTGCGGCCTCCGTCTCAAGCGCTCCGAAAGGTCCTTTGATAAGCACCTTTGCTACTGGCAGACAGACGCTATGAGCTTCCACGGCTTGCTTGATCCATGCACACTCGCCCGTGAACATATGGGGTTCTACGTAAGACGGGTGAACTACATCCATTGTAGCTGCGGAATCGCGAAGCACTCGGCACTCTTTCCCGTTCACGAGGAGGTCTCGCATGTAAGGCTCGAGAAGCTTCATGTTCTCGTCAGTGCTGCATATTGACAAAAACACAACTTTTGGTTTTGTTTCCGGACACTGCGCCGAAAAGTGACCCGGCTTCTGGCACGTATAACAAACGCGCGCTTGCCTCATCTCGAACCGCTTTCTGCGTTCGGCTTCGGTTGCCGCCGTCTCCTTTCGTTCGTTTTGCCGCCGTCTCCGCCGTCTCCTTTCATCCGCACTACGTGTGTCGCCCCTTGCTCTCATGGGTGTGAACTTCGGCCTCTCAAACTTCGAGCCAAATTCACCCTTTTGACCGTCCTTAGCTCCGCGAGCCCGACGCGTCACAAACTCCTCGGCTAGCTCAGCGGCTTTAGCCACCGTACAAACGTCTGGCCTATCCAAGACCCAGTACCGCACGTTCTCAGGTAACCGACTATAAAACTGTTCTAGCCCGAAACACTGCAGAACTTTATCGTGGTCACCGAACGCTTTCTCTTCTTTGAGCCACTCCTGCATGTTTGACATAAGCTTGTAGGCAAACTCTGTATATGACTCACTCTTGCCTTTCTCACTTTCCCGAAACTTCCGACGGAACGCCTCTGCTGACAGCCTGTACTTTTTTAGCAGACTCGATTTCACGTTGTCGAAATCCTCTGCCTCCTCTCTATCCAAGCGAGCGACTACGTCGGCCGCCTCGCCGGGTAACAAAGTGAGCAAGCGCTGTGGCCACGTTTCCCGAGAGAACCCCTGCTTCTCGCACGTTCGCTCAAAGTTAACCAGGAACAAACCAATGTCCTCTCCAAGCTTAAACGGCCGCATCAGGTCAGTCATTTTGAACAATACGCGTTCTCCTGCACCGTGTGCCTGACTTCCATTACGAGCGCGTTCCATCTCTACCTCAAGACGCTTCATTTCCAAAGCGTGTTGACGCTCTTCTTTTTCTTTCTCTTCTTTACGTTCACGCTCTTCTTTCTCTTTCTGTTCTTTAAGTTCGCGCTCCTGTTTCTCTTTTTGCTCTTTAAGTTCGCGCTCCTGTCTTTTTGACCTCTCCTCAATAGTCTCAAGGCATTCCGACAGCTCGTCATCCTCAGCCTCTAACTCAAGAATAGCCTTTAGCAGTTCTGGTTTTCTGAGTTTGTCCGAGACATCCAGACCCAACTCTCTTGCAAGCTCCAACAATTTCGGTTTGCGCAACGACTTCAAATCCATGGCTGCTCTGAATGCTGCTTTCTCTACTGCCTATTATTGTCTTGCCGCAATCTAACCCGGCAGCAACGACAACCACAATTACCAGCTCTGTTTCTGACACTAACAAAAGCCTGGCAAAGCTCAGAAGAAGAAAGTCCCGAACTCACCAAACCTCGCAGCCAAGAATTCAGCGCAGTCGTTTCGCTGCAGGCAACCAGTCATCACACAGAGCTCGTTGCACTGCTCCCGGATGGTCGTTGAGCTGCTCAGCATACAGTCAACTGCATCTCTTCGCTGCTGGCCTCCGTTGTCGCGATCTCACCGCTGGCAGACAGTTGTTGTAATCGCGCCGCTGGCACGAGTTGTTGGGAACTCGGCGCTGACGCCCGTTGTTGCACCTGGGTCGCAAGCCCCAAGGGTAGCGTTGGCCTGGCGGCCTGGGGTACAACTGGAAGCATCCGAAGGTCCCGGCAAAGCATGAGTCGACTGGTAACAACAAAACAACTTGTTTATTCTAACATCGCAAAGAGTTGGCGGTCAGGTTGACCGAAGTAGAGAGACGGGAGTGCACTTTACTCAACAGAAGAAATCGGAGCCCTCCTTTTGGCGTCCGGGGGCAGCTGCTTTTATACTCTCGCAGTTGAGGGCAAGAAGGAACCCCTCTATAGACGAGCACGTGACTGTGCCGCTCGGGCACAATGGGATAAGGTGACGCAGCCGTCGTGCCGGCGCCGTTCGGGCACAATGGGGAGGAGAAGGTGGCTCATACTGTCGTGTCGGCGCCGGTCGGGCACAATGGGGAGGAGAAGGTGGCTCACACTGTCGTGTCGGCGCCGGTCGGGCACAATGGGGAGGAGAAGGTGGCTCACACGTCGTGTCGGCGCCTGTCAGACCCCCTCGCTTCACAGTTGTTGGGAGCTCCTCTCCCCGGCTGCCGCGCTTCGACAAGCGTGGGCACCAATATGCACATACACTCACACACGCACATGAAGACACGTGGCATCGGAACATGCCTGGACGCGCTTGGCGGGGAGGCGTAGCGGCGGCGCCGAACGGGCCAAAATGTCTGCCGCTTTGTTGCAGCCGCGCCGGCTAAACCGCGCGTCGTAGGCGAAACGTAACAATGGGTGTAACGTTAAGGGATAAGAAAAGAGCAGATTGGGTGAGGGAACAAACGCGAGTTAATGACATCTTAGTTGAAATCAAGAAAAAGAAATGGGGCTGGGTAGGACATGTAATCAGGAGGGGAGATAACCGATGGTTATTAAGGGTTGCGGACTGGATTCCAAGGAAAGGGAAGCCTATACCAGGGTGCGGCAGAAAGTTAGGTGGGCGGATGAGATTAAGAAGTTTGCAGGAACGACATGGCCACAATTAGTACATGACCGGGATAGTTGGAGAAGTATTGGAGGGGTCTTTGCCCTGCAGTGGGCGTAACCAGGCTGCTGCTGATGATGATAGGCTTAGGAAACCTCGAGAGCCCCCAAACAAGCCTAGTATTTCCAGTAATAGGGAGAGAAAAAGAGCCAGCGCAATGCAACGCGCGTAAGCTGAAACTGGGTGCGAACATATATACTTGCAAAATGATTATTGGTGGAACACGCTTCGAAAACGTAAGCTGTTTGGGCCAGCGCAAATGCAGACAACGACGAAGGGAAAATGATGAGTTTGGTAAATAATAAGCTGCGCATGCATGATCCGTTTTACGTATGTGAGGACAATTCGATTACACGCAAACTATACTATAAAAGCAAGAACGCCCCGTCGCTCCAGAGCTA
The DNA here is from genome assembly GCF_050947875.1 of Dermacentor variabilis. Classification (NCBI taxonomy): domain Eukaryota; kingdom Metazoa; phylum Arthropoda; class Arachnida; order Ixodida; family Ixodidae; genus Dermacentor; species Dermacentor variabilis. The sequence continues at coordinate 116,777,472 of NC_134568.1, read as the reverse complement.
GCATTCCAAGGTACATCAGTTCCGCCTCTTTTCGTTAAATAACAGAAATGCCGTGAAAAAAACGGATACATTGGGATATCTGTTACTCTGATATGATACGCATGTATGCGCAGGTTGTGCAAATTACCTTCATGACGAGGTTTGCGGTGATGAGATTGCACCATCAGAATACTGCTTGTATCGACGTGAAAGCGGATCACAAAAGCAGGCGTGGCTGTTCTCGTAAATCATTCTGTCGATGTTACATCCGGTGATGAAATCGCTGATCATGAAAGTTTGATGCTTAACATATGTTCTTGTGGAATTAGATTTTTTTCATTGTGGAGTGGTACCGCTCACCCAATGCAAGTGGTGTCTACTTCTCAAAACTACGATCACTTACTCAGCATACGGGATAGAAATGTTATTGTGACGGGCGCTTGTAATCTTCCTGCAATTATTTGGGAACAAATGAAGTGTGGATGATCTGGAGCATTTGATGTTACCTTGGATATGATGTTTTGCCTGAATTTAGAGCAGATGGTGAGTCAGTGCACGCGTGGTAAATTTATTCTCGATTTGTTGTTCATAAGATAAATTTTTAATTATGCGTTGGCATCAGTGCAGCTGGGAATTTCAGATCATGATTTGATGTAATTGTGTTAGGAGCTAACCAATAGCAGGCCTAAGCTTACAAAAGCTTTGTCAGTAGTTGATGATTTCTGTAACGCCGACAACGTTTTAGTTACTGATTATGTAGATATTTATCTCGATTTGACAGTAAATAACATCGAGACTTCGTGAAAGAGGTTCAGTGAAGCTCTCAAGTTCTGTGTTATGAAATTTATGCCTACTAAAATTATACACAAGCGGCGTTTGAACCCTTGGAGAACTAGGGATATTATTCATTCAAAGCGTAAAATGAAATGGCTCCGCAAGCAGAACAAGACGTCATCTTCTGTTCTTATTGAACTGAAACTTACTTTATTACAAAATGTAAGGAAGTCTAGAACTGTACGCGTGCTTCAATCAGAATAATTCTCAATTTATAGAATGCGACAGCCAGTTCTGGTGTTTGTTCAAGGAAAGCAGACAGGATGTTTCTAAAATTAAAAATTGGTGACAGCTTAAATACTGACGTTCGACAAATTACAGAGCATTTTAATAAGTACTTCATAGTGACTTAACGAGGGCGATAATTACGCACCTCGGAGCGCAGGATAATGCATAGCCGACGGTATAACAGTGACGCGCAAAGCCCATAGTGTCTATGCTTCTAATGTTAATCTAAAAAAAAAAAAACCCTGAAAGCCCGGATGGTATCCCAAATGCTTTTCTGCATCCGGTATGCGGAACGAATATCTCACTTTATGAGAGATTTCTTCAATTTATCATTTGAAACAGGTGAAATTCAGGAAGAATGGCGTATATCACGCATTGTTACAATTCACAAAGAAAAAATTTAAATAAAAGAATAAAGCGATAGTTTATCTATGTATGACTACAGGCCAATCTCTATTAAAAGTCCATGTTCTAAACTGTTGGAACACGTCCTTGCGAAGCACATTATCGATTTCCTTGAAATGCGCAATTTATTATCGCCCTATCAACGTAGTTTTAGAAAGCACATCTCTACATTTACACAACTTGTATCGGCAGTAATTTCACATAACCTTGATACGGCGGGTCGGCTGGAAGTCTAGTTTTTAGATTTTTTCGAAGGTGTTTGATAAAGTGCCTCATGGGAAGTTATCCTGATCCCGGCCGCGGCGGCCGCACTCCAACTTTCCGATGGCGATGGAAAGAAAAAACGCTGGTGTACCGTGCTTTGAGGTTAAAGAACCAGGCGGTCACATTATTTCGGAGCCCCTCCACTATGGCCCACTGTGTAGTTTCGGGTCGCTAAACTTCAGTTCTTTTTATCAATCAATCAATCAACCAATCAATCAATCAATCAATCAATCAATCAATCAATCAATCAATCAATCAATCAATCAATCAATCAATCAATCAATCAATCAATCAATCAATCAATCAAAAATCACATGTTAAACAAATGTAAACAGTTATAGAACAGTGCAAATACAGATACAGTAGACTGCGTAGCTGTAACTGGGTTATGCAAGTTGCAATGTACCGATTCACTGAACAGCTTGGTTATATGTGCCGTGCCATTCTGATGAGCGCACCGAAGGAGAAAAAAAAAGTGTCTGTGTCTCTTCGTCCAGGTCTTCCCACTGTGAAGAAGCCAAGAACGCCTTATGATTAAACTGGCACTATACGAACAACTTCTGAGCACGGTTTTGAAATGACTAGCCGTACCGATTCTCCGTAAGGATTGAGTGTTTCGGAGTGGCCCAGTAGAAAAAATTTTCAGCTGCTGTCAGCCTTGCGGGCAACAAGTAATATTTTTAAGCACACATGCATATTGACTTTTTAAGCGTGACATGCTTTTAGCTTCCGTTGTCGGCGGCCTTCAAGCGACCTTGAGCCATAAGCCGTTATCCGGGAATCGTTGCGCGAACAAAACGAGATCATCCGGGAAACCAATCAAAACTTTAAAAAATGCGATCTCTCGCCGCCAACCCTTTATACAGGAACCGCATTATATACGCTAGTTACTGCCCAAAGAAGTATCAAAAAATATTGTTTTCGAGTTCTTCCTAATGTTCGTTCTCAATATAATTCAAGATGTAACTTCTATTACGCTGAAGTTTTATTTGTAATTTCCAATGGGGAGGGAGGGGGGCGAAGTTCAAAAGGAAAATACAGGGCCCCATACACTTCATTGTCAACTTTTGGCGCTGAGACAGGGTTGCCTGGACTCTTTTGAACGCCAGCGGTCCGTGAGTTCCGCGGCGCGGGTTTTGCGTCGCCTAGTGAGGTGGCGCCAAGCTGCGTGGCGCCTCCTTCAGGCGCTTTTCTTCTTCTAGCTGGGCAGTGCGCTACGTCTCCCTCGCGTCTTTGGATGCCTGTCGTACCGCCTTCAGCCGCTTTTCTTCTAGCTGGGCAGCGTTCATATGGACCTGTGCACAGTATGGCGCGGAGCGGTGTGGTGCGGTGTGGTATGGTGTGGTGTGGCGTGCCGCTGTGAACATGCACTACACCCATCTTAAGATTGTGGCTTGTATCATCTCCAACCAATCTGATTTGCCGGTAGCCATTTCATGCTTACATGTACTCCACATTACGGGAGAGCCTGCACTTTATTCCCCTAGTATCTTTCGTTTGAAAAACTTCATGTTTAAGACCAACACAAGCAACTGTGCTTGTGTCAATGCATAATACAATATAAATCATACATAATAGACTTCTAAATCTTCTCTTGCACACACGCTTGGAAAAAAAAAAAACACGCAGCCTTTATTCCTTATAGGACCGCTATAGACAAACTATGGTTGAGAAGAAATCGACAGAAAGCTGCGACGAAAGTTTAACTGAAACAACGCTTACAATTCTAAGCGCACTTCCGCGCAGTATTAATGACCAACTCGCCCAAGAATGTACGGCGCCCTTAAAGAAAAAAAATCGTGAGCCATTCCACTCTGTGAAAGTGGTTGACCAGCGAAGCTGTTTAGCGCACGACACAGAGGTGACCCAGAATATTGAACGAAGGTACGAACGTATTTATTGCCCTAATCAGTGGTTAAAATAACTGAATTATGGAGTTTCACGTGCCAAAACCACGTTCTGATAATGAGGCGCGCCTTAGTGGGGGCCTCTGGAAATTTGGACCACATGGGGTTCGTTAACGTGCACCTAAATCTAAGTACGTGGGTGTTTTCGCATTTCGGCCCCATCGAAATGCGACCGCCGTGGCCGGGATTCGATCCCGCGACCTCGTACTTAGCAGCCCAACACCATAGCCACTCAGCAACCACGGCACGTTCCTATCAATCTCGTCGCCTCTTCTTTTTTTTTTTTTACACCGATAGCCTAAACTTCTTTTCTTTAAACTGCTGACCGGTTAATGCTTCCGTCCACCTTAAATCCCAGCCCTCCTGAAAGTCGCAAATTACTTACGGCTCTCGTAGGGTGAATACCTTCGCGTTCCATTAGTATGTGCGGTATACGCAGCGCTTTGGCGAACTGCACCACCTGGTGTGGAGACATCGTCGACCGTTGCATGTGTAACAGGCTGGAGTACGCAGGAGAAATGCATGCGTGTGTGACGCTGTCAGTCTTATTATCAATAGTTTTTTGCCTTAAAGTACTTTCTGAAATTTACCCATTTCGAGGGCTGCACAAGTGATTGCGGCTTTATGACATCAATGCGCATGAACGCATACCGAATGAAGCACGTAGTTCGTGCTTGTCTTGTTCCCTTCACACAGTTTTTGTGACAGCGATTTTTCGCACACGTTGCGACTTTCCTGGGGGAAGGAACACCGATACCGAAACCACCGGAGCTTACTTGCGTCTTTGTCTATGGTTGGCCAAGCGACATGGCCTTGGAGATTCTACGGTGTATGCAAGCGAGGACGAGGATACTTGGAGTTAAAAAAAAAACGTGTACCAGTAATGCCTCTTGTGCCATTTGCAGCACGCATGATCGCGTGTATATAGCTTCAAAGCGACGTGAAGTCACATCATTTCGTATTAGTGAACAACTAAAAAACTAACGCTCTGCGCGGCCTGCTGTACGGAGCAAAATCACCTCCCAGTGTGTTGAAATAAAGGATTGACGCGGCAGGTGCGGTTGTATCACTAGGCTTACATGAACTAACAACAAGGTCCTCACGAGTTGATCACAGAGAAAATATACATACGCAGACGTAACGGTCTGATAAGGCGGTGCAGCTATAGCTGTGAATGTACCACGGTCGCACGCACGACTGTGGGCTTTATTTTTATTTTTTTGCCGCAGTGGGGCTTCCTTTTCATGCCTATCGAGCGCTCAAAGCGTGATTCTGAAAATAACAATTTTGAGAAGTTCTTTTATGAGCACCCGTGTCGACACATACCGCATACCTCTTACGAAACCAATGGAAGCTCGTTAATAGTCATTTTGCGTCTCTGAATACTGTCTGCTGGGCTTAAAGGATACATTACATTTTCTATCTTTATGTTCTTATCTTACGTAACGCCGAATGGCAGATCCTGGCGATAACGGCGGAGTCTAAGCCAATGGTGAAGGGAAAAGGGAATGGCCAAATGAAATGGATCGTTACACAGCTCGGTCTGTGGCTTAGCCATCCGCATTCCCTACAAAATGTCCTTGAGGATGGGTACCGAGCACATCAACAGACACGAACGCAGCCGATTCTTCGGTTTTCGTTCGTCTATTTTCCAGAAGCGTTAGATCACCGTGCCGAACCGCTTCACTGCATTCGCACTCCTCTTGTTTGGCGCTCACCAAGGGAGCGGGCAGAAAGAGCGCCGTACATCGCGCGGAGGCGCGAGCCAAGCAAGGTGTTACGCAAAAAGTACGAGGGACTGCCGCCTCCTGTTCCACCGTCTCGTTCGTCATCACGTATGCGCATTCATTCCGACGAGGCGCCTGCTAGCGGAGGAGCGAGTGAGGCGTCAGCCGCTGGGGGGGGGGGGGGGGGGGGGCTATGGGAAAATGTCTTTCGCTGTGAGCGGTGGACTAATTTGGGGAAGAGGAAGGCAGGAGGGGTATTCTTATGAAGGAGGCCACTCTGCAGCATGGAGGAGCTTTGCCATCCAGGTTAGTGGAGAACGACGCTGTTTGCCTAAGGTGAATGTATTAGGAAATGGATTAATTCCAGGAGGAAGCGTCGGAATGTAAATGACATGAAAGCGCGCTCTTGAAAAGCAGCGCGGGAACGCTTACGGTACTTCTTTCCTGCGTCGAAATTCGCGCCCTGAAATCAGCTGAAGACGAAGCCTCAGTCATACTCATTTCATTGTGCTTAGCGCGCAGAAAAAGACAAAGAAATGAAAAGCAGTTATTCCTCCTGTCTGAAGATGGATGGTGCATGGCTTAATTATACCATCGCACTGAATTTAGTAACATGTGGTGCGAATGATTGTTTTTCTAAAAACATGTCCCCCGTTACTCAAAATGCATGTGTATAAAGTCACCTGGGTCGCGAATGCAGCTATCCAACTGAAGATGTAAGATCGAGAGCATGGATCCCATTGGTCCTGGACCTTTTAACGCGCACAGAGAAACACTTCACTTCGTTCTGCTGGCTGCAGTTACTGGCGAGTGATTAAGTGCAAGCAGAATTTCTCGCCATTAGAATCTTAAGACTTGCCTCGTACGCCATTCATTATTTCACTGTTCCATTCATACAGCTGGTTGATTTCACTACTTCATAAGGTATTGATTGAAGCAGAAACTCGAAGGCAAGTAGTTTTTCAACCGATCCCTTTTGATAGGCCAGTTTTGCTTGCGTCAGTTGAGCCTCACCATGTTAGAGACTGCATCATCGCAGTAGAAAAGCGCAGCACCCACACATATGCTTAAGCGTTCCTTGTTTAGTCAGTCTTAAGCGAAAACACAATCCGATGAATTTCGACAGAAACACAGCAGTGTGGAGGACTAGCGCGTTTGCACCTTTTTATTTATAATAATTTATTCAATTATTTCATTATTATTTGTGTATATAGGGACATGCAGGTGGCGCTGGCTATTTATTTTCTCGAACAAGATAACTTTTTACAGAGCGCTTCAACTGCTCCGAGCAAAGAAAGAAAGAAAGAAATGCAGTTGCACCATTTCTAAAGTTCACAAACGTTCCTTGACAGCTACCTTATGGGTATACATATTGAAATCACGACGCCTAGTCTCTTTTCAGGCGTATCAATAGGCAAAAGAAAACAACATATCACAAGCTTTATTTTTATTCATTATTATTATTAATATTATTGACATTAAGAGAGAAAAAATGGGGCTGGGCAGGCCATGCTATGCGTAGGATAGATAACCGGTGGACCATTAGAGTTATAGAATGGGTGCCAAGGGAAGGGAAGCACACTCGAGAACGGCACTAAACTAGGTGGAGTGATGAAATTAGAAAATTCGCAGGCGCAAGTTGGAAACGGTTGGTGCAGGACAGGTGTAATTGCAGATTGCCTTCGTCCTGCAGTGTGTATAAAATAGGCTTATTATTATTATTATTATTATTATTATTATTATTATTATTATTATTATTATTATTATTATTATTATTATTATTATTATTATTATTATTATTATTATTATTGTACACACTGCAGTCCCGCTGGGGCTGCAGGAGTGGGGAAAACATCACATATTATATGCCGACAAAGAAATCGACCAGTGGCAATGAACGAACGTCTCTACACTCTTAAACAAATGTACACCATTTGAGGTGTATATTTGCCACCCAACAATAATCGCCCTCTGTCTTGCTTGCGTTTCCTTTCTTGAAAACGCTGCGCTTGCTACTGTCCTGTCAAGAACGCTCTGCCATGCTGATAACGCGCATGCCGTTCGTGACTGGGAAGTACCGGGCTCGCAGCGTTAAAGAAAGGAAATGCGGGCAAGAGAGATGACGATTATTGTTGTGTGGCACGACCCAAAGGGTGTAATTTTGTTGCAGAGTGTAGGCACATCACATTGGAATGTTGTAAACTCAAAAGAAGAAGAGAAAGAAACTGTGTTGGTGCGTGTCATTTATCTAAGTGGGTACAGCGTGACGAGTCAATTAGGGGGTGCAGCAACTTGAAACTTTCTATCTGGCGACGTATTGACAGAGGCGTTAGGATCAAAACAGAAAGGTTAGAGGAAGGTAGGAGGTCCTTGCCAAACCTGCGGCACATAAAATGTATTCAGCATTCTGTATAAACTCACTCTTGTTGACGTCATTTTTCTGAATATGGTTCGAAACTATAAATGCGTATTCAAGGATTGGGCGGAACAATGTTTCGTAAGTTAGCAGTTTAATTTCTTGAGGAGCCGCACGATGAAGGCGCGTACCACGCGTCGCCACGCACGACCAGCCGACGCAGGTGACAACGAAGGCAGAGCGCCGCTCAAACCACTAACGAAGCGCGAGAATGAAAAGGAGCGCTATACATGGGTGTTTCAAGCGAACCTTATCAAAAGTTTTTAAAGGTTGCCTGTGGCAGACAGCTCCATTCTACTTTATGAGCCGGTCTACTCGAAGCGGCGGACACAACTTGCAAAAGAAAAAGAAAATTGAAATGCGAAATTTACTGATTAACAAGAATTCACCAATTAAACTTTAGCTGATTATGTTATGACCCATATTGCAATTAGCAAATTCTAGCAGTGGACTTCGCAAGCCGGATCCACACGGGACAAATTCTCATAAGGACACCAGTTTCCAGATATATATTCCCGAACTTTGCGGAGAAATGCATTGGCGTACCAGTTACTTGTGTGCGTCATTGCATGAAACGACGTTTTGTTAACACATTAACTGGAACGCCAATGCATTTCTCCGCAAAGTTCGGGAATTTATATCTCGAAACTGGTGTCATCTTGAAAATTCGTTCCAAGTGGGTCCGCCTTGCAAACTCCATGGCTATAATTTGTAAATTGCAATATGGGCCATAATGTAATTAGTTAAAACTTTATTAGTGAATTTTTATTAATTAATCGATTTCGCGTCTCAATTTCTTGTGCAAGTATTGTCCGCCGCTTCGAGTAGACCAGCTCATGAACTAGAATTGTGATATCTGGCACAGGCAACTTTTAAAGATTTTTGAAAGTGTTCACTGAAACACCCTGTATAATCGTTACGCTGTCTGGGCACAGTAATCACTCGTTTAAATACTATACCCGACATGCGCGCTTCGTACGAAGCGACCCCGTGCAGCACGTTGTTCTAGCCATTGCACAATCGGTGTATTTCTTTTTGCTTACCTAATTTAAATTTTATCTGCACTTGCTCGCATACGGTTTAGTTTCCCCTAAATGCGAAAGTAGTAACAGCTGCCGATTTTTATTTCAAGAGAAAACAGCCTACTATAAGATCACGTAGCCTAGAAGGCGCAAATACCTCCGTTCCCTCGTGGTTTCTTCGAGTTGGACATACTCGGACGTACGACTGGCATAGGCACCTTGCGCTGAACATTTCGAATTTGACAAAAGCGCCAAAACACGTCGCCTAGCAAGTGCTGGAAGCAAAAATGGGAGGGACGCGATTCGCCGCGACAGTTCCGACCGCTTATCACGAGGCGGAGAGTATCCGAGATGTGAACGTGTCGACGTGCGCACGGTCTGTATATGACTTGACATGTTTGCGATTGAGATCAGAAGTGCGAATTCTCGTGAGCTGCAACCAGGAAAAGCTCAGTGCGGCTCGGTGTGTAACACTCACATGAGCAAAGAAGCGTATAGGTTGTCTTTTAGAAAGGCGCCTCATTTTCTTCGTATCCCTAGCGGCTGGTGTCGGCGACGGGCCGATAAATGAAAGCGTCGCAGCACCGTCTGGCCAGTGCAAGGTGCCCCTAAACAGCTACAAGAAGTCATTACTGGCGTGCCTGAACGAACTTGCAACTTAACGACTAACACTTATCGCTCGAGTGTTCCCTCGTTTCAGAATGCCGCGAGTTATCGAACATGGCTCGAACCTGAGTTGGCTGCCTTGTACAAAAAAAAAAAAAAAACAACAACGTCTAAATGGACCAATAATTCATGCGCTAGGCCGCGGATTCAGCCTGTTCTAACAATCTGACCTTGAATCATGAGACGACTTTGTATCCTATGTATGTGAAGAGTAGGCAGGCGTTGAGCTCCTTCCGGTGACAGTTGCTAGCTTGCTCCTGGCTTTCCATTTCCTCTCAAGTGTATACGCCGTCCTGCTTTTTTCGCTGCTTCTCACGCTTCCCGACAACTGCAGCGTATGTAACCTTAATGTTTACCGGGAAGCACTAGCGGTGAAGGCTATGCACGAAGGCGGGCTTTCTAGTAGAAACACGGCCTCTTGTGTGGGCCGCGATGCGGCGGAGGCGAGCGCCATCTCGAAGTGTTTCAAGAAGCGGGCGCGCCGCTCCGTGGCCTCTGAGATATTAGACAGTTTTAGTTTAGCGTCCGCAACTATAGCGTACGCTATACGCTATAATATAGCGTACGCTAAGCAGCGCACGTTTTCTACAATAGGGAGTTTTAGAATAGGGGCCCCAATAGTTTGGGGCCCCAAAGAGCTTTGCGGGTGTTAGCGTTGGGGCACGTAGGAGTGAAGAGTTTTAGAATAGGGTTTGACGTTTGCGGATAGCGTCTTGCGCTGACAGCGCCACTACGGCGTCAAAGAAAAACTATTAGAAATAATTAAATAATATATACCATTTTATGATAGGAATAATAATTTTTACTTGCGTGTATTCGCGTTTAAGTACAATTTAGAGGTTATTCTCTGTAAGCAGCAAACAATTAGTTGCGCTTAGTTTTGAGCAAACCAATTTTACTAGCCTTCACCAGCCAAGCTTAGCCGTGTTAGGCCTACGAGCCATAAAATCCACAATCGAATTCAAAATCAGCGGCGTCTAATGAGTCAATCTTAATAACACACGCTAGTTGAGAGAAAGCGATAACCGCACTCACTTCTCCTAGCTTGCGAACTTCACGCGTTACCGCGAATCGAACCCAGTTTTGTGCTAGGTTAGAGCCGTCGCTTCGATGGGTGCCGCCATGTTTGCCGACGCAAAACTTTTGGGGCCGCTATTTGGGCTCCCGCTAAATCGGTGAAATAGCGTTCCCAACGCAAAACCCAAACGGAGTTTGCGTCTTGCGCATGCGCAGTGGCGTCGACGCTATTTCTTTGGGGCCCCAAAACGTTTGGGGCCCCTATTCTAAAACTCTCTAATTTTAGTTGGCCGGCGATATCTTCGGATCTCAGAGGCCATATGCCGTCGTTGCGGCTATTTCGCGCCTTTAGCGACAGGTGGCGCTGACATCTCGAACGTTTCTTTCGTTAGGCTTTGACTCGTTCGAAACGAGAAGCGATCTCGAAAACACCACGAGGTTATCCATAATACTCTGTCGTCGAAGCGGCCTGAGACTAAGCGAAAGCCGTTTACACAGTCATTTGCTACGAACGAAGTGCATTTTACAAAAGCAACGCCAAATTCAATTCGAAGTGGGCAGCCGGGACCGCCGCCATGTTTCCCGCAAGCTCCGCAAACCCCGCAAAAACGCTAACGCTAACTCGTTTGCGTTGCGTACGCCCGCTATACCCGCTATTTCGTTTAGCGTTCAGCGCATGCGCAGTGACGACCCGCTATTTTTTAGCGTACGCAATGGAATAGCGTACGCTATACTAAAACTGTCTATTCACGTGTCGGCGCGCGCAAATGGCGGAAGCCGTGGCCGGTCAATGTATGGTAGAAGCGCCGGAAAAAGGGTTTGTTTGACTTTTCTCGGAACAGAATTATGTTTTCTCGTATATTCAAATTACAATCCGACGCTATCATGTTTGTAGGTTGTGTAACTCGTACTTTACGATTTTTCTACGTATTTTAGGTTGAGAAATTCAATTATTTCAGTAACTTCCTTGCACCGTATGGAGGGCTTGGGTATGGGTAGTTCGACAATCTTTTTGCCGAAACGACGTCCGACGTCGGATTTTCTGCGACACGGGCCCCTGAACGCTTTCGCGTTAAAAGTTTCGCGCTCACCGCTGCACTCTTCTTGCCCAAATTTTGCTGAAATAGCGCATTTAGGAGTCTACGTCGTTTAGTATAACACTTGGCACAGTTAATTGCCTGGATATTAAGAAAAAAAGTGCAAATGCGCCTGTACTTATGGGGATCAGAGTTGCTGCCACGACGATGCTAGCATAAACTTGTGTCGCCGCCTGCCGTCCGCTGCAGAAATCAGCGTTTCAGGGAGGGCAGTCGCGTGTGCCAGGAGCAGGCAAAACGCTAACTACGCGAAAGTCTCAAACGGCGTGCCGTTCTCTCGACTGTATGCACCAACTGCCACCGACCAAGACGGTAGGCCTTGCTCACTGGCCGTGGGTGTCGCTGGTTACGAAGAAGCTTCCGCTAGCAATTGAGGGCATAGTTTTTTTGCGAACTCTTTAACGCATGCATGGATATTAAGAGGCTAAATGAAAAATACGTTTGGATATTTGTACACAGTCGGCAGAGAAGAGCAAACCAGGCGAACTCCGTCGCACGGTGGTCGTTCCGCGCTGCCCGTCGGCAATACCAACTGCTCTCGGATGGTGTGTTGTCGTCACTTCAGTAGCGTAGTAGCGGGGGGCGATTGTCATAGGAGGAGCACTTTCGACACCACTTTATAATATTTTATCTTATAATTACATGTTAGCGACAACTGAGTGACACCATGCACTGCGTTTCGCAAGCGCTGTCCGTCCTCGGTCAGCTTGAACTTTCCAGATTCCGGCAAAATGCGGCTGCGTTTGAAGGTGTCTGGAAGCTTGTAGGCCGAAATAACCTCGCGGCGCTGGCATACAACAATTCAGTAGCCGCAAGTAGCGCGATGAGAACAGGCTCTGCGAGGAGCGAGCAAGTTGTGTGCTGTGATGGCATCTCCGGCCGTCCCTTATCCATGCTGCTTTCTTCGCCGGATAGCTCTTCTCGGACGGAAACCGAAATAATCTCGCGCCCCGTTTGCCAGTGAAGCAATTTGTGCACAATACGCAACCCAATTAGCCGGCCTCTTCACGAAAATACCGCGATCAAAACTACCACAAACCGGCGCCTCAAGGCGCGCTCGGACTGCGTTGGTTGTTCGTCTGCTTCTCGTATATAACAATGTAGAGGGCGCTCGTGACAGCCGTGTTCGAGCATGCGCAAGAGTATTTTTGCAACCGTCCATTGACCTGCGGCTCCGCAGACGTGAGCGACCATATTGCGAAAGCATCGCGTGCGAGTACAGACTTTAGAGCGCTTCGATTGACCTCTGCCGCCGGTTCGTGGAAGTTGCAAGGCTCTCTAAACCGCTGGGCGATAAGCCAGTGTCCGATCTGAATGCGTACTGTTACGATTGGCGTTTAGCATTGTTATACCCGGCATTCCTTCTCGACGATTAGTGCTTCACCAGCTAACGTGCCGCTAGTAAAGGCCTTTCACGCTGCACCGTCGCTTTCTCAGGACCAGGCAGTTGGCAACGAAATCAGCGTAACCAAAGCTGACTAGATTTGCGAACGGTTCAACGATTGGGTTCGCCGAGAAGTACAGTGAATTTCCCCGACGAAAGAAAGGGGAAAAAGAAGTGCATAAGAAAGTGAATATTGAGTGTTGTTGGAGTGTGCTCCGACTTGTGCTAGTGCTCCTAGTCGTAAGTGTGCTCCTACGCGTGCTCGTGCTCGTATGATCGTGCCAGTGCATGTAACCTCTCATCATGTAAATTTCTAAATAAACCCTTTTCCCAGCTCTTGGACGTCGCCCCGGACCTCTCGATCGTCTGGCACCTGACACATCATCAGCCACGGACCCCTCATGGCCGCTCGGATACCGAATCTCAACAACTGTATATCAGCGGTTGGATACGCTCCACAGGGTCCCAAAAGTACTCGGCGCACCTGTCGAGATGGCTGCAGGCCCGGCACATGAGACACCTGACCTGACGGCCGGCGAGACGCTTCTGTTCGTCATGCATACGACACGCTAGAAGCGATGTGAAGTGATGCAAAAGAGCGGCCGTTTGAACTCTGATTAAAGCTGTACCTGACGACGATATCTATATAAGGCGCCCCGAGGAGTTTTCGAGCAACGGCTGATTGCTTTGGCGCTATTTGGCCACACCTTACCTTTGCGCCACTAATATCCTACCATCATCATCAATGGCTGACTGGTACACTAAATATCGCCCCCGAAGCAGACACATTTGCTGAACTCTTCCCTTCTCTATAGTTCACTTTGGAAAAGCATGCCATGATAATGAAGATTCCGGAATGGATAACTGGCACTGTTACAAATCAAAAGCAGGGGGTGTGGGTGGAAGGGGAGGGGGAGCGAAAAGCTTAAATACGAATGATTGCTTCACGCACAGGACGTGTGCGCAGCAAAGAAACCGGGTTTTGTGGGAAAAGGGGCGCGAAACAGCGCTGGCACGAGTTGGCTGCGCGCGCACACTTACGCAGCCAATTTATGCGAACGCAGCAACATCGCTCACACACTGCTGCTGCGCACCCCGTATGCAATTTCGCAATGGCTGCACATTCACGCTGCAGCCGCCGATTACTATGCCCACGGGCGAGCATCATCAATTTATGACCCCGACACGCGTAAGGACTTGGGCGTTTTTGCAAGACGCTCGCATATCAATATTCGTCCCCGCACTCTCAGCTCAGCATGAACTTAAACGAAGATCGCATCGCAGCAAGCGATGCTCAGGGGACCCATGCGGGCAACGCTCTTCAAATTCCCACTGAAGCCCCACCACCCCCCGTGGCTACGTTCGTGCGGATCGGGTGCCGAGGCAGTCTTTAAAGCGCAACGGGCCCCGCGGGGCTTGATTCGGCGCGTAAGACAAACGCAATACTGGAGTTGTGCAGGTTGTGCAAAAAAACGGTAACAGTTTCGCAAACGGATCCGTAGCCATGCGAAGCGCCTTGAGCTGCCGCGCCAGAGAAACGGAGAGATAGCGAAAGATCAGAGACGGGGTGCTGCATTTGCGCCGCAGACGAATGCGCGGTTTAAGAGCACCACGTTTATCGCTGCATCAGTTAAACCTAGAGTTAAGAGCCCTGGCGATGGCCCTACGGTTCTTTATTTATCCATGCCGTGGGATGATTTGGTGGCTGCTGCACCGGCCACTGGGATCATTGCTCTTACGAAGAAGGGGAAAGAAAAGGAAGCAGTGCATGCAGCGTAGCGGTAGAAAGTGCTACTTTATTTCGCTTTTTTAGAGTTATTGTACGCGCGGCGTATTGCAGAACGGTCGTGAAAGCGAAATCAGGAGAAAAATCACGCTGGTGGATGAATGAATGAATGAATGAATGAATGAATGAATGAATGAATGAATGAATGAGTTTTACGTGCCAGAACCACGATTTGATTATGAGGCACGCCGTAGTGGGGATATATGGATTAATTTTTACCACCAGGGGATATTTAACGTGCCCCCAATACACGGGACACGGACATTTTTGCATTTCGCCCCCATGGAAACGCGGCCGCCGTGACTAGCATTTGACCCCGCGACCTCGTGCTTCGCAGCGCTACACCACAGCCGCTAAGCCACCACGGCGGGCCACGTTGATAGACGTCACGTGGAACGGCAGTCGTACTTTCGTTCCATGATTCTTCTTTTCTTTTTTTAACAGCGGAGCTGTTCAGGCGCTCGCTTTGTCCATTGTCCGATTGTCTGCCCCGCCAGGCGAAGGTTCCCCGCTGCGCCGACAGATGGCGCCACCGCAGCAGCGAGCGTCCGCGAGGGGGCGCGCTGCTCTGAGCCGAAATCAAAGAGGCAATTTATGACAACTCAAAGGGAAGCTCAAATGGTGGCGTAGAGGTAGAGCATCCACCTCGCGTGCAAGAGGACCGTGGCTCGAATCCCGGTGCCGTGCAATTTTCCACCGGATTAAAAAAAAAAAAAATCCGCGTGTTGATAAAATTGCATTAACAGGCCTGCAGTGCGGCCTGATCCCGGTGACCAGAACAGGCAACACGCACTCCCTCACCAGAGCAGCATTGGCCACCCTGGTGCAGTACTTGGCCACAACCTCCCATATGAACACCACAATCAAACCCCGGCCCCTCAGTCCCCAGCAGCTGCGAAGCAACTGTCCACGGCGGCGGTCCTGCGACGCAGCAGAGGGTGCTAACAACCCCTGGATCCGGACAGGCCGCCATTGGGATCTGAACCTGGCAACGTTTAACGCTAGAATGTTATCTAGTGAGGCGAGTCTAGCAGTGCTATTGGACGAATTAGAGGGCAGTAAATGGGATATAGTAGGGCTCAGTGGCAGTGCTAAAAAGCGGGCACGTCCTGTGCTACCGGGTCTTAGCAGAGAGGCGAAAACTAGGAGTCGGATTTCTTATTAATAAAAATATAGCTGGTAAAGTTTAGGAATTCTATAGCATTAACGAGAGGGTGGCAGGTCTTGTTGTGCACCTTAATAAGAGGTACAAATTGAAGGTCGTACAGGTGTACGCCCCTACAATCAATCCAGTGGCGTAGCTAGAAATTTCGTTCGGGGGGAGGGGGGGGGGCTCACATTGCAGCTCGGCCTCCTCCTTAAGAGGAAGCTTTAGCTCGAGTGCTCGTATCTAAATACATGTAGAAGGAGAATACGTTTTTCTCGGCTACCAATGCACCAAATTTGACAAGGTTTATTGCATTTAAAAGAAAAATTATCTGTATCTCAAAAATTAATGTATCTGAATAGGCCGCGTCGGATTTGGGCCCGAGCTAAAGCTTCCCCTTCAACAATTTGCCTAGGGATCAAATACATAAATAATAACTGCATTGCCATTGCCAAAGATGCTGCAAACGAATTCTTCAACGCTACGCACTGTCAATACAAGTAAAATATGTATTTATTAATAAAATATTATACTCGTATGTGCCAAAAATTGCGCCCAACATAACTGATGTCAATGCTACCATGTTTCTTTTTGTATATTCAGTAAGTAAAGAAAATATCATATGAAGTTTAGAACTACATCAGTTCGAAACCAGCAAAGCAGTGCATGCCGCTGATATGAAAAATGTAAAGGCCATAAAATGAACAGGTTGAGGACAAATATGTTAATGAACTTTGTCATTCAAGATCCTTGTTTATATTCTTGCACATATGCAACGGCCAGTGAAAAATGTCAATGACGCTGTCATTTGTTCCAATGTATTACGCAGGAGCAGCTGTCACCGGTCGTGTATCGTGAGTAATTGCACTGAAATTGTAGCCGCAACAGAGAGCACGTATAAAAAGCCTGAGTTCTGCAATATATACGAGGGCGAGTCAAATGAAAGTCAGCCAATGCGAATATACGACAAACGGGGTACTTTATTTAAAAGCAGTCTCCATGATTATTTAGACATTTGTCCCGTTGTTTAACGAGGTCGCGTGATTCCAGTCTCATTCAACTCTTGGGTTGCTGCTTCAATACGTCTGAAACTGACTTTCACGTCATCGTCCAAGACGGATCTGGTTCCCTTGAGCTGTTTTTTCGGTTGCCTCAAGATGTGGAAGTCGCAAGGCGACAGGTCTGAGCTGTATGGCGGATGTTGCAGCGTTTCCCATTTGAACATTGCCAGTTTTGTATTAACCACATCAGTGACGCGGGTACGGCATTGTCGTGGAACAAGATGACCCCATTCGTCAATTTCCCACGTAGTTTATTCTTGATTGTGACACGCAGCCGATCTGGCGTTTCACAATAACGAAAAGAATTGATAACTTCTCAGGATTTAGCAAATTCTATCCAACATGGCCCCTGACGATAGAGAAAGAAAAGTCAACAACACCTTTCCGGCGGAAATGACAGCCTTTTCTTTCTTGGGGGTGGTGAATTCGAATGTTTCGGCTGTAAGCTTTGCCGTCGTATTTTAGCCTCGTAGAAGTGGCACCATGGCTCGTCCCCGATCACAGTTGGAGACAAGAAGTCGTCACCCTTATTGTGATACCGGATCAGATGAGTTAAGGCAGCGCTGAACTTCTCTGTCTTCTAGCGGTAGTTCGAAAATCTTGGGCAACCATTGCGCACACAAGAGCCGATAACCGAGATGTTCATGAATTATGGCGGGAACCGAACTGTGACTGATGTTTACACGCTCTCCCAGTTCATCGATGCTTATCCTCCGTTCTTGCCTCATCAGCTCATCAAGCTTTGCAATTTTGTTAGGGGTGATTGCACGATGGCTTTGGCCCAGCCTTGGATCGTCTTTGCAAGTTTCACGTCCTTCTTTGAACCGTTTGCTCGAACGCTTCACAGTGGCCAATGAAATGCAATGTTCAACGTGCACGGCAGCCATACGGCGACTAATTTCTTTTGGGAAATACCTTCAGCTGTCAAAAACCCCAGGACATAACCCTGCTCAACTTCTGGAGCGTCCATTACGTCACGCAACCATGTTCAACCCAGTGTATGAGAGCATTAAAAAAATTTATCCTCAACCCTGTGTGTCACTTTTGTAAATGAGAGATGCCTGTGTGCTGCACGCATGCCTCGCAGATAATGAACCGAACCATTATCGTGCGGGGCTGGTTGGATCACTTTCATTTTACTCGCCTTCGTACATCAGAAATGCGAAGATGCAATGGCATATACAAATGCGAAGATACAGCTTGATAAAAGGCCTAAAATGTCACTGGAAACAAAGTTCACTGCACGTATACACAAAACCTCGCAACGAGATATTTAAATATACGCATAAGTCTCCAATAAATCTACGTATCTAAAAAAAAGTCACTGTATATAATGCGTCAAACTAGGCAAATATAAACATGTTGCGCAATCAGAGATCCACAAAATCCTAGATCCCGCCCCGATTCCATCCACTCTCCCGGACGTATCACGCGCGATGGATGGCGGAACGCTTCAGCCTTGTGGCGGAACGCACACAAGACTGAGCCACCATCGTCGTCTCACCCATTCCAGCCCCCCCCCCCTCCCTACGCTTTCACTCGCACATACAGCATGCGGCGCGTGGTCCCGATGTTATCGCCCTTTGACTGAAACATGAGGGTGACGGCGACGGCAGGAATGGGCCTAGAGTGTCCATATAATTGCTGTCGCAATACTGTGTAATAAGAGTATCCGGTAACTGAAGCGTCCCGTGGCCCATTACTGTGCGGAAAAGAAGAAGTAACAAAATCGAACTTTCACCATGCGACAATTCGCTGCCCCACAACGTTTTTACGTTTCTTTTGTGTGGCCGGGGCACCGTAATGAAAAAGCGCAAAGTATGTTGGCCACAATCGAATGCCTCCTTTTGGCACCTAATGTGGCTACCGAAGGAATATCGAAGAAAACGTGAGACGCTTGGTCCACCGAGAACCATACGCATAGTGCTCGGTATTCTACACTGGCGAGACAAGACTTTCCGGAGAGGTTGCGCTCAAGCGAACGCGGCGCAATTCCTCGAGTACCCACAGTGATGGCGGCGAGCGACGATAGTTTCTTTTTCTCGTATGCTAGCCAGAAAGCGCCCAAAACTCTGCCAGGTCAAGATCCACTCGGCCAGGGAAAAGCGAATGCGAACCGAAGTGCCCCGCGCGGTGGTCAGAGCAACACGAGAAAAACGCATGCGCTCTGGCTGGCTCTGACAGCCCGCGAGTAGGGCAGGGAGGACAAAAAAATTTAAGAGGCTCAATGTATCCTCGCGAATAAAAGTCGAAGTAGAAAAAATAAATAAGAACTTAGTTACCTTGGCTGGCTTTGGTTTCTTGATATGGATGCTTTGGCGTAGGTGAAAAAAAAAATTATATTTCTTTATGTGTCAGGACGGCACAAATGAACCACCACAACGCTTCATATCATCGGACCTAGCTGCTGGCTTTGTCAACTTGCCTGATAGTGTGTTTATTTGGCTTGTCTCGTTGTATGGTCCGATGTAAGGCTTTAGAAAAGTCAATGCACCTTTGGCGTTCAATGTTTTACGAACATTAACCCACAAAGTTCCGCAATTGAAGATCTAAAGCACAACTTTGGAAATGTCAATGCACCTTTCATATCAAAAGTTTATGACAACTTTATACCTATAAATTTCGGAATTGACATCCATGCGCTCTGTAGATTCCGCGG
The DNA here is from genome assembly GCF_050947875.1 of Dermacentor variabilis. Taxonomy (NCBI): domain Eukaryota; kingdom Metazoa; phylum Arthropoda; class Arachnida; order Ixodida; family Ixodidae; genus Dermacentor; species Dermacentor variabilis. The sequence goes on along the minus strand of NC_134568.1, from coordinate 116,757,873 downwards.
CCTCTACAAGATGCCGCGGCGAGCCCGTTCGCTATCAAAACACCCTTGAAACTTTGTGCTCGGATGGTGCTGCTTGCGTTAAGTGACTCCTGGTGCATGGGCGTTGCCGCGAAATCCAGCCCGAGTTCGCAATGTTCGTGGTGAAATGTCTTTTCGAGCGTGAAAAAGACAGTCTAGACAAAATTCAGAATGATTTCCGGCACCGGGGATTGCTTTGGTGGGCGGTGCATAGACCGCACGAAAATATTTCGGGGAAGGGCTGATGCCCCATAAGCCCTCCCCCCCCCCCCCCCCCCCCCTGGCTACGCCCCTGATCCAGTCATGATGACCAGGCAGTCGAAAGCTTCTATGAAGACGTGTAATCGGTGATGGGTGAGGTCAAAACAAAATACACTGTACTGATGGGCGACTTCAATGCAAAGGTAGGCAAGAAGCAGGCAGGAGACAAGGCAGTGGGGGAATATGGCATAGGCACTAGGAATAGCAGGGGAGAGTTATTAATAGACATTGCAGAACAGAATAAAATGCGGATAATGAATACCTTCTTCCGCAAGCGGGATAGCTGAAAGTGGACGTGGAGGAGCCCAAATGACCAGACTAGAAATGAAATAGACTTTATACTCCGTGCTAAACCTGGCATCATACAAGATGTGGACGTGCTCGGCAAGGTGCGCTGCAGTGACCATAGGATGGTAAGAACTCGAATTAGCCTAGACTTGAGGAGGTAACGGAAGAAACTGGTACATAAGAAGCCGATCAATGAGTTAGCGGTCAGAGGGAAAATAGAGGAGTTCCGGAGCCAGCAACAGAACAGATATTCGGCTTTAGCTCAGGAGGAGGACCTTAGTGTTGAAAATATGAACGATAATCTTATGGACATCATTAAGGAGTGTGCAATAGAAGTCGGCGGTAACTCCGTTAGACAGGATGCCAGTAAGCTATCGCAGGAGACCAAAGATCTGATCAAGAAATGCCAATGTGTGAAAGCCTCTAACCTTACAGCTAAAATAGAACTGGCAGAACTTTCCAAGTTATCAATAAGCGTAAAGCAGCTGACATAAGGAAGTATAATATGGATAAAATTGAACATGCTTTCGGGAACGGACGAAGCCTAAAAGCAGTGAAGAAGAAACTAGGAATAGGCAAGAATCAGATGTATGCTTTAAGAGACAAAGCCGGCAATATCATTACTAATATGGATGAGATAGTTCAAGTGGCTTAGGAGTTCTATAGAGATTTATACAGAACCAGTGGCAGCCACGATGATAATGGAAGAGACAATAGTCTAGAGCAATTTGGAATCCCACAAGTAACGCCGGACGAAGTAAAGAAAGCCTTGGGAGTTATGCAGAGGGTGAAGGCAGCTGGGGAGGATCAGGTAACAGCAGATTTGTTGAAAGATGGTGGGCAAATTGTTCTAGAAAAACTGGCCACCCTGTATACGCAATACCTCATGACCTCGAGCGTACCGGAATCTTGGAAGAACGCTAACATAATCCTAATCCATAAGAATGGGGATGCCAACGACATGAAAAATTATAGACCGATCAGCTTACTGTCCGTTGCCTACAAAGTACTTACTAAGGTAATCGCAAATAGAATCAGGAATACCTTAGACTTCTCTCAACAAAAGGACCAGGCAGGATTCCGTAAAGGCTACTCAACAATAGACCACATTCACACTATCAATCAGGTGATAGAGAAATGTGCGGAATATAACCAACCTAATATATAGCTTTCATTGATTACGAGAAAGCGTTTGATTCAGTCGAAACCTCAGCAGTCACGGAGGCATTACGGAATCAGGGTGTAGACGAGCCGTATGTAAAAATACTGGAAGATATATATAGCGGCTCGACAGCCACCGTAGCCCTCCATAAAGAAAGCAACAAAATCCCAATAAAGAAAGGCGTCAGGCAGGGAGATACGATCTCTCCAATGCTATTCACAGCGTGTTTACAGGAGGTATTCACAGACCTGGATTGGAAAGAATTGGGGATAAGAGTCAATGGAGAATACCTTAGTAACTTGCGATTCGCTGATGACATTGCCTTGCTTAGTAACTCATGGGACCAACTGCAATGCATGCTCACTGACCTGGAGAGGCAAAGCCGAAGGGTCGGTCTAAAATTTAATCTGCAGAAAACTAAAGTAATGTTTAACAGTCTCGGAAGAGAACAACAGTTTAAGATAGGTAGCGAGGCACTGGAAGTGGTAAAGGAATACATCTACTTAGGACAGGTAGTGACTGCGGATCCGGATCATGAGACTGAAATAATCAGAAGAATAAGAATGGGTTGGGGTGCGTTTGTCAGCCATTCTCACATCATGAACAGCAGGTTGCCACTATCCCTCAAGAGAAAAATGTATAACAGCTGTGTCTTACCAGTACTCACGTGTGGGGCAGAAACCTGGAGGCTTACGAAAAGGGTTCTACTCAAATTGAGGACGACGCAACGAGCTATGGAAACAAGAATGATAGGTGTAACGTTAAGGGATAAGAAAAGAGCAGATTGGGTGAGGGAACAAACGCGAGTTAATGACATCTTAGTTGAAATCAAGAAAAAGAAATGGGCATGGGCAGGATATGTAATGAGAAGGGAAGATAACCGATGGTCATTAAGGGTTACCGACTGGATTCCAAGGGAAGGGAAGCGTAGCAGAGGGCGGCAGAAAGTTAGGTGGACGGATGAGATTAAGAAGTTTGCAGGGACAACATGGCCACAATTAGTACATGACCGGAGCAGTTGGAGAAGTATGGGAGAGGCCTTTGCCCTGCAGTGGGTGTAACCATGCTGATGATGATGATGATGAAAGGGAAGCTGATTACTTTCCGAAGCGAGATCAGGATGCCTTAGAACACGCACCTATAAAGCTAGATATAAGAAGGAAGAAGCATGTGGAAACTAGGGAAAAAGCTAGGAAAACGATGGAGCATGTTTTATCAGAATGTGAAGATATCTGCCCAGCGGTCGATTTAGGCACCACTGGCCTCTATGAAGCCCTTGGGTTCAGCGAGAGTAGGCGGAAAGTAAACATGTCCGCAATAAAGATTAGTAGGTGGCGATTGGAAGATTGGTGGAAGAAAAGTAGGGAAACGACGAAAAAAACGGAGACGTACAAAAACAAAGTTCACAATAGGGGGTCAGAAAAGTTGGGCATGAAAATTCATCGTGGGTTTTTCTTTCTTTTCTTTTTTTCTTTTTTAACCTGTGTAGGACATCAGGCAGTATAATAGCAAGAGCTTGGTGGCACAACCCACCACCCCGTTGCAAAGGGGAAGCTCATAGCATCCATCCATCCATCCAGTCACAGCGCGCGCCAGGTGATGGGAGAGGATGAGGGGAGAAGAAAGGGGTGTACATGGGGGTATATAAGAGAGAGCGCGCCCATCATCAGACCACCATCAGACGGCCGTTCGCACCGTGGACGCCGAACGGTTAGGAGGTCCCGGTGCGTTCGCCGGTAAACTCCGGCCCGTGCCCGCTCCGGAAACAGCGGACGCCGAACGGCTAAAACGTGAGCGCGCGTTCGCCCGGGAACGCCAGCGCCGTCTAAGAGCGAATAATCCCTCGCTGAGTGAACGACAGACACACCAGTGGAGACAGGCGAACCCCGAGAATCAGAAGAAAGAAGCGGAGGCTCAACGCCAGCGCAGAGCTGTGGTTGCCCCGTGTTTCCCTAAGAAACATGAACTGCAGATCCTATAGCTCAACGCAACGATAGAGATGATAAATGACAAGATCGGAATAATAAACATTAGCAATAAATTGAGAGGATAATCACACGAAACCAATAATTACTCATTGCCAGAATAGGTAATCATAACAAACGATTAGATGATCACACGAAAAGAACAGATAATCACTAGATAAGAACAGAAAAAGAAAACTCATAACCACAAGGAAAGAACAGATACACAAAAGAAAATCACAAGGGAAACACAGGAGAACCACAGCTCCGCTGTTTTCTCAGATTTCAGAAGCGTGGAACTGGCTTTAACTTTTTTTTTCACGTATCATTTTTGAGATGCCTATGCGCTCACAGGCAAACGCATGCTTAGGTGCGCAGAAAATGTACTAGCAAAAGCACAGTTTCTTGTTGTTGTTGTTGTTGTTGTAAGCATATAAACACTGTGTATAGTTAAGCATCACCAACATAGAAAGAGAAAATGGCTAGCAACTGTCTTTTAAAAAGGACAGAAAAAGGAAAGAGAAATAGAATTAGCGGTACATTCACGTTCAAACATTTCCCTTTACTTTCAAAAGATGCAAAGTATCGAAAAACGAAAAACAAACGATCCAGAAAGCAAGCAAATAGACAAATTTAGGTTTGAAGAGCGTGGCAATAGAGGTCGGGATTAATAATCAACAGCAATAACACGCCCTTGCAAGGGGGCCATAAGGTGACTCTGAACGCGCGATCACTTAATGCAACATTAAATGTTTATTATGTGACTTAATTTTATTTTTGAACGCACCACATGTATAATCGGCTGTTTATGGTACTCTGCAAACAAAGGTCATTGCTGTTGTTCTTGGTTTTTAAAACGTATACAAAAAAAAAAACACAAGAAGATTAAAGGAGGGGTCATTGGCGTGTGATATAGCACGGAGATAAGAGTTAGGAGCCTTTTGGCTGCATGGGAAATTCCTGAAAAAGCTAGCGCTGTGATATCAAGCTAATTCTTGCAGCCCTGAAGGAAAGTACGAATGTAGTTTCAAATTTGCTGCAGCGAACACGTTACGTGCAAGGAACTGGTGTAAAATTAGGCCCTCTATAATAAATTTATTTGAACTGAGGGATTTATAGCCCGACCCTATACACGTTTTCGAATCCAGCTTTGTATATACGAGCGTATATAATTTAATCAAATAGAGAGAAATAATTACGACATGAAATTAGAAATAAAAGAAATAAGAAAAAAGGAAGTTACTTGCCTTTTGTTTTACTTTATAAGGGCTGCGTTTGAAACGACTGAAAGAGTTTTGATTTGAGAAAGCCTCTGCTCCTGAATGAGCGTGTCGCACCGTTAAATTTATAGGATGTAAGCGCGTGCTGTCACCTACAGGGGGGGGGGGGGGGGGTGTCGTTCTCTGTCGGCAAATCCTGAATGAGGTCACCCCTGCAAACCTTTCTTCCCGTAAGGAGGAGGTGTATAAGGAAGAAAGAAAGGGGAGGGGCATGAGTTACGAACACGCAGTCGCAGTATACTGGTGCACAAATGACACGCAGAAGGGTAACAATGGGAGAAAACGAACACACTGAACGTCTTTTGTATCGGTGTCCTTGCAGCAGCATTGTTGCCGCGCTCGCACTTTTCGGAAGACGACGTTCGCGGCGTCCGGCGAAATGAATTAGTCGTAATAACGGGGCAAATAAGCATTCACCTATAGCCGCTCCATTCGTGTTCAATATAGCGAGCAGCAAATTCGAGCCGCGCGCGCACCAAAGGCCGCGCACCAAGCACACTCGGGCGCAAGCAAGACGCCCCTATGCCGCGTGCTCCCGTCCTGCCTTTTCAAATCCCGCCTTGTTCTGCTTTCAAATTTCTCCTTCGCGCCGGCGTTCATATATTCCTTCTTGGGACCTCAGTCTGTTCTTTGCCTTCTCCCCCTTCTTTCCATCTCAATTCTATACCTTGTTTTTTTCCTTCGAGCGCTCGCGCACGCAGTGACCCGCGTCATGTCGAGAGCTTTTCGGGGCCACTTGGCCAGCACAATGCGCGGCCTGGAACGCAGAAGCGGCCGAGCGGCAACACATGCGCGTGCATAACTGCTGCTGCTGCTGCTGTGTTTGTCGAGTCACCGCGCCTCCCGCCTCCCTTGTGAGCAGCGCGACAGTCTGCAGGGGTGCGAAGGGCGGCGCGGCTTGCAGCTCTTCGCCACGCAGGCGACGCCTCGTCTTCACAGCCGTCGCCTCTCGGCTTTCGTCGGCGCGCGCCTGCCGCACGCGCGTGCGGCGAGTCTGTTGTTCCTTTCTAGCTCAAGGCACGCCTCTCGACTGACTATAGGGTGCCGGAGAAATAGCAGCAGTGGCGGCAGTCACGGCTGCCTGAAAATCCTGACCACAGACTTGCGGCCAAAGCCGGGCTATAAATCATTACTGAGCTTCGTTTCCCGCCAGCCGCTTTCTTTCTTGCTTTTCGCCCAGTGTCTCCCACTTGTCTGGCCATGTATATTCGCCTTTATTTCTCTCTCTCTCTTTCTCCCTTTGTGCTTATTTAGTAACTGGTGCGTATATTTTTTCAACACGTTCCTTAATCATGCTCGAAGGCAAAGAATGTGAAGAGAGACCATTTCCCCTCTTTTATGGAGTGAAGCCGGCTACAGTTTTCTTATTTTGCTTTTGTGCGGTCTGAATGAAGCACGCATTTTAAGTGAGTCTCGGGGTTCGTTTCACCAAAAGGATGTTGCGATGTGCCGTGACAGTGAAAATCGGAGCGCTGTTGCAACGAGAAGACACACAGTGAGTCGAGAAATATACGTCGACTTTCCACACGAGTTAAAGAAGCAAGCCTATATAGATTTATTCGACGCTACCACCACCCGTGTAGAATAAAAAAATCATGAGTCATTCCACTCTGTGAAGGTGGTTGACCAGCGAAGCTGTTTAGCACATGACACGGAGGTGACACATAATTTTGAACAAGAGAACGAAGTAATTTATTGTCTTCATGGGTGGTCATCGTGACGAAAGGCACGCACACTCATTTATTGTCTTGATCAGTGGTCATTGTATCACTCGCAACTGCAATGACATTCTTTGATAATGTCAAATCGACGCACGTAAGCCGCCGGGTGGTCGGTTGGGCCAGATCGGTGCGGCAACGCAAGGGTTATGTCTGCAAAACGGAACGCGTAAACCGCTCCCTTTTCAGTACCGACACACCCACATTGAAATCACCGACAACAACAGGGGTAGTGTCATCGCAGCTAATTCACGCAAATGGAGTAGCCATGAACCTTACGGGACTATGAGTCATTGCATTTTTGGCTTGCTTACGGGGGTATGAGCCATTGCTCACAAGGATATGAGCTATTTATGATGACCGTTTTCGACATGCTGTTCTGTATGTTGTATGCCTAATTAGAAAGAACTTAAGCACTGTTCGCTTCACTTTGCTGAGTGCTTGTAGCCGCTGCCTTACGGGGCTGTGGGCCATTACATTTTTTGCTTGCTTACGGGAGCATGAATGCTTACAGTGGTATGAGCTACTGATGATGATAGTTTTTGTTCACGGAGAACAAAAATGCATGGAACCCTAGTCACATACAGCTTCGGTGTAATCGCTGTAATATAAAGGCTTTATTCAGCCCTGAACTAAGAAAAGATAGGTTATGTTTGCGCAGTAGCTGCTCGCACGGTGATTTCTCACTTGGTAGTCATGCTGGGAAGGTGCAAAATAATAATAAATAAAATAGAAGAACGCCCCTTATGTTGCAATTTTTCTAGTGTTGCTCGAAACATTTCACAGTATAAGTAAAGAGTCTACAATTTATGCACTTGATGGTCTGCTAAATATTGAACGTAATGCTAAAGAGAAACTAGTGTGGAGGGAATCGACCTTAAACTTTTATAAATGCATTGGCCCTTATGAATCACTTCTTTAAAAAATCACCACGCGCTTTGGCTGAAGTGTGAAGCATTGTCCTCGATAGCTATGCGGTCACAAGATGTGGTCATAAAATCTGGTTTAAGCTGCCGTGGCTGCTCTTCGGGAGTGTCACCACATTCTTGCGCCCTGGAACAGCCATGCTACTGCTGGGGGGTGCGTGCAATGAAGGCGCTTCAGGTCTATCTCCGGGACATTGGCTTGGACTACACGCTCTAGATACTCGTTACTACGCATGCTTGATCATGTTGCTTGCGCATGTTGTGTGTTTGTGTGCATTGTGTATGAGCAGGGTCCTTTGCTTTTGGGGTCTGACATATCTTGAAATACAGGAGGTAAAAAATTTTTTATTTTTCAAGAGGAAAATTGGGGAGAAACGGGGGTTTTGTTGTTGGCTGCATCGTGGAATCGTGCATTTTGCTGGCAGGTGACCCAAAGTTAAAGACTCTTCTCGTAAGATTTACAAACAATTAGCACGACAAAATTGTCTCCTTTCAGACAGAAATGTTATATTTGAACAAGCGAAATCGATCACAAGAACATCTAATGGCAAATGAAGTTGCTTACGAATCATGTGACGAACTAAACTGCATACAAATCCTCATTGCCAGGCATAAATCCCAATAACAAGCACACGTACACGCACGTACACACACGTACACACGATACACACGAACTCTTTCTGTGGGCACTGTCACGCAGTCTGCGAAGGCGTTCCTGCCACCGTCGAATCCTACGTCACACAAAGTACAGCCCCAATCTGCCAGAAAGTCCTGTGTTTTTTAAGTACCGCAGCCGCGCCTTCATAGCAATTTTTCCAGAGTTGAATTTTTCAAACATACTGACAAAATATAGCTTAAGTGTAAGATTCGAACCGGTTATCCCTTAGAATAGCACTTGGTACGTGGTTTCCGAGTGGTTTTGTGTTCGCATGCAGGTATAGTATTTAGGCGCGTAAGTGCTTATTTGGATACCCTGCTCGCATTTTGCTGATTTCCTATCTAATATCTAAGGCGCTGCTACAACGAAGATGTTACACATTTACTAAAGTGAGGCCATTGCATATCATGCGATCTCATATTAGCAGGTCTTTGTGTCCTAGAGGCACCTAATTAAGCTACGAAAGTATACAATGAGATATTATGTCGTAATTTATTGTTTGACAAATAATACCAGAGCTGCACTCACTGTCAATATGTGGGTCACTTCGTGGGTCAAACTGCTATGCTATACTGTAAACCGGTTCGCTGGGGTCAGCATTGTCTTCATCGCTAGCGGATGTTTTAGGACTCGCAGTTGTAGCCTGTTTAAGTATGGAAACTTGTAGGCTAAGGAATTAGGATGTTCAGTGTAATGTTCATTTGCTGCCTGTACTCAATCTCGCGCTGTTACGACTCCCGTTCTCATGCAGTGACCTTCGCCGTCCCGCATGAATAGCTGCTGATAAGTATAGCGGGGTTCTGTTTTGGCGGCAGTCATAATTAGTTAACTCAAGGAAAGTTTTGTGAGCGCTTCTTTGGTTGCCCTGCGCGTGTTTTGCCGACTAGGACAGGACGCTTACAGAAACTACGGGACAACGAAGCTAATGTGTGACCTGCTAGTGTTTCTGCAAAAAACGGATAAACGCGTATTAGCCACGTTTGACGTTACGCGAGAACGGGAATTCATTTGCCTCGTACACCAACGTCAGCAAAAGGTGTCAGCAAGAGGTGTCAGCAAGAGGTGTTGCGGTGCTGATTTAGGGTCCCAATTTCTTACGTGCACCATTTCTTATACGCACGTGTACACCATGCTATGTGGAGTCACTGTTACCCACGTCACTACAGGTGAATGCGCTGACGAGTTCATCATGATGATGGTGGAGCGGTACTCGTGCTTGGAACAGCCGCGGAGCAAGAAAAGGAAAAAGAAATCGCAATCTTTGGAAAGTAACGCGACAAGACATGCTCCTAGATCGCAAGACAGCATCCTACGACGAAATTTAAGTATAAACACTGTAATCTCGCTATATATTCGAGGCATGATGCCTAAACGCCGTCCGGTAAATTAATGGAGAAAAATATGCCTCTCAAAGAATGAACAACATCCGAAAGATTATTTTCGGCTCGTGTCAGACAAAAAAGAAAGAAAGAAAGAAAGAAAGAAAGAAAGAAAGAAAGAAAGAAAGAAAGAAAGAAAGAAAGAAAGAAAGTTACACCAGACAGCCGCCTTATATACCTTTCAAGAAAGAGCACCCCGAAGGCGCGCGTATGGGAGAATACGGCCAGCGGGCATGATGCCATATCAAAAGGCATTCAACTTGGTCCACCATGCTACTCTTAGCTCGGGCAGGCGAAACGTTGTCTCTGAAATGACATCAAAGAGTGGATAAGCCACTAGGTTTCATGCACCCCAGGAGCTTGCGCTCGTTCGGAGAAAGAAAGGAGAATTATTAGCGGAGCAGTTTGCCAACTAAAGCAATGCTCTCATATACGTCGGTCAACTGCAAACATGTGACGTGATTCACGGTAGTCCATGCCGAATATAACGAACCCGCATAAAGCGAATTATCATCTGAATCGAACACGCAAAACTTATTGACCAATACCCATTTAAAATAACTATATTATAACAAACTGAACAACGGCTATATTAATCTCGAGGCCTACGCAGCCCAAGGAAAGTGGGCTGAAGGAGGTCTAGAGGTCTACAGAACCTGGCGCAACGAGAACGCCCTTCTTTGTGATGGTGAGAAACAGTGCCCATATACGAAGCGTAGCTTTGCCTTCAATAAATTGATTTTTGTTGCTTCTTTTCTCCAGCCGAAATAATAAATGGGTATATAAAGAAGGCATCATAGAAGTTCGTTTGGGATCGTTATAGGCGACCTTGGGAATATCGAACTCCCTGTTATATAGAACTATATGTTGGTCATAAGCTTGTTTGTTATAACCTTGCTCGACTGTTTGTGTAAGCTGCGCCAAAAGCTGAGATATCCAACAACAACAACAAGAAAGGAAACAAAAATAAAAGCAAAAAAAAACGCAAGAGAGAGTGAGAGAAGAAAAGGGAAACGACAGGGAGGTCAACTAGAAGAGAACCGAAAACCCTGCTTGTTACCGTACACTGTGGAAAGGCGAGCTACAAAGATAAGAAGTAAAGGAAGAGAGCCACACAGCATATTTACACGCTCACAGCATGTAACGAACACAGCGCACAATCGCTTCCTCCGGCGTTCCCACCGCTATTTATAGGCACTCTCCACTTGCCACAGGTGCTTGAGAAAGTGGGCGGCCTCTGAAGCTCGAAGCATACGACATGGTGATGCGGACCTCTTAGTCGTTTCGTAAAACATGAGGTCTCACTCTGAAAAAGGCTTTCCCTAAAATGAACAACCTGTTGAAGAAATTGCACGCGTCCCTTTAATGTTTCAAAGAAAAAGCAATCAAGCCTACACTGTAAGAGTCAAACAATGAAACCTTCCTTACCTCAGTAAGGAAGCCTTCATTGCGGCGAGGCCACCTTATGTCACTCTGAAAGCTTCCTTACTGAGGGGCCATCAGTGAAGGTTTCCTCCGTGCTTCCTCAGCGTAATTAGGTAGCTCCGAAGCTACTTTCATGCGTCTTTACGCAGCTCCTGGTCCTGAACGAGCGCTTCACCTCACTGCTTAGCCACGCGACGTTTGCTTGCGCATGCTCGCTGTCGCCCGCCTGCGGAGAAGCGCGAGCACGGTACGTCTAGCCAGGCATGTACGTTTCAAGTGTTCGCAAAATATGATAACATTCATCTCGGATGAACTAGGGCCTCGTCTCAATGGAAATCGCAGCGCGTGGTGTCAGCACTCCAATGTTTAAAAGAGCCAGTCAGCGTTTCTGCCTAGCCTAAAGCTTCCGCACGAACGCTTTGATGAATGCGGAAACAGGATTTACAGAAATAGTTTTGTCCCGCCATTACTCTTCCTGTACAGGAGTCTCAAAAAAGATTATATATATATATATATATATATATATATATATATATATATATATATATATATATATATATATATATATAAACCGGTGACCAAAGATCGCTGGCGCCCACGGCTCCCGTAACATAACTTATGCGATTCAAGATGTTTTCCCCATATCGTGAGACGCCACTCTACATGCCTCTAGCACCGGGTGCTCGCACTTGAGCACACTCGAGCTTCGCGAACCACGTCTGTAAAGGAGAGCTCGCTGCGTCATCCGATACCGGTGGTCGAGCCTTGATATTTGCGCTGCGTAAGAAAATCCGCGGGAGGGACTGCGAGCGCTTCAAAGGTATTTCTGACACAGTCGGCGGTACGCCTCCGGGAGCGGGAGGAGCGCGTGCGCCATCACGCAATTCTGCCCATGCATGCCCCGCCAGAACATCTGTCGTGCGTGTCGCGATTGCGTCGCCGTGCGCGGTGGCGCCAGCGTGCCTCTAAGCTTATTCCCGCAGCCTCTTCTCTCCTCCACAGCTTCTTCCCTCCATCTCCGATGACAGTTCCCGGCGGCTCGCTTTGTCCCCGCGCGTGTCCCCTCAAGCGGCGCAAGCAACTTTCTTCCCGCAGAATGACGCCGAGGCACGCGAGACGACGCTTAGGCCTCCCGCCAGCCTACCGCCGCCGGAGGCTCGCAAAACATTTTCACCCGGCGTATAGCAGCTGGGCCCCGGGCAGAGCGTGTTTAAGAAGGCGCGCCTCAAGGTAGGAAATTAAACGTACGCTCCGTGAAGCGTTTTTTTCTCTCGCAGGTTATAACCCCCGCGGTGCAGACCACCCGCGTCTTAAAGATAGCACCTCCGGCAAGCATGGCGAGCGCTTCAGTCCCAGCCAGGGCATGGATATCAGGTGCATAATGACGCGCTCACCACCGTCGGTGCGCGTGGTTTAACGAGCTTTTAAGGTGGGCGCTTTGCGCACGACCTTCCTGCTTTACTCGGCGCGAAACACAAGAAACGGAATGCATGAAAAGAGCGAGGCAGGTGTACACGAGATCAAAGTATAGCCGTGGGAGGCACCAGTGAAGAATGATAACGCCGGAGGGCGTGATACATGTTGCACCGCGTAATGAGGAGCAGAACCAAGTTTTCATATTGCGCTTCACCTCGTGGAAATTCGACAGCATGAGTTCCGAATCAAAAATGACAATACACAAACACACACATAATGAACGAGAAGACAGTAAACTGAGGGGCCCAATTTTTATTAGGCATATCATAAGAAACCAACAAGCAATGACACCAACGACAGCAGAAGGGAAATTATTTGCAGGTATTAATTGCATTAAAGAAACGATAACTACCTGAGCATAAAAGCGAATGAAAAAACAACCGCCCGCACGTGGGATACGAACCCACGTCTTCGCAACGCGTGTGATGCTCTTACCAACTGTGCCACCGCGGCACCGTTTTCCCATACACTTTCTGAGATATGTATGTTTTTACCGCTCGGAACAAACCCTGGGAGTGCTAGCCAGCTGCACTATTGGCCGTGAGTAGCCGAAGGCGCAGACTTTCTTACAACAATTACTAGAGTGAACTCTCGCGCTGCAATCATTCTGAACCCATGGGAAGGATGGGATGTACATGAATTTGTCTGCTTTTCGTGCTTGTGGATTCAGATGTTGCTGTGGATTTGTTTATTACGATTTATGTGCCTTCATTGTCGTAAATTTCAAGGCACTCTATACTTTTCGAAGTGCAGAGGGCGCTGTAAACACCCGGAATTAAGGCTGGCCACCCGACAAGCTTAACCGCAACGGTTAAGCTTGTCGAGGTGGCCAAATCGAAACGCGCCAGGTGTCTCAAGCTACTGGCTTAACCGCGATGCATTCATAAGGGCGTTTTATGATGCCTGCCGACGCAAGCGTCAGTGGCCTAATGGTTTCAATACCGGGCTTCTGCGCTAGAGGCCTTGTGCTCGAGTCCTGCCTTCAGACAATTTTAATAATGTTTATTTAATCACTTCTCCCGCAGAAGTTTGTTGAAGATTGCGAGTTTACAACGTCACGAAGCCGCTTGAAGCCATAAGGACGAAGGTGAGGCAAAAATCCATGTACTTCCCATGCTGCATGAACCGCCCCCATTGCAGCTCGGCTCATGTGATACAGCTTTCATGTTGCCTTGTATACCTTGGTGGCACTGCGATAGCACCTTCACTCGACAAGTCGAATGTGCCACTAAAGATAGCTTTTCTGCGCATTTATCTTTGAGGTGAAAACGTGACAACATGCAAAAAAAGGAAAGAGAGTGCGAATGTAAACCCGGTTGTAAAACCAGGTATGCCCCCGGTTGGCTATTCGGCCAGCCTGCAATGCGTCTCATTGACTGTCTTCTTCTTTCCTTTTCTGCATGTTGTTACGTCTGCACCTGAAAGAAAATACGCATAAAAGCTCTCTTTAGTGGGATATTAGACTTGCCATTTCAAAGCGCGATCGCACTGCCACCAAGGCCGCAATGCCACAAGGCAACATGAAAGCTGTATCATATGAACTAGTGTATCTGGTAGCGATAATTGCGTTTCATAACCGCCACTAGAAACCGATAGATGGGGGCGAAATGCAAAAACGCCCTTGTCCCGTGGATTAGGGGCACGTTAAACATTCCGTAGTGGTCAAAATTATTCGCGCAGTCCCCCACTACGGCGTGCCCCATAATCAAATCGTGGTTTTGGCACTCACAACCTGAAAATGCAATTCAAAAGAACCAGATAATCCAGCAAGAAAATCATAGTTGTTTTCTTGTAGATTCGATTGATTCTTGTAGATTGTAGATTCGCTATATATATATATATATATATATATATATATATATATATATATATATATATATATATATATATATATATATATATATATATATATATATATATATATATAGCGGTTTTCTTTAAAGTGCAGCACGCAGGACCCGACGTAACATACGCAGGAAAGAGACGACGAACTTTGTGGAAGACTTCTTTTACTTAACGTTTTCGGCTGGTCCACCAGCCGAAAACGTTAAGTAAAAGAAGTCTTCCAAAAAGTTCGTCGTCTCTTTCCTCCGTATATATATATATATATCTATATATATATATATATATATATATATATATATATATATATATATATATTGTAGTCACATTTAAGCGTCAGGCCCAACCCGGTGAAAGCGCAAAAGGGCTTCACTACAGTGTGCCACCGCTATGCATGCAGCCAGAAGAAGACAACGGACGTAACGTACTGCTCCTGTTCGGTGCAGAACAAAGTTCGATGCTTCGACTGACATGCTGTGTCACGGTCTGTCATGCTCAGGCGTGGTCACGCATCAAAGCCCTTTCGGCCCTCGCGGTATCAATTGAATCCATTACGGGAAGGGTCAAGAAACAGAACAAACAGAAAAAAGTATGCTTTCAATGCTAAGAATAAACAATCTTGATGCAATATTCAGAAGGTCGGGTCGAATTTGGCAAGAAATGTTGTCTTGTACCTCAAAAGGCAAAATTAAGCGCAACACCGAAACTCGCGATTTAACTTTACTACGACTTTCTCGGTGCCTAACGCCTTCAGTGCAAGATATCAGAATTTTATTTTACGATGAAAGTTTGGTGACTACAAACAGAAAGAGAAAAAGAAATAATGCTGCAGAATGCTTTTCACTGTATATATGATGGCTCACTTTGCAATGTTTGAATTTGGTGCCACCGGGGCTCAACGGCTGTAAAACCGAGACTATTTAGCTGTGCAGTATAGTCAGTTCGCTTTCTTCTGTTTCCAGAATAGTCTTCTACAAGCTTATTATGCTTTAGCATGGCCTTACTGCGCAAATAAGGACGAACTGCGCAAGGAAACATGGGCAGCACAAGCGGAATTTGATACAGTATCTTGGTGTGCTGGTTGGTGCCTTCCTGCTAGCATGAGTGACAGCACAAATAAACGTCAAACCCCACAAGCGAAGATGGTCAGGACGAGCGCAGTTCTGTCCCCGTGTTTATTTGCGCAGTCACTAAATGTTAACAAATATGCACCAAGTTCATCAAGATGTCGTAGTGAAACCGCATGCGTTCATGTTGTTTTCAGACTTAATCAAGTGCTCGGCACATTTTCTTTGTTCACATTTGCAGAAATAACCCCCATATGACATCAAGCTGAAATATTATTCCTCGATAACGACCAAAAAAGACTCAGTTAACTAAGATCACGTTTCATTTGCTCGACGAAAAAAAGATATGAAGATCCATTTGAGAAGCTCTGCCGACGAGTATCCAGCACTGAATATGCGCTTCGATGGAGAATAGGCGGTGTCTGTATCTACAATAAGCTTTTGTTTCTTCTGTACGTAAATTCTGTACTTAACAACAAGCCAGAGAGAAATGACTGCTGATATGATCAAGGCAGATAAGAGCGCCTACCCACTTATCTCGGTTAGCTTTCCACAGCCCTATCTTCCTTGACTCGTTTTTAATGTATCCTCTCTTCTTTCTTCACTTGCGGTTAGCGCTAGAGTATCTGGGCTTGTTCTGGCAGGGAGCAAAGTTGCGTTTTCGTTTTCTACGCACCGCCATTCGCTGAGCGCTACACCGTGGAACTTAAAAGTTCAGCGGAGAAACCAACTGAACAGCTGCACCGCCTATTCTGTGCTGGTTTTAGCGCGGCTGCTTCGAGAGCACCAGTATTTGATACGCTGCTCGTCGTGTTCGCTTATGCTACAAAAATCTTGCACTCGAGTTCGTAGTACCATTGTCGTTACTATACTGTGCTAAACTATAGACTCTACGCGTTGCGTCGCTATTGGGGAGACATACAAATGTTTACTTGTTGTACACAGCCTCTTTTGGTGTTCAATTTAGGACAGAGGCAAGGACGGCAAACAAGCTTCGCGGAAAATTACTTTACGCTGAGCTGCGGTCAAAACTGACCAAAGTACGCAGTCGACAACAGCAAAACACAACCAACGAAAACAGCGAAGCGAATTCAGGATTCTCGCGTCGTCTGTGGCCAGTCAAAAGACATGGCTGCGATGGTTGTTTGTGTAGCACATGATATTCAGTTCAATTTCGCCAATAGCGTTTTTAATTATATGAAGTTTTCAATGAATGCAAATAATAATTATTATCTAAGCCTCATTAGAGTATGGTAGTGACGGAAAATATAACACTGAAAAGTCTTTAGGCGCTGCTTGGGCCTGGCACCATGCAGGCACGAGGAGTGGCTCTCCAACATACCAAAGGATCGGAGTGGGTGATTTTCGCCTAACACTGTAGCGCCAAAGTACTATCGAGGCACTCCAGTTAGCGCTAAATCCGCAAGACTCTGGGAACATCGCAGGCAGTAAAAACGACCTGCAGGAGAAAAGGAACAGTGCTCATTGAACCATGCCGTCATTTGCCGTCATCGCGAAACGCGGCGGCCTTCGCGCGGCGTGTCATGTCAACGAAATGTTGAAAAAGTTGGCAGCCGAAAAAGGGTGCCACAGGCCCATTGTTGCGTTTGAGCGCTGCAGGGTACGCTGCGCGCCTGTCACTAGTGGGCTAGATGGATGGATTAATCATGTGAGCATACCCTCTGAATGAAACGGGCCCGTGGCTGGTGCCAACGAACACGTTATTTTTGCTTTTCTGTTCTTTTTGTCATTGGCTCTTAAAATCCGTGTTTGGTATTAGGAATCCGTCGAACCCTAATATAAATTATTGCGCCAAAAAGAATGTATTTTTGTTCTGCGTGTTCACTGTTGTAATGCCACCAATACTCCACCAATGTTTTATTCCTATAGGCAACACAGTTTCTTCAAAGCCCAAGGGCCTCGGGCAGGGCAACTACTTCCTGATTTACCTATGGATGGACACTGCGATGCTAACAAAGCCGTCTCAGTGGTTTGAGCGCTCTTTCCACACACGTGAACAGGCCATGCTGTACCGTCAGTGGCTAGGCGTTGCATTTACAAACGCATATGAATTCCTGATTACAATGGCCAGCAGCCCCACGTGCGACACGTGCAGCAACGATGAGACGCTCGCACACATTATATGTGTCTGCCCGAGATATAGTGCCCAGAGAGAAGTGATGTGCAGACTGCTGGACCAATTACAAAATCGTCCCTATCGGTACTGAAAGCTTTAGGTCAGTGCTCCCAAAGAACATCAGTGCTGAAGGCCTTACTAGCGTTACTAAGGTTCCTGCGGTCTGCGGGCTTCACGACAGACTTTAAGAACACCGCCCCCTACCGCTCCATAGTTTACGCGGTTTGTTTGTGCTGGTCTCACTTTATCTCTCTCTATCTCACCCTTCCACTCTCTTTCTCTTTTTATCCCCCTTAACCCTTCTCCCCGTGCAGGGTAGCCAACCGGAACTACCTCTGGTTAACCTCCCTGCCTTTCTATGCAGCCTTTTCTCTCTCTCTGTCTCTCCATACACACATGTTTAGTCGTCGTCGGCAAATTTTATCCTGTTAAACCTTGTTCTGAGGCATCCTGATCTGGCTTCTAAGAGTATAGTGCATCGCCCTTTTAATTATGGGAGTGCTAAACTTCAGCGCCACCTACAGCAGTGCTTCGGAAAGGTGGGCACGACAGGACGTTAGTCGGACGGCCTTATCAGTCGAGTCGGTACTCCTGTTCAGTGAACTCCATGAAATGAACACTGCGTGGTAACGGTTCTCGCGAATGTATCTTGAATTTTCCACCAAAGGCCTGCAGGTCTTCAAAAAAGGTCACCGGAGAGTTCACGGCCTGTTCAATTGTAACTTTCGGTAGCTGCACAGGAGTGGTTGAACAAAAATGATAACAAAGTCATAAAAAGTATTTAAGAAAAGCGATGCTCCGAAGCTATAGAAGTGCTAACAACAATTTAACACGTTATCAACGTAATGACAAGCTCTGCCGGTGATATCGAAATCCACGATGAAGCTGTTGCCTCTCTTCGTTTTTCTGCTGTTGAATGATTGGAGCTTTCGCCGCTATAGGTTCGTCCATTGCCGAATCTTGCATGAAGGCAACTTCATACAAGTCCAGATCCTTTAGATAGCACTCGCTCGCCTGCAGTTGGCTAACAAAAGTCTTCTCCAGCATCCGCTTCTTAGCCCTGATGGAGAGCCAGTGCCTTAAGGGGGTGGCGTTGCTGAGGAGAAGAGCGAAGGCCCGGACGAGTTTGACATACACGAGAGAGTGCTTTGCGGGGGTCCATCGATTCACAGAATGATTTCTATCGTTCGTTGTCTAATTTGTCCATGCAGCGACGTATTTTCTTCTGCGTGCGCCTGGCCTCCTTAAAGTCTAGAATGGACTTTGTGTGTCTATCTCTCTTCTCCGCGCGCCGACGTACTGCACGAAGCCTTTCTGATTCAATGTCAAATTTTGCGCGAATAGCTCGCCATGAGAAGCAGCGCGCTGCAGTATGCATTGCGTCCGCAGTCACAAGCTCTATGCTATGTGCAAGACCGCCCTTGCATTCGGTGTTCATAGAGGCTTGAAATGCGGACGAATCAATTGTTCGAGAGACCACAGGGGAGGTCTTACTGCTTAGACCTTTGATAGCAAAGTAAGTAGGAATATGGTCACTTCCACGGATTTCCAAGTCAGTAAGCTAGTAGACGCTCGAAGTAAGGCATCGTGATACCAAAGTCAGATATAGGGAGCTGCTGTACGACGACCCTCTCAAGAATGTCGGGCTGCCGTAATTCAAGAGCCAGAGGTCATGGTCCGAAGGAAAAGACAAAAGAGTCCTGCCTCTTAAATTAGTTCACAGCGGAGAAGATCTTGGGCCCGTGGCCTCGTGCGTCTGCTATGTGCAAGGCCACAAAGGCGCTGCAGCGTTTCATGAAATGCACCAGCCTGTACGACCGCCTGTGACTGTCTCAGCGATGAAGTTTGTGTGTGTAACAGTGGAAAGTGCGAATTTCTCTCTTCCTTCTCCTCTTTCAGCCCCCTTTCCCCCTTCCCCAGTGCAGGGTAGCCTACCGCACTCAGCCTGGTTAACCTTCTCGCATTTCCCTTATAACTTCGATTTCCCTTGTAGGTATAGGGAAACGCTAAAGCACACGTTAAAGATCCGGTCTAAAAAACAAGAGAACAAAAACAAAGCATGACTTTGTCATATTTTCATTCGCTAAAGATTTTGTGCAATGTCGCCAGACGGCGTTGTTGGATAAGGGTGGTTATAAGGCAGGAAACTCAGATCGTCGAAGGCATCCATCACCCAGACAGCGTAATTCTCAAGATAAAGCTGGAAAGATCGAAATATACTTATTTTTTTCCATCTCAACTATAACAAGACGAAGCAAAAACCGGCACGAAGGGCTCTCCGGAGAGACCGACTTCCTGAAAGTGATGATGGAGCGGTTGTATACCTTGAAAGGACTACATGACCTAGTTCTGTATATCTACTTTCTCGTTCGCTGGAGGTGGAATAAGCAAACAAGACGCGAAACAAAGCGTTATCCACAGAAAAGCACGAGTACCGTGGGCGTTGCATGCAGACACCGTGTAAAAGGAACCCGGCTTTCCCCACCAGTTTTCCCTCAACCTTCTCCTGCTGTCAAGCTCGAAACTCGGGTTAAGATTATAAGAAAAAAAAACACGCTAAAAGCAATAATCTGCGTTGCGTGCACCATGAAGTTTGGGAAAAGTTCCGCGGCACTATATGCAGTAGGCATTCCGAAGCGTGGTATGTATCTCAGTTTACTTACTTAATCTCCGCCCCCTCCCCCCCCCGCCCCTCCACCACACACACACACGCACACACAAAACGCTAAGTGGTTTCGGCTTGTTTACCGTCTATAGCCAGGCAAAGCGAACAATTGCGCTCACGAAATGCTTCAAGTGTATAAAATAAGCATAAACAGAAGCGTAATAACGCGGTGCGTTCTCGATAAGGGCACGTGTTAACAAACAAACAGCAGTGTAGAGGCCAAGCGCATGCGCGAATATATAATACTGATTTACTGTGGTCAATGATATTCAACATATAATAGAATCAACGCCGAGTTCACCCGAACTGCACGAAACTTTGAAAGAGCACGCCGACTATAGCGCCACCCATCTAGCTATTAATTTGCCTCGTAAAATTTGAGCGGAGCCTAGCTTGCCGCGTGAACATTTCGCGTAACATTATGCATGGGACTCCTCAACGCCGCTGTCACGCCGCGCTCGCTTATCAGCTCCGAGAGGATTATTTGCTACAACCGATGTGGTGTCCCGCCCCCGTCCTTGCTTCGGAAACCACGTGAGGATGCAAGTTTGTCGATATATTTAACAATGTAAAGGACGTTCGGGAAACCCTACAGATCCCTTGATCACAGCAATTGCGAACAATTATTGAATAAATGTGCATGCGTGCGTGCGTGTGTGTGCGTGCGCTGCCTATTGCTATAAACTATCATATATATACTTTTGTTCACTACTGTATCTATAGGCTCACATTTGCTGCGTATGCCTCATCTGTCAGCGTCCGCAACATATGTTAAGTATAGGTGTTGGAATTTGATTACGAGGTACACCGTAGTGGGGGACTCCGGATTAATTTCAACCACCCGAGTATTTTTAACGCCCGCCTAAATCTAAGTACACGGGTGCTTTTGCATTTCGCCCCAATGGAAATGCGGCCGCCGTGGACTGGATTTGATCCCGCGACCTCGTGCTTAGCAGCGCAACACCAAAGCCACTAAGCAACGACGGAGCGTTGTGAAATTTACGAATCAAGCACGAATATTCTAGCAAGATGACATTCACATGCCGAATCGAATATAAGATATTTTCGCATTGGAACGAGCAAATGAGAACCTCAAACAGAGCGACAATACGCCGAGTTAGAAAGTTACGGTTAATATCCCACTCAGCAAGTGAAGCGACAAACATTAAAAGCAAAGGCAATGCCGATAGAATTTTATACGCTAGAGGCTTGGTGCACCACCTGAAGGAGAAACAATAAAAGAAAGCTTCCACACTGATGTGCTAAAAAGTTTGCGCCAAGCATTTTGGTGGCGCCGTCTAGGTGCGTCGCCCTCTGCATAGCGGTTCTTGCTCCACGGCGACACGAGGCGCCCTCCACTGCTGCATCAGTCCCGCAATATGTGGCCACACACCACATTACTGCTGTAACACATTCCCCATATTCACCCCTTCTGTCGCCGTGTGATTTCTTTTTGTTTCCAGGTGAAAAAAATGCCTCTGAAAGGGAAGCGTACGCCACAAAGATATGACAGCAATTCAAACTGCCGTGAATGATGTGCTGAAGAGCATTCCCGATGAAGGTTCATTTGTTAGCTCCGAAATGGTGGCAGGTGTATGCAGATAGAAGAAGATTCTATACTTTGACAAGACCCGTATACTTGTTAGCTCGTACGTTGGGATAAATTACTTATTACAAGCTCGGTTTTCGAAGTTTTCTGACAGAGGTTGTACGTACTTATGTATGGCAGCCTGACATAATTGGAAGGAGGCGTGAAGACTCAAAGCCCCTCCCCACTGCCTACACCACTACCTAGCGCTAAGCAAAATATACATGAATTAGCTGACTGCAAAGCGATGATGTTAAGACGTTATTTATTAGTAAGGTACTCAACGCACGTTTAAGGCAGCAAAAAAAAGTGAAACTCGCAGCAACTATTTTCAGAGAATAACCGCCTGTAAGCAAAATTCTGATATTTTTTATGCCGGCGATAGCTTCATTATGCGTCAACAGAGAAATAGGAAAATAAGCGAAATGTGCTCAATGCGTTTAACTTCACATTGCGACTTGGTCCATGCGCTCTTTCGCAACACAGCCACCGCGAGGCCGCACTTCTGTTGCCAAGTGGCACAGTATAAACAATGAAATGACAATACCATCATTTGTGAGAACAGTAATGCTGCGACTTTATTTTATCGTCTCGCCTATAGTACTGTTGTAACTTCGGGGTGGAGGGCGAGAGACGCTATCGTCGCCTCGCTGATATGCACGTGGTGCACGTAGTATGGAATCTCCCGTCGCCTCGATAATAGGTACGTGGTGCACGTAGTATCGCATCTCCCGTCGCCTCGATGATAGGCACGTGGTGCACGTAGTATCGCATCTCCCGTCGCCTCGATGATAGGCACGTGGTGCACGTAGTATGGAATCTCCCGTCGCCTCGATAATAGGCACGTGGTGCACGTAGTATCGCATCTCCCGTCGCCTCGATGATAGGCACGTGGTGCACGTAGTATGGAATCTCCCGTCGCCTCGATGATAGGCACGTGGTGCACGTAGTATGGAATCTCCCGTCGCCTCGATGATAGGCACGTGGTGCACGTAGTATCGCATCTCCCGTCGCCTCGATAATAGGCACGTGGTGCACGTAGTATCGCATCTCCCGTCGCCTCGATGATAGGCACGTGGTGCACGTAGTATCGCATTTCCCGTCGCCTCGATGATAGGCACGTGGTGCACGTAGTATGGTATCTCCCGTCGCCTCGATAATAGGCACGTGGTGCACGTAGTATCGCATCTCCCGTCGCCTCGATGATAGGCGCGTGGTGCACGTAGTATCGCATCTCCCGTCGCCTCGATGATAGGCACGTGGTGCACGTAGTATGGAATCTCCCGTCGCCTCGATGATAGGCACGTGGTGCACGTAGTATCGCATCTCCCGTCGCCTCGATGATAGGCACGTGGTGTACGTAGTATCGCATCTCCCGTCGCCTCGATGATAGGCACGTGGTGCACGTAGTATGGTATCTCCCGTCGCCTCGATAATAGGCACGTGGTGCACGTAGTATCGCATCTCCCGTCGCCTCGATGATAGGCACGTGGTGCACGTAGTATCGCATCTCCCGTCGCCTCGATGATAGGCACGTGGTGCACGTAGTATCGCATCTCCCGTCGCCTCGATGATAGGCACGTGGTGCACGTAGTATCGCATCTCCCGTCGCCTCGATAATAGGCACGTGGTGCACGTAGTATCGCATCTCCCGTCGCCTCGATGATAGGCACGTGGTGCACGTAGTATCGCATCTCCCGTCGCCTCGATGATAGGCACGTGGTGCACGTAGTATAGAATCTCCCGTCGGCTCGATGATAGGCACGTGGTGCACGTAGTATCGCATCTCCCGTCGCCTCGGTGATAGGCACGTGGTGCACGTAGTATCGCGTCTCCCGTCGCCTCGATGATAGGCACGTGGTGCACGTAGTATCGCATCTCCCGTCGCCTCGATAATAGGCACGTGGTGCACGTAGTATCGCATCTCCCGTCGCCTCGATGATAGGCACGTGGTGCACGTAGTATCGCATCTCCCGTCGCCTCGATGATAGGCACGTGGTGCACGTAGTATCGCATCTCCCGTCGCCTCGATGATAGGCACGTGGTATGGCACAACAGTACACCATAAACGTGACAACGTTTGTATGTGTATAATTGGCCCACTGACAGTCTGCTCTGCACTTGTGATCACGCTAATGAGGGTGCTAATTACCTCCTCGACTGCACAAAACACGTGGCATCGCAATGAGTAGGCTATAGGATGCCCTAACGACGTAACACGTCGGCCACTGCATTATAATATATGTTTTTCACTTTTTTGTCATTTATTTATCCGAGAAGCCCATTCGGGCATTACATAAGGGAAAGAGCGGGAGCAGAAAAATACTGATACAAAAAAGTGTGAGCTTTTGTATGTGCATAAGTGGAACAGTAAAAAAAGAATCAGATATACAATCTATATTAGCAAAATGAAGAACACGATAAGCGTCAACAGCAAGCTGAATTAGTCGTATTCATTTAGGGGAGAAACGCTTGCAAAAGATTACAGGTGTACAATAAGAGAAAATCATAAAAAATTGAGAATGTGTATACACTAAAATATTCTTTAAGGACACAGTCCTTCTTAGCGAGTTACCACCACTTTTGCGTGTCGGGTATGTTTCTAGCCTCCTATGGTAGGCTAATCACTTCAACTGGAGGTTGATTGGCCTTCCCCCGCCACCCCCCACCGAGGAACAATGGGAGGCCCTTCTGTCCAGCACCGACCCAGACATCCAGACATGGGTCCTGACACGAGCTGAAGACGTCATCGAGAAGCTGCAGCCTGGCAACCTTCGTAGCTTTGCCTCCTTTACCCCTCATTCCTTCGAATAATGAAGTTGCTGCTCACTCACTCATTCGCTTCGCAACATTTAAGCTAACCAAACCATGCGTCCGAGTCCATTCTTCGAATCAGCCTGGTGCGTCTTTTACAGGCCCAAATTATGTGCTACTTATTGTTAAAGTCATGATCACTAATCTTTCGTGAGTGCATTCATGCTGCGAGAACTGCATGCTTCTGAAACCATGACTTGGAATGCATTCACGTGTTCTTCAACATCGGGGTGTATAGTTATGTGCTTGCGCAACCGGGCACGAGTAACTTCACATTGCTTAAGTGAGGCTCTACTGGTCTGCGCAACTGTATTACATGGGCGAGTTTACTGCGCTCTTGAATAACTAGTTTCTGTGTGGCTTACTTTCTTTGCCCACACTCTGTAACGACGAGTATCGCACGCTGCACTATACTACACTAACATGTTTGACGTAATAGTTTTGCGGAAACCCGAAAGGTGGAGAGAAGTGATTAATAAAGGGAAAATCAGACATTCACCCGTTCGTAGCAATTGCTACCAAGGAAACCCCATACGGGTTCCTCGAAAGAAAAGCCTCACAGTTGAAGAAAAGGTCGTCCTGGTCCGGGACTCGAACCCGGGACCACCGCCTTTCCGCGGCAGCCGCTCTACCATCTGAGTTAAGTAGGCGGCTAGCAGATGGTAGGAAGAAGTCGAATTTGTCGACAACACGAAGCAAAGGCAAGAGTTTGACGTAATAGTTCTGCGGAAACCCGCAAGGTGGAGAGAAGTCATTAATAAAGAGAAAATCAGACATCCACCAGTTCGTAGCAATTGCTACGAACGGGTGGATGTCTGATTTTCCCTTTATAATCTACACTAACATCTCCTTCGATTTTAAGCAATTAGGAAAGAATGAAACATCCAAGCAACTGAACAGCTCGAACAGCAAGAACAAACATGTTTAAGAGGATCAGGGACGGAATTCACTAAGCTGGGCTGTTCGTATGCAATTCCTTAGCCAAAAAGTCCTTAGCTGAGATAAGGGTGCAACCGAAGAGGCAGCGCATTTAACTTACGGAATCGTATGGAAGCGAGGAGGAAGTAAAGCTCAGATTAAACGACAAGAAGTGAAAGAAATGCGGTCAACAGATAGCACGATCGCGCATCATGCATCTGTAATTGAGCTTATATTCTTAGGCAAATCACTGCAGACCCCTGTTCCACAGCTTCCGTTTCTGGGTGTCTGCTACAGAGCCGATAAGCGCAACCACCCTCCCCAGTTCAACGCTCTGCCGTCAAAAGAATTGCACTGTAAGTGTGGCGCACTCGTCTCACATTTCTACGAGAGACAGGATTGATGGTCCCATGGTGACATATTTGGTGCAGAAAGGGACGCTTAGTCGGGGCAATTGCCGGCCATGTCTGCCAGGCTAAGCGAAACTGTATACATCGCCACCACAACCACCATGTTACAAAGCGACTAAATGTCTTCATTTCGATATTAATTACGAAATTTAAAAAAAAGCTCCATAATGTATAGTTCTATGGCCTCAAGGCAAACGGCCCAGCACCAGTCCGTTCGTCGGTGTGGTATGTGATTGCGGTGCACACGGCTGCAGCTGCGGTTCTAATGCTGCGCATATAGGCTGAATATCACCTCGGTCGGCTACCAGCACCGCCTATAAAAGGTGTTGGTCGACGATGTCGTTGACCACCAACCGACGATGAAACGCTCGCTCCCTTCGCATATGCTCACTGTCGAGGGCAGGGATAGCTATGAAAGCAGCCCTAAAAAAAGAAATGCATAAATAACTCATGGCTACCGGCACTCCCAAATTATGACAGAAAACTTTACTACGTAGTATCCACACCAGCAAGTTTCGCTGCCTATCTCACTCTGACATCGTATCAGCGTTCATCGCTTCTTCTTGGCTTCTCCTCAGCTGATAAAACACGATGATGCCTCGCACCAAGTCAAGAGTTTGCTTTGCATGTTCAGGCGGCCGCCTTCCCACAGAGGCGAAATGCACAAAGGCGCGTATACATCAATTTTGAATACCGGTAATAAACCACAGGTTGGTGACGTCAGAGCCTGGAGCGCCTAACTACGTTGTCTGTCACAGCCCAAGTGGCGCCTCATAGAAGTCAAGGCTAATCAGTCAACATCATCCCGATGCTCAAGTACTCCTCTGAATACTCCACAGCACCGCACACGAAGCAAACAGTGGTTAAACATTCCAGCTTGTTTCGGATCAAATCAATTTCAGTCGTCGATCTTGCGACACTGACGCACTTTGTTCAGAGCAATCATTGAACGTACAGTACGATGCCAAGGTGGGGGTGCCGGTAACCATGCAGCGCCCGACGCCAATCCGTAAACATGTGAATGCGGCCTCGCAGTACGAAGTGAACTGCGGCTTGAGTAATAGTCCGTTAAATTTCCGGACAAGTTTTGGATGTAAAACGTCATCAATGTATTTTTATGCACACTACAGGACGAAGGCCTCTGGCAGCGATCTCTAATTACCCCTTACCTGCGCTAGCTGAATCCAAGTTATGCCTGCAAATTTCCTTATTTCATCACCTCGCCTAATTTTCGGCCGTCCTCCACAGTGCTCCCTTTCCCCTAGCACCCACTCTGTATTTCTAATGGACCACCGATTATCTGCCCTATAAACGACGTGGCCTGCCCAGCTCCAAGCTTTCCTCTTAACTTAAACTACCACTACGCCTGTTTGCTCTCTGACCCCCACACCGCTCTCTTCCTCTCTCTTAACGTTAGGAGTAACATTTTCGGTTTCATCGCTTGTTTGAGTGGTCCTCAACTTGTACTGAATGAAGTTTCATTGCCAGCCTCCAAGTTACTGCTCGTTATGATAGTGCTGGAAAAATGAAATGATTGTAGACTATCTTCAATTTGTTCGTAAGTTCGCTTAGGGTATTCCGTCCCAGATTCGTGGGTAATGCCAGCCAATTTTGTTCAAAACACGCAATCATCTACACGTGCTGTGTACAACATTGGTCGCCCGGCCGCGGCGGCCGCATTTCGATGGGGGCGAAATGCGAAAACACCCGTGTACTTAGATTTAGGTGCACGTTAAAGAACCCCAGGTCGTCGAAATTTCCGGAGTCCTCCACTACGGCGTGCCTCATAATCAGAAAGTGGTTTTGGCACGTAAAACCCCATAATTTTTTACAACATTGGTCCCGAAGTAGTGTTTGTGATGCTTCTTCCAACCGAGAAACAAATAACTTGCCGACATAGAACTGACAACTTTGTCGTACTCTCTTTCCTCGCGACTCTTGACCACTACTTAAGCACCACTTAAGAACAGGCAGGTAAATACCACTTAAGTGCAGGCACGAGCTCGTGCATGTTTCGTGAAGTGCAGGGCTGAAGATGGGCAACCGCCCCTATTCTTCTAACAATTTGGCCGAGGAGGAGGAGGAATAAACTTTATTTGTGCACAGCAGATTTGAGACCTAGGCCTCTACCTAAATGACGGCCTCGAGCCCTTGAGCCCTGGCGGCATCTTCGGCCTGCTGGATTGCCTTGAGTTGGTCTTCCGGTGCACAGCTGAGCAACGCGGTCTCCCACTGCTCTCTGGTCTTAATTATTTTATTCTGTATGGGTGTACGAGGACAAGCCCAAACCATATGTTGTAGGTCCGCCCTTTCTTCACAGAATCTACATATATCCGTGTAAAGGTCCGGGTAGAAGCGGTGGTAGGCCATCGGGTTCGGATATGTATCTGTTTGTAAGAGGCGCCATGCTGTCGCTTGCCGTCTATTTAACGAGGAGTGTGCCGGGGGGAAATGGACCCTTCCCAATTTATAGTGTTTGGTGATCTCGTTAAAGCTGGTCATCCGGTCTCTCTGCGTTCCCAGTATTTGTTGAGTGTCACCTGCTCGGCCTGTCAGTTCTCGAGCCAGGTTGTGCGCTATTTCGTTACCGGGAAGGGAGGAGTGTGCGGGTGCCCATATAATGTGAATGTCGCGATCTTCACGAAAGTTGTTTAAAATTCTCAGTTCTTCCGGCGAGATTCTTCCTTTTGCATAGTTCTTGACGGCTGTCTTGCAGTCGCTTACTACGATGTTAGCTTCCGTGGAGGCTATTGCCAGTGCTAAGGCAGCTTCCTCCGCCACCTCTGCCTTCCATGTTTTTACCGTCATACTAACTCTGCAGTCACCCTCTAGAGTCGTAGCAACTATCGACATACTCTGTCCATTTGCGTACTCCACCGCGTCCACAAAGACCACGTCCCTGGCACTACGGAATCTTTTGTGGAGAGCTCTCGTTCGTGCGTTTCTTCGACCATGGTGAAACTCCGGGTGCATGTTTCTGGGGATTGGGGGTATTGATAGATGTTCCCTTATTTTCCTTGGGATGTCTTTCCGCACTCTGTGCTGTGCTTCGTAGGTTATTCCGATGTCATCTAAATGTGTCTCCCCGTCAAACTCTGTGTAAGCCTTTCATACTGCGCTACTCTCTGGGCCTCATTAAGTTCGTCTAATGTGTTGTGCACGCCGAGCGCCCAGAATTTCTCGTTTGACGTATTTGCCGGAAGTCCCAAGGCTTGCTTATACGCCCTTCTAATAATGCAGTCTATCTTGGCTTTCTCCGCAGCGTAGATCTTGAGGTAAGGAACCACATATACAATACGACTGATTACGAATGTTTCTATTAATCGGATGAGATTGTGCTCTTTCATCCCATAGTGCCTGTTGGATATCCGCTTTATTAGTCTGATTGTTTGTTGAACACTATTGTCAAGTAGTCTAATGTTTTCTCCGTTATGGCCGTTTTCGGATATGCGGAGTCCCAGTATTCTCAGGCTCTTCACTATCGGTATCGTGGTGCCTTCTACTGTGACCACAATGCCCGGCCTTTCCCTAATGCTTTTTCGACCCCGGCATGTGGGCCTTAGGGCATGAGGCATTACGGAATCAGGGTGTAGACGAGCCGTATGCAAAAATACTGAAAGATATCTATGGCGGCTCCACAGCCACCGTAGTCCTCCATAAAGAAAGCAACAAAATCCCAATAAAGAAAGGCGTCAGGCAGGGAGATACGATCTCTCCAATGCTATTCACAGCGTGTTTACAGGAGGTATTCAGAGACCTGGATTGGGAAGAACTGGGGATAAAAGTTAATGGAGAATACCTTAGTAACTTGCGATTCGCTGATGATATCGCCTTGCTTAGTAACTCAGGGGACCAATCGCAATGCATGCTCACTGACCTGGAGAGGCAAAGCAGAAGAGTGGGCCTAAAAATTAATCTGCAGAAAACTAAAGTAATGTTTAACAGTCTCGGAAGAGAACAGTAATTTACAATAGGCAGCGAGCCACTGGAAGTCGTAAGGGAATACATCTACTTAGGGCAGGTAGTGACGGCGGATCCGGATCATGAGACGGAAATAATCAGAAGAATAAGAATGGGCTGGGGTGCGTTTGGCAGGCATTCTCAGATCATGAACAGCAGGTTGCCATTATCCCTCAAGAGAAAAGTGTATAATAGCTGTGTCTTACCAGTACTCACCTACGGGGCAGAAACCTGGAGGCTTACGAAAAGGGTTCTACTCAAATTGAGGACGACGCAACGAGCTATGGAAAGAAGAATGATAGGTGTAACGTTAAGGGATAAGAAAAGAGCAGATTGGGTGAGGGAACAAACGCGAGTTAATGATATCTTAGTTGAAATCAAGAAAAAGAAATGGGCATGGGCAGGACATGTAATGAGGAGGGAAGATAACCGATGGTCATTAAGGGTTACCGACTGGATCCCAAGGGAAGGGAAGCGTAGCAGGGGGCGGCAGAAAGTTAGGTGGGCGGATGAGATTAAGAAGTTTGCAGGGACGGCATGGCCACAATTAGTACATGACCGGGGTTGTTGGAGAAGTATGGGAGAGGCCTTTGCCCTGCAGTGGGCGTAACCAGGCTGATGATGATGATGATGATGTGGGCCTATAGAGCAGAAGTTCTGATTTTTGCGAGGAGTATCTCAGTCCCTTGTCTTTGATGTGGTCTTCCACCGCGTTTACTGCTGTTTGAAGGATCTCTTCCACATGCCCATCGCTTCCACCCGCCACCCAAAGGGTGATGGCGTCCGCGTAGAGGCTGTGTCCGAGTCCTTCTATCTTTTCGAGTCTCGCAGGAAGACCGATCATTGCCACGTTGAATAGAAAGGGAGATAGGACTGAACCCTGCGGGGTACCCCTATTACCTAGCTTG
The DNA here is from genome assembly GCF_050947875.1 of Dermacentor variabilis. Lineage (NCBI taxonomy): Eukaryota > Metazoa > Arthropoda > Arachnida > Ixodida > Ixodidae > Dermacentor > Dermacentor variabilis. The sequence goes on along the minus strand of NC_134568.1, from coordinate 116,727,009 downwards.
AGGGCGTCCGATTTGGATTCTCCAATTGAAATCTTTGCGGTACGATCTCTCAAGAATTCTTTGATGTACGCGTATGTTTTACGTCCTACATCCAGCTTTTGTAGATGTTGTAGTATGGCCTTGTGCGTGACGGTGTCAAAGGCCTTAGTTAGATCGAGACCTAGTATTGCCTTAGTGTCTAGGCTTTTCTCACCCGCATCTATGATCTGATGTTTTAGTTTGAGCATAATATCCTGCGTCGATAACTTTGGTGGAAATCCAACCATGGTATGTGGGTAAAGTCCTCCATCATCCATGTATCTCGTGAGACGTGTGAGAACCACATGTTCTATGAGTTTACCGCCGCAGGATGTCAGTGATATGGGCCTTAAGTTCGCCAGTTGTGGTTTCTTTCCAGGTTTCGGTATAAAACTGACTTGGGTTGATTTCCATTGACTTGGAATGTTGCCTTGCTCCCAGCAGTTATTCATGTAGTCCGTGAGAGCTCGGATGGATACATCGTCGAGGTTCCTGAGTGTTTTGTTGCTTATCCCATCAGGTCCTGGTGCAGATTTCGAGTTGAGCCTGGTAAGTTCATATCTGACTTCTGCCTCTGTAATAGAGGTATCAAGATCAGGATTCTCGTTACCTAGGTAATCCAGAAGTAGTTCTCTATCCGCATCTCCAACGTACATCTTTTGGAGCTCTCGAAAGAGCTCTTCTTCTGTACCGTTGTAGCTGTGTATAACCTTCTGTAGATTGTGTCTTTGTATGGTTTTTGTACTTCCGGGGTCCAAGAGGCATCGGAGAATGTTCGAGGTCTTGGACATTCCTATCTGCCTTTCCATCAAGTCGCACGTGGCTTCCCACTTCTGTTGGGTTAACCTATTTGCATATATCTCGATTTCCTTGTTTAATTCCACAATTCTCTTCCTTAATTTCCGATTATGTTTTTGCTTTTTCCATCTTTTCAGCATGCTACCTATCGCTTCCCACTTGTGCAATAATCTGCTATCCATCTCCTCTATACCTGCCCCCTCTGGAACAGTTTTGGTAGCTCGTTTAATGTTTTCTTGCAATTTCTCTGCCCATTTCTCAATGTCCGTTATAGTGTCTTCCGCATCACCTTGTCGGATTTTGCGGAAAGAGTCCCATTCTATTAGCTTCAGTTCTCTCCCCCTCTTTTTCCTTGGGCTTGCTTGTACCGTTGTGACGACGATGTAGTGGTCACTACCTAAGTTTTCCTACATGTTTGTCCATTGAGAAACTGCTACATTCTTCGTAAATGTGAGATATGGCGTCGTGTCGTTGGTTACGCTGTTTCCTATTCTGGTTGGTGCCTGAGGGTCAGTTATGAGCGTTAGTCCTTCGTGCTGAGCGTCTGCCCATAGGCTTCGGCCCTTAATGTTCTCTATGCTGTATCCCCAAGCCACGTGTGGCGCGTTAAAATCGCCGACCACGACTAGTGCCTGCTTGTGTGCTACGCTCAACACTTTGCGGAAGAGTTGGCCGAATTTGGGCTTGTGCCGGGGTGGACTATATATGTTCAGAATAAATAGACTTCCCTCTTCTTTGCGGGAGGGGATTATTTCAATCAGGACGTGGTCTATGCCGCGCACACCGGTATCGTGCTCGACAGCCGAGAGGTTCCTGTGTATCAGCGTCGTGACGGTTGCCTTTTTGCCGGAAGCACTGTACGATTTATACCCCGATAATTTTGAGATCCCCCCGGTTTACTGCAGGGCGATGACATCTGTCGCCTGCTTACTTGTTACGAACTGCTGCAGGTTTCCTCGCTTGCGACGATACCCGCGGCAGTTCCATTGCCAAATCGCGTATTGGTTGCGCGGCGCCATGTTGATTTATCTGTTCTTCCCCGGTGGCCTTGCTATTTTCTACCGCGTTCGGCCTGCTATACGGTTTGCTTTTAACCGGTCCTGCGCCTGCCGGCCTAATATCCTTTGGTGTGCTTTCTAGTGCCGCTACTCTATTCTCTAATCCATCGAATCGTTGTTTAATCTCTACATACATGTTTGTGATTTGTTGCTGTAACCCATCGAACATTCCTTTAAACGTTCCCATAACCTCGCTGATTGCAAAGACACTCTTTTCTTCAGCCGTTTCTTGCGCCCTCCTTTTATGTGGTGGTGCTTCTCTGTTCGCTTGCGTGGGAACGGGCGTTGGAGCCCGACTACGCGTCGACGTCGTACTGGCGGAGGGTGCGTTGCCATTCTTTTGTTGCTGAAGCTTCGCGTTTTCTGCCCTAAGCTGCTTGCTCTCATCTTTAAGCGTTGCATTCTCTCGGGTAATCTGTTCTAACATGTTTCTAATCTGCGTCATTTCCTATTCTAGGGCGGACCCTTTAACTTTAGGCGATTGAGTAGCAGTGCCGGAGACCGCGCTTGCCCAGCTCACCTGTGCTTTGCTCCCGTCTCCCCCTCGATTAGTTCTCGAACCGGACCTCGACCTTGATCTCGTCCACGGTCTGGTCCTGGACCTGGACCTGGAGCGTTCGCGACCGGCTTCCCCTGTCTCGGGAAGGAACCGGAGCGGTGTCTTCCATAGTTTTTCCTGCTTGTTTCTTCTCTGTCGGTTGAGGGCTGCTTGCTCGCTACAGTCTTATGATTATTGTTGTTGCTCCCTCTGTTTTCTTTGTAGTTGTGGTAGTAGTACTCTTCCTCTTCGGCCTCTTCTTCTTCCCTCCTCCGTCGCTCCCAGCGGCGTCTCCTGACCAGGTACGGTATCTTGTATCTTGCTTGGCACTTCTTGTCTCCCGTGACGTGGTCTTTGCCTTTGGCCGAAATAAAAGTTTTTTACATTCATTTTCATTCGTGACATACAGGGGTGCTATGCAGGATGGCCAGAGTTTCGCAAAATTCGGCATCTCCACGAGCTCTGGCGACACTCTAAAATCAATTGGCTGATGGCATGAAGACATAAAATTCCACCCTCGGAACGCGTCCTGTTTCATTGACTTCTCCATATTCGCCCTCGGGTTTTCACCACTTAGGCATACCTCATGGGTAGTCGAAAAAGAAGGTATCACGTGGTCAAAGCATCGGTGCGTTCTTTCATTTGTTTATGGTTCTACCCAGTGCAAGTAAAGAAAGGATTGGCTGCGTCTGCATGACATCTGCAGAGTCCGCCTTTGACGATAGATAGACAGATAATGTTCGAAAGAGGTGACACGCCCATGACGCTGCCCAGAAAGGCGTGGCAAGCGGCTTGCGCCGAGTGTGTAGATAGGTAGCGGGGCCGTCACGGTATTGTGAGATTGCGTTGATAACAACAGACAGCTTTAGAATAGCGTTTGTCCCCTCACGTACGTTAAACGTAAGCGCCTTTGCGGGACGTTACGGTGCGCGTCTTTTCAGGACGTTTAGTTCACCGTACGGGAAAGCAAACGTAAGGAAGACGTTATAAAACAGGGCGCCGTCTGGTGTGTCGTGCCAAACGTATCCAAGTCAAGACAATCGGCCAGCAACCATTCTGTTGTTTATATGCGGTCCCGTCTCATTAGGCATACGGGGGCCGGAATCGCCGAACGAACTCAGAAATTGGACGCGATATGCGCTCATAACTACCGTTTAAGGTGAGTTCAGAGAAAGCGAACGCTCATTTCAATAGTTCCTGGCGATCAACGTGAGTGAGAGCGTAGCCATCACGAGAATTCACGCTGAAGCGGGAGTCATGGGTGCCGCCATGTTCGACAACGCTATTTCTTTGCGTCCGCAAACATTACGAACGTTAAACTCGCCAAATGACGTACGTTATCATAGCGCACTTAAACCGCAGAATCCCAATAACGTTCAGAGCATGCGCAGTGATTAAAACGCGATTTCTTTACGTACGCAACGCGTTTATGTTTGGCTGGGAACGCTAAACTAACTGTCTAATAAGCGATGCTGGTGCGTAGCATTGCCTAGTCGTCCGTGTTTAAAACGAGGAAGTGGCATGCACAGGGTGCCGCTCGTGTTCACATACGTGGCTTTATCTCCACATATTATTTTCTAAATGATCTTCGTTCACTGACTGCCGTCGATCTAACTCAGGCGAGCTAGAAATTCGAGGCATCCTGCATATCACCACAGGTCCTGTATTCTCATAAAGTTCTTACTCTAGAATTGTTCGTAAGAGCAAATTCTAGCCAATCCTGGCGTTCGGCATTTAGCCAGCGAAGACTACCGGCCATTGGCAAGAATCACTTAAGAATGAAAACCTTTGTGAATTGGACCCCACATCTGGTTGCTTTGTTTCGAACTTCTACGAAAGTTTCGCGGCAAGAAAGACAATTATAACTGTCGTACTTATCGTAACATGTGATCTACGTGGACATTAGTGGAGCGCCCCTGTCAGGGGTTGATCAGCATCAGCGTATACAAGGCTAGTTTACGCACACCAAATGTAACTCAGGTTGAGGTAGTCCGATAACGTAGTGTCTACATACGTTTGTTTCTTGTGGATGGACATTTCAGTGTTAGCCTGCGACGAGGTAAAACCACGGTGCGTATATGCGAATTGAACAGAACGGCCAGCTCTTCGTCACGGAGCCCGACGTTAAGAGACTGCTCCATAAACCAGAACACGGCATGGTTAGACCGCGAGTTAAATTACTAGGGGTAATGTGCCTAAACTGCAGAGTGACCACTATGGGGAACAAGATGACAATTCGGGCTAGTTGGCCGATGTTCACGCTGAATTTCGTTTGAAGCGCTACAAGTAGTTTAAAAGTTGGAAGATGTTTCAACCTCCACTTGAAGTCCACGATGGACTAAGTCTTTCTGAGCGAGTTCGGGGTGAGATTGGGGCGCAGTCACTGCACACCGTCCTGAAACGCCTCACCCCTCGCATGATGGGGTGAGGCATAATCTTCGGGATCGATTTACATATTGAGGCCACATTACTTTCTGGATCAGTTCATATTTCAGGCATGATGACATATTATCCATTTTAAATCATTTTTTTCTGCGTTTCAAACGCTAAAACTGCAATTTCTTTATGAGGCACCTCGGTGTGAGGGAAAAACCTCAATAGCGTAATAGTTACACTATCTGGGTTCTGTGCTAAAGGTTCTCTGTTCGAATCAGTCCACTCGACAACTTTACTGATTGATTTCCTTAATAAAGGAGTCTGTCTTTCTGAAGAAAAAGGAAACTGTTTTGCCATAAGGGCGAAGAAATGGATGCGATAGCAACATATGTTAGAATATTACACCAAGTGTGAGGGTCGTAGCTGTAGCAACAGTACGAATTGCAGTATAAACATAAGCTAATTAAGTAAACGCGCGTGGTGTGCCGTGTGTAGGCACATCAACAGAGAGAACTCGATGACCGCGGTTTTGTCGACGTTGTCGTTGGCATCGGCCTCCTGTTTCGGCAGCGCTACGTCTGGGTGGCTCCGGAACTGAGCTGCAGCGTGCGCAGCACACGCAGCAGCATTTTTGCTGCATTTTGACCAACGGAGTGGTCTTGGCGCGTATGCGGGCCGGCCTTGCTTCAATGAGATCAGTGTTTCATTGCGGCTCTTCGGCCGGCGATCGGACAACGCGTGGTGGAATGTTTGCGCGTTGTGCTTGGCGTTGTGCTTCACTGCATGGACCACGAGCCGGCAGGTACTGTTCTAGCCACCCTACCATGGCTACTACGTGTGGGAAAACGATGGCACAAGCCGGCAGGGTCTGCACGCTCTGCATAGGCTATGTTACAAGTAATTGCAACAGCAAAGCTGGCCAGCCTAAGCTCTTAGAGTACATCTGGAATGGCCAGCAGCCCCACGTGCGACACATACAACTGTGAAGAGACGTTCGCACACATTACCTGCGTCTGCCTGTGCTATAGTGCCGAAAGGCAAGTGATGTGCAGAGTGATGGACCAATTAGATAATCGTCCCCTATCAGAACTAAAAGCTCTACTGCTCCCAAAGAACATCCGCGCAGAAGGCCTTATTCGCGGTACTAAGATTCCTGTGGGCTGCGGGCCTCTACGATAGACTTCAAGGACGCCGTCCGCTACCGCTCTAAAGTGTACGCGGTTAGATTGTACTCGTATGTCTTTCTCTCTCTCTCCCTTCCGCTCTCTTCCTCTTCTTATCCCCCTACTCTTTGCCCCCGTGCGGAACCGGAACTACCTCTGCTTAACCTCCCTGCCTTTATATGCATCCTTTCTCACTCTCTTTTTCTCTGCACCAGTCTCTGCGATTGGAAGACGAAAACCCCTAGACATCTTTCGCCGCCTGGCGTTCAAATTCTGACACAAACGGATATAGTACAGTTAGAGTAATGTTCTTCAGGAACCGTATTAAAACTAGGGATATCCGTATTTATTGCGTAATTATTGACGACGGCGAGAAATTGCGTGGAGTGTTCAAATAATTGATACTGCAATAAAACCCCGCCAAGTATCTAAACGCGCTGGTTTGAACGCGGGATATTCTTAAGGATGTTCGATTCCATTTAACGAGGCATGCGTCCGTGGCTTAATGGTTTGCGCAGTGAGCTGCTGGGCTAGGGGCCCTCGGGTGGAATCCTGCCGTAGGACAAAGTTATTTAATATATATATATATATATATATATATATATATATATATATATATATATATATATATATATATATATATATATATATATATATATATGACTGCTGTTAATTAATCAGTGTGCCCACCAGATGACCTTTCCTATGGTCAGATTCCAGCTTTGGTTCGTAAAACGCCCAACAAAATAATTTGTACAGTATATACTGTTTCTGTAGCGCTTTGATATTGCAGCGGTCGCCGCTATTAACGCGAAACGCCGACACATTTCGGTATACGTGAGGCACAATAGGCAGTTCGGCGCAAGCGAGGACAGTCGCACAATCGCGCGATTACCAGAGCAAAGCAATTTCGAATGGTGACCTCATAAGCTATCGCAGCTGAGCCCGACGGAGGCACTGCTACAGTATATTTAAGGACAAGAGACCTGCACAAGCAGATGTAGCCTGAATTGGTGTTTGTTGTGCTGCAAGTGATCCTTTGTTGCGATAGTCTCCGGTGATATAGAATGACCGGCTGTGATCACGTGTCCGTGCTCCTTTTATTTATTTTTCATTCATTCATTCATTCATTCATTCATTCATTCATTCATTCCATGCTGCCAGCCGCCATTTGACAGCCACGGCAGGAGTGGTACAGTCCCTTTGGTGGGTATCAAGATGCAGCAAAGCAAGCATAATAGCAGACACGAATACTAAAGCGAACACTGCATTTATAAAAAAAGAAAAGCAATCACTTTGGTGGGTATCGCGATGCAGCAAGGCGAACATAATAGCAAACACTGATACATCTAACATCTACTTTCCTATCTGTACACTCCCCTTTTCCTCGGTGAAGGGCAGCAAACCGGATTTTTCTCTTATTGTTAACCTGCCTGCATTTCCTCTTTTTTTTCTTTCTCTCTTTCGACGTATGCGAGTGCATGCTGCATGCCTTTGAACGCAGCGCCAGGTTTGCGCTCTCTCCCATGAGTGATCCACGGATTCCCCCTTTTGTGCACTCAAGTAAATGAACTTCAAGTACATGAATTTGAACGTGCATGCTGTATTCTCTTTTCTTTCTTTTCATCGATCACAGCACGCGTTTCGTGCACTCAGTGTGCCAGCTTTGAACTCACCGCCCCGACGTTTTTGCCTTACACTCATTCGCAGCTATTTTGTACGATTCCCTTTCTGTGAGTAAAAGAAAGGAATATGTTCAGGAGCCGGCGCTGTGTACGGACACGCCGATGCGAGCTTCCAACAGAGCTTGATTCCTGAGAGCGATGGCTCGGCAAATGCTTCAGTTGAAGACTTCACGAATAACGGCCGTACCGCTTCATTCGTTGTCTTCAATCGTCATTTCAAGAAATATGACTGCATACAATTTTCGAAACGAATGATGAAAGCTGGCTCTCGGTGTTGTCCAGAAATGTTCAAATAGTACCCGTTTAAGAGGACTCATCTATTTACGCAGGTCACCAATACAGCACACCTCACAATAAGCTCACCAGGCCTCGAGCCCTCACGTTCAGAATGCTTCAAACCAACATGCACCCGACGCACGACAGACCACACCACTACACGCCTGAGCTATACACAACATCATATTGCGAAAATTACCTTAGCACACTAGACGTACATCACTTGCTCTGGCCGTGTGGTCGGATCCACGCAAACAAGAATCAAGACACCGTCAGGCTGCAAGAAGCATTACGCAGCACGGACCCGCCAGGTCAGCTCTGGGCCGTCCAGCGAGCCCACGATGCGGCCAGGGAGTTGAAACTCCCGGTCCCAACGTGGGAGTAGTTCGCTCTATGGGGCCTTGGGCCTCGTAGCTCGCAGGACCTTTCAGTGAAGTTCATCCATCCATCCATCCATCCATCCATCCATCCATCCATCCATCCAATACGCTAGTAGACAAAGCATCGCCATTCACTAAAGCGGGAATGCGTGCTGGCGTTTGGGAGTGGCTAAGAATTCACAATGGAGACAGGATATGACAGGTATCAGTGGACAGGCTAGGCGTGGAAAGAAGGAGATATAAGCAAAACCGGCGTCACTACCATTGGCTCCCGGTTTCGAGCCACTCTATGGCACGCACCTTTGTCGGAAAGCGAGATAAAGCGACAGCAAAGCTATAGCGAAAACATTAACCGCGTTACAAGAATGCGACAGTTGCTATCAAATTTCTTAGCGCATCACGGTAGTACTAAACGACAGAGCTTACAAGTGGCGCGTATCCCTTCGTCCGAAACAAGCCAGGGGCCCTATAACGTAAAACTATTCCAAACTGTTTCTATAATCGCCTGACGTCAAACTTACGTAACCGCCGACGCAAGCATGGGGCGGTGCCCCGCAACGTTCTTTGGACATTCTAATCAAACGCTCTCCTCGTTCATAATAGCTCAATTTTGTTTCATTCATTCAACTTTCATTGTCATATTTATTATTGATTATTAATATTATTGAACAATGAAAGTTTTGTCAACAACTTCACTAGCAGAGTGCAATGTTGTCCGCTGCAGAACGGCGCCGGTTTAGGTGGTGACGATTGTAAAATTTGTATCTACAATGAGCGCTTGTATACTATGAAAATTTCAAAAAAGTTTTAAAACAAAAAATACAATAATAAAAAGAAAGCTCAGAGATTGTCAGAAAACCCGGAGCTTGTATTTTGGCGCTTGGAAGTTTTATAAATTTCAGAGCAATTTCCAAGCCTCACGCACACGTGCACACTTGTAAGGAGGGCTTTTAATATTTCCGTCACTGGTTTAATCCATGCTATTGTAAGTGCTGCTGCTGCAAAAAAAAAAAAAAAAAAAGCAGACATACTGATGCGAGGCAAAACATAGACCCTCCAAGTTGGTCGTAAATCTATATAGTGCGTACGCCTATATTGAAAAAGAAGAATTGATGTAGCTAACGCTCTCAAGACTTGAGGGGGTGGGAAATTAGATGTGGGAGACAGTTCGGGTTCCCTCTGGAACGAAGCGTGCATGCGAAGTTTTAAAGAAAAGCGTGGTTGTACGAGGCAAGCGAGTACACGCTGAGTAGTAAACGCGAAAGAAGCGGCATAGACACTTGAACGACGGTATATATATATATATATATATATATATATAGATTGTGCTACGATATCCTTTCCGAATGCTGAGTTGAACATGAAGTGGCACTTATAGCTTGCAGAACAGCTCTCAAAAAGGATTTGGCTTTCTTGTATCACTTGTGAGCATACTTAACTGCCACCAGATAACGCGTGCAAATACGATGGACAGTGTGTCCCAAAATTAAACACAGGCCAGCGAAGTCCTTCCAACCGTCATTCGCACAAGCATAGGCCCGCGTGGCTTACTACAGAGAGAAAACTGTTCAGTGAAGTGCGACATCGCCAAACGGGAGCACAGCAACAAGTAAAGCAATAAGAAAGGACACGAGTGGTGGCTCGTGGATCCATCACTCCTATCCCTTCGATAAAATTGCATTTCCAAGGGTAAATAATATATTCAGAGAAAAGGAGTGAGAAAAAAATCGGGGTCATTTTTTTTTTCATGAACGAGTACAAGGTCTCTTACCTGTTTCGGCTACAATGAGTTGGTTTCTTCACTCAGCGCTGACCATCAAAGTGCGGCCATCTGGCCTGACAATAGTAGATCCTGTAAGCCAGAAGAAAAAGGCATTTAGTTGTGTTAAATCTCCTAGCACTACGACTAATAAAATACAAATGACTATCAACATGTATATCGCTATGAAGAGTGCCAATTCGTTGGTGTTTTCCAACAAAAAACATCGTCTGATTCTAGTAAGATAACAATGTCTGCGTTCGAATCAAACTATTGTTAAGCGTAGTTATTGTTCGCAGGCTGACATAAACCAGAAAAGCGCTCGTAACAAACAAACAAACAAATAGAGACACTATCTACTGGCCAAAGTTTGCCCAGGAAAGTAACGAATAACTCCACATCGGTGATAACGGTAAGCACAATCGTCGACCCTCACTTCGAATGGAGCGGCTGCATTCATCCCTGTTTACAAGGCATCATCGTGCATTATCAACGGATGGTCATCGCGACACTTCGAAAATGTTCTGCATCCATTGCGTGCATCTTATTACAACGAGCCAGTACATTTATTGTTACCACGCTCTTCTGTGTCTGTCCGCACTACAGCACTGACAAGCAAGTGCTGTGTACAGTGCTGGATAGTCTGGGCAATCGTCCAGTATCAGAGCAAAACATTCTGGGCCACTGTTCGAAAAGGGACTCCGCGCAGAAAGCTACATTTGCGCTAATTAAGTCCCTGGTGTACGGGCTTTCGTGATATACTTTAATAACCCCGCCTGCTACTACTGTACACAGCTACTTTGCTTGTCCTCGTCTCTCTCTCTCTCTCTCCCTTCTTATGCTCGCTTTCTCTTTTTATACCATTACCCCTTCCCCCCGCGCCGGGTAGCAAACCGGAAATCCAGCTAATTAACTTCCGTGCCTTTCTGTGCAGCATTTCTGTATTTCTCTAGGAGTTATACCAATATCAAACTATAAACTCGTCTTGCGCGGAATCAGAAACAAACTTACCCACGTATTCAGAAATGCAACTTAAGTTGAAGTCCATGCTTGACTTGAACTAAGTGACGCCTATCGCGAACGCGCCCAAGGAAACGCAGTGAGCGTCTTCGGGCACATTAACGCCAGGTGTCATCTAAATCAAGTCAAACATGGGCTTCGACTTAAGTTGCATTTCTGAATACGGGGGTTAGTGTACACGACTCTTCTGATAAGGTATTTCCATGCGCGTTTCCGTAATTGGCAGTCACGATGCTGCCTATATGTGAAGAATTTGCGCGTTCTCTTCGTCCTGTTACAGCAATTTCGGATTTGTTTTTCGCGGATCTTGGAGTAAGCTGTCGTTCCTGTCTTACTCTTCCGCAACGAGTAGTAGATGGCAAGACCTGGAGGCACCAATATCAGCTTCGTAATAATAATAAGAAAGAGGAGAGAGACAAGGAGATAGAAGAGAAAATCAACACAAAACTGAGTCTACTGCGTTCATATCTCTGAAATCGCGTACATATCCGAAAACAATGACAGATGCTGAATGAAAAATAATCACTATAGAGTTGTAGCTAGGCCATCCAAACGCGCACACAACGGCGTCCTCTAGAAATGAGAATATATGGTGCACCGACACGGGAGCGCAATGCGCAAGCGTCTCTTTTGCCGAGTGCACTGTCCTAGCATGAAATTCAATCGCCGGAGAAAGCATTGCCACTCTGATATACCGAGCGCCCCATTTGCGCAACGGTGCCTGGTTCGCAGATCACCAACGTATACTCGAAATAAGAGCCATGGTGGCTTTCACGGGTATCACCGCGGAGACCTATCTGGCGCACTCTGCGACGAGCAAACGAGCTTCGGTCTGCAGCAAACCTCTTCAAACATTCAGGTGTCGCCACTCGCCCCTTTCTTTCTTTCTTTCTTTCTTTCTTTCTTTCTTTCTTTCTTTCTTTCTTTCTTCCTTTCTTTCTTTCTTTCTTTCTTTCTTTCTTTCTTTCTTTCTTTCTTTCTTTCTTCCTTTCTTTCTTTCTTTCTTTGTCTGGTCACCGTCGAGGGGGCTGCGCTGTTTCCATTCTAAATCGTCTGGCTACAGAGGGAGCAGCGCTGAGCAGCTCGCGTTGGTTGAGAGAAAAGCGAAAAATGACGTCACCCGGGCTGTACGACGCTGCGCGTGCGTGCGAGCTAGCAAGAAAGCAGCAGCTCAAAAGGAAGAAAAGCACTTCCCTTTTGCGGCACGCGCTATCTGGGCTGCTCCCTATGCAAAGCCGATATAGACCCTTCTTCTTCTGCAGAAATCCATTCCGAGGAAAGCGCAACAGGACACCGTGGCGCTCCGACCTAGTCTACTCGCTATCGCTTTTGTCCACGCGCAGCCTTTTGTCGAAATGGAGACGCGCGTGCTCGCGCTTATATTTAGTTCCTCTTCTTCTGAGAAGCATACTATACGTGGTCATGGGGCGTAACGTATGCGAGCGTCTCCGTTGCAGCTGCCACCTCTGCGAGAGCCGCTAGGTGTGTGTGTGTGCCGATCGAACGCCTTGGCCCCTTCCACGTACGGACGCCAAGGCAAGCGGACGGAACCACTCTGGCGAGATGCCTCAAAAGTGGCACGTGGTGTCTGGCGAACACCAACCGTGCAGCTTGTTGTTCTTTGGCAGTTTCTACAAAAGAAAAAAAAAAGATGACAGAATGTAAACTCTGTGCATTGACTGCTCCTTTGCTGGAAACTGATCATCATCAGCGTTCTTCCTCCCAGAACCGGCTGAAAATCGAATGAATAAACTGTTACAGCAACCTTCTTCGGTGGTATAGAGAGTTGCGGCTATTTTTGAGTTGCTTAACCTTACATGTGAAAAAAAAGATACAGAATAAAGACGACATGTATTCTGTATCAACAGTAAATCTTCTTCGCTCGGACTCGTCATGAATGGATGGCGAGTTTGGCGATTTGGTACAACTGTATTCTGTACCAACGCGAAGAAAACATACTTAAGAGGAAGCTTTAGCTCAAGTGCTCCTATCTAAATACATGTAAAAGGAGAATCCGTTTTTCTCGGCAACCACTGCACCAAATTTGACGAGGTTTGTTGCATTTAAAAGACAAACTTAAAATCTAGCGACTGTTGGTTTCGAATTTGTGAGTTAGATTGTCAATTTTTTATTAAAAATTGGCAAAAATCGAAAATTTTCAGAAAACGAAACTATCAAGTTTACAACTCTGTAACTTAACCACTAAAAATGATAATACAATTCTGTAAATTGCATCTAATAGTACATCTAAAGCGGACAAAATTGATTTGTTACACATGAATATAAAAAAAAATTAATCATAGAGAAATACAACTTTTGCAAAACCGTTGTAACCAACGTACGAATTCACGTAAGATGTCAAATGACATATTGAATTTGTCCGCTTTGAATGATCTAATGGATGCCGTTTACAGAACCGCGATATCGGTTCTTGATGCAGAGCTATGAATTTATAAACTTCGTGGTTCTATTTTTTTCAGACGGTCAAATATTTGAAAATCGTTTTAAGAAAATTCGAGCCCTAAATCGAAATTCCGCTTCCAACAGTCACTAGAATTTAACTTTCTCTTTCAAATGCGACACATTTCATCAAAATCGGTCCAGGGGTTATCTCATAAAAACGTTTTTGCGTTTTACATGTATTTGAATAGGCCGCGTCGGAGTTGGGCCCGAGCTAAAGCTTCCTCTTAAAGGGAAGGTGAAAGCTTTTCCAGAAAAAAATGAGTGAAGAGCAATAGGCCGTGGTTTTCAAGCCTCTGAATTCGAATATCGCATCGAAATTGAGCCAAAGAAAGCGCAAACATATTTTATTTCGACGAAAAGTGCAGCAGCAGACACGACCAGCTCGCGCGCCTCGTTTCCGCCTGTGATTGGTCGGGCGCCTCGTGACGTCAACAATAGTGTTTGTCCGGACTAACTGCTGCCGCTACACACGAAGCACGGTGCAAAGTAGTTTGGTGGTGTTTTGCTGAGACGGTCATGGAAATTTTCGAGAGCTTGCGTTTCTCTGATAAGTTCGGCGTTAAGTCCAAACTCTACGAGAGCGATATTGCGCGCGACGGTGACGGGCGACGGCTTCGAGCGACAGAACGGGCCGTCGCTTGAACAAATCGCTCGGTGTTGTCGCTCGATCGCTCGTTTCTAGAAATCCAGAACTCGTCGCTCGTCGCCCGGAAACGCTATGAGCGACTAGCCAATAGTGCGAAGCCGGAACTGGATGTACATAACTCAAATACTACTGTTTGTCGCACGGAACGGGCAAACTATTGAATTTTACACGTGCAAGAATAAGAACCTAGTGCAAGACCTTCAGAAATATTTTATGCTCCTTCGTCAGTAAAATACATCAACTTAAATTGATAAAGCATGCGTCACGCTAGTTTCGGCGCGTATATTGCTGCCCTCATACCGGGAAGTCGTCGCTCAAAGCCGTCGCTCGCGTGGAGTTCGGCTTGCAGACGATGAGTGAACGCGACAGCCATCGCCTCGCTTGTAGCGCTGTCGCTGTCGCGTGCAAGATCACTTGTAAGGGGTTTATAATTGTACATACTACACGTACGTACATACTTGTACATACTACATGTACGAGCCGATTGCGAAGAGCCGGCCTCCCCAAGAAGCAAAAAATGCTGGTGCAAGCACTGCTTTCCACTCGAACGAAGGCGGTGTTAGCATCTCCTTGTGTTGGAAATGTTCTTTGGCGAGTATGTTTTTTGCTAAGCTGCATTCAGCGTTCCAGTGAGTATGTTTCCGGGCAAACAACTGTAGTGTTATGTTCCTGCATGCCTCCTCGTAGAACGTAAGCGGTGATGCGATCTTCAGCATTTGTGCGCTGCCCCAAAGCTGTCGGCAATCTACACAGACGGCTTAAACGCGGGAAAAGTTTACCGGCTGTTGTAGCACGTGTAGTATAGAACGTTCATCAGCGCGCCATCCGCACGCTACTCGTAACCGGCGAATTCCGTCGGCTACGTGAGATGGTCGGTTTCTTATGTGTGCGAGAGAAGGGGGAGCGCAGCGTCTTGGCGTGAGCAGGCTTTCCAACATATGCAAACTTTATGCTTGCACTGCGTTATGGTAGCTGCATGCAGGCTGTTTCACAACACACATGCGAATAGAAAATTTGCGGCGCTTGGCGATGAAACCTGCGTCAAGGGTGGGCGATAAACATGCACCTTCCGTTCAGCGTGCTAACTATTTTTTTTTAGGAGATCCCAAAGCACGCATTATTGATAAACTCCGGTAGTAATCGTCACGGAAGTGGTTAGAGCACAAAACTTGTTCTTGAGCGCTTGAAGTTGAGCGCTTGAGCGCTTTACAGCAGCCTCCCACTTAGCTGAAAGCTTCTTGTCTTGCAGGAACTAATGGAACATCAGAACATCGTCGCGGCTGCTGGTGTTCGTGCAAGCGTATGCTGCACAGAACACCGTCATGATCGGCCTACAAGTTCAATTAATGCTGCGCACGTCAACTACCACTCCTATATACACACAAATAAAGGAATGTAGGGTCGAGCGAAGCAGATTAGGACGGCACGCACGCAGAAATAAGCCCGGTCAGGCACGGTCGCGGAGACTGCGAAGGAGCGGAACACCAGTGTTGACGTCACTAAGCCGCGGTTTCCGCTCTCCGCTCGCATCGTCAGCGTCAGCACCAGCGCGCGGCGCTCGACGGGGGGCGGAGCTACAGCGCAATTTTAACCGACGATTGCGTCGCTCCTAAGTGAAAAATCCCTCCCAAAATTTTACCTTCATGGTTTATAAGGTTCCCGCATCCGTATATGAGCGTCTTATTGAATTCGACAGACTCTTCAGTTTCCCTTTAAATGAAGAAGGCCACGAGAGAAGCGCATTACTAATTCACAGGCAGCGTGCATGGAACGTGGAACTAGTTGGCAGTAGCATTGCAGAAGTCGTTGAAGCTGCTTCAGCCACAATATAGCAGTATTTAAGCGGGCGCCTAATCACATCGATTGTATAGCGTTGAGCAGGTTGGTGCGCTCGTCATAGCGAATGAAGAAATTTACCGTGCGATACAGGTATCTAGGTTCGAAATTCACCCGAGAAAAGCGCGTTCCCACTGCGACCGGAGAAGGGGTTTAACGGAGACACGGCGAAGTACGGTGTTGTAGAAAATGAATACGGAAGTGGGAATTTTAACATTGCAGCCGATCTTCACATACGCACCTAATCATTAATCAACTTAAAGTGGCGCACACAAATAGCTTTATCCACAGAATGTAACACTCCGCTTCACCTGAGGACTTCTGTCACCATAAAATTGACAACGTTTACCATGCATGACCTACTTAAATGCCCAAGAAATGACACCGAAATATGTTTAGCAAATAAGCTAAAAAGGACTGCACAAACGCTCCTCTACTATGCACGAAATAGTTGGACGGTGGTTCAACAAATCAATTGCGACAAAGTGCTGCGCCCCTAATACAGGGTGTCCCAGCTAACTTTCATCATCATGATCATCAGCCTGGCTACGCCCACTGTAGGGCAAAGGCCTCTCCCATACTTCTCCAACTGTCCCGGTCATGTACTAATTGTGGCCATGTTGCCCCTGCAAACTTCTTAATCTCATCCGCCCGCCTAACTTTCTCCCGCCACCTGCTACGCTTCCCTTCTCTTGGAATCCACTCCGTAGCCCTTAATGACCATCGGCCCTTAATGACCATGTCCTGCCCATGCCCATTTCTTTTTCTTGATTTCAACTAAGATGTCATTAACTCGCGTTTGTTCCCTCAAGCAATCTGCTTTTTTCTTATACCTTAACGTTACACTTATCATTCTTCTTTCCATAGCTCGTTGCGTCGTCCTCAATTTAAGTAGAAACCTTTTCGGAAGCCTCCAGGTTTCTGCCCCGTACGTGAGCACTGGTAATACCCACCTGTTATACGCTTTTCTCTTGAGGGATAATGGCAACCTGCTGTTCATGATATCAGAATGCCTGCCCAACGCACCCCAGGCCATTCTTATTATTCTGATTATTTCAGTTTCATGACCCGGATCCGCGGTCACTACCTGCCCTAAGTTGCTGTATTCCCTTACCACTTCCACTGCCACGCTATCTATCGTAAACTGCTGTTCTCTTCCGAGACTGTTAAACATTAGTTTAGTTCTCTGCAGATTAATTTTTAGACCCACCCTTCTGCTTTGCCTGTCCAGATCAGTGAGCATGCATTGCAATTGGTCCCCTAAGTTACTAAGCAAGGCAATATCATCAGCGAATCGCAAGTTACTAAGGTATTCTCCACTAACTGATATCCCCAATTCTTCCCAATCCAGGCCTCTGAGTACCTCCTGTAAACAAGCTGTGAATAGCATTGGAGAGATCGTATCTCCCTGCCTGATGCCCTTCTTTATTGGGATTTTGTTGTTTCTTTATGGAGGACTTTATGGGGTGTGGAGAAGCTATAGATATATTTCAGTATTTTTACATACCGCTTGTCTATACCCTGATTCCCTAACGCCTGCATGACTGCTGAGGTTTCGACTGAATGAAACGCTTTTTCGTAATCGATGAAAGCTATATATAAGGGTTGCTTATATTCCGCACATTTCTCTATCACCTGATTGATAGTGTGAATATGGTCTATCGTTGAGTAGCCTTAACGAAATACTGCATGGTTTTTTTGGTTGACAGAAGGCTAAGGTGTTTCTGATTCTATTTGCGATTACCTTAGTAAATACTTTGTAGGCAATAAACTGCAAGCTGATCGGTCTATAATTTTTCAAGTCTTTAGCATCCCCTTTCTTATGGATTCAGATTTTGTTGGCGTTCTTCCAAGATTCGTCAGCTAATTTTAGCCAGAGTTTAAAAATATGCTAACCCCGCGTAGCTTGACAGAACCAAGGTAATTTCGTTTGCCGTCGCATGGATATACTGAAACTATTTTTTCATTCCACCTAGTTAGGTAATTAGTGTTAATTAGTTAATCAACTTCGCATATATTATAATTACATGAAAAGCGTCAATGAGAAAATTGTACAGCAACACAAAAAGCTCCCGATACAGGTTTCTGTTGGTCGATACGTGCTACATAAGAGTGTTTTTCCGAGCGTGTAAGAAGCCCGCGAATACACGCAAAGAGCCTCGAGCGGCCAGTCGCGCGGCAGTTTTGCGTGCATTTGCGGGCTTCTTCAGGCGAGCAAGTGGAGCAGAACCTAACTCTAATGTAAGATTCAAGATGAATCATGTTAATAAGCATGTAGGCTGCACTACCAATGTGGTGTACTCTTTCCCGCCCAAGTGTGGGCGAATGTATACATAGGGCAAACCGGCCGGTGCATCAATGTAAGACTTATGAAGCATGAATTATCCTTGGACAAGATTGAGTATGCGCTTTTGTCTGCCCATTGCCGGCAATGTAAGTGTAAGCCTCCGCTCAAAGAGACAACAATTTTTTAAAGCATACTGATGCATCCACCAGATTAGTCGTGGAAGCAGCCTGCATTGAGCGAAAGGGCACGTGGTGCATTAGCCAGCCTTCGATCGCACTTTCTCAGCAGGAATTAATTTACCTAGATAGCTCGATACGGTAACATATGCCGTGTATCCACGTAGCCTGGTTGTGCGTTCTTCGATTGACCACGTGATCGCCTGTGTCGCTTATATTCCTGATGTGCGTTCCAGCAAACTTAGTTGTGATTCAGCGCTCGTCCTGTGTCCATTCACTCCGCCGTCGTTTTGTTGGCGCTGTTAGCATTATGAATGTATACCAACTCGCCCAACTTTCCACTATAATATAGTGTATGCTGTATTTGTGCCTATAGTTACGTGAACATCTGCCTCACAGGTATTCATTGGAACCTGCGCCGTGGAACCCTTATTATTTTTCCTTTTGAATGTTTGCATTGCATTTCGTGCAGTTTCTTCAGCAAGGCGTTTGACTGCCCGAATCATGATATTATTATATTTAAGCTTTCAATGTATGGGATTTCGCGGAAATCCCTTCACCTAGATAAAATCGTACTCGAAACATAGGACTCAATGTTTATGCATTGATAACGTCCAATCTTTTTTCTTGCCAATTAAAGAAGCGGTGCCACAAGGGAGTGTTTTGGGCCTACTATTATTTAACTTAGATGTTAATTACTTAGTAAATATTGATGCTATAGTTAATTTCTTTTTATATGCAGATGATAGCAATTTACTATTTAATGGAAAGGATGCAAACGAGCTAATGGTTTGGTGTAATGCACTGACACTTAATCTATTTTAGTGGTTATAGCCCAGCGGAGTTATAATTATTCCTGCCAAGACAGAAGCTGCTCTTTTTAGAGCAACAAATAAATATTTTAAACTGGAACGTTAACTTATATGGATAAAAATATTGAACTAATTAACGGACATAAAATACTTGGTATAATTTTTTCATGTCACTTGAGTTGGGATGCTCATTTTAACCAACTTCGCAGCAAGTTTTCTGCAGTAGCTGGGGTGCTGGCTCTCTGTAGAGCTCTCATGCAGACAAAGGCCAAGCTACAAATATATCGTGCATTGTTTAATTCCCAATTTAATTATTGTAGTTTAGTACGGGCGATCACAACACAAACCAACATGAATAAATATTTACATTACAAAGGCGCTCTTCCAGCACATTGCTAATACCGATCCCCGATCGAAGACAAAGACTTTGTCGCAGAAATACCAAATTATATGGTTAGATCGTTACTGCGAATATCGTGCTTTACAGATATTTTATTTCGCAAAAGAAGCGTTAAGACATTGGCTTACATCAATGGTGACCCTGCAGCGCCATGGAATACCAGCACATCTCAGAAACCGTTATCCTTGGTCTGTACCAAGCATTTGCACTGAATACAAATTGCAATCAACTAAACACAATTTGCAAAAATGCTCATATGTTCACAATACTAATTTCTCTCGCAGAGAATTGAAGATGGATTTAGTTCGCTTATAAACATATATATTTCTGTACAACGATGCTATTTGTATGACCGCCTTTGATTTTTTCTTGGTTTTATCAGATATGCTTGAATGACGTCTGTTTCTGTATTGCAAATCAGTTTTCCCGTCAAGAGACATACATATGAAAAATAAATGTTAAAATTGCTTTTGTTTAGCTTTGGACGTTGTTTTAGTACGTTTTGAACTGCTTTAGTTTGTTTAGTATTATATTACATAGATTACAAAGTGCTACCTGCTATCGCGCTGCCATGTACAACGCCTTCTGGGTCCAGTCAAGCTGCTTACGGCTGCTTTCAGCCCAGGAGGACCGTTCTGGCGTATTCTGGAAGAATGAATAAAGTATAGAAGTTAAAGACAGATATAGTTCAGAAAAAATGCTAAGGAATCGATCCCTTTACGAAGTGCACCCACATCTCAATTGCCAGTTTTATGTCGACGTACGCTTCAAGAAGTACCGAGACACTAATTCATCGACTGCGCCTTGAAAGAGCGCACGCAAAACATTTCCGACGTCGCATAAAATAGGTGTCATTCCCGGCTTGCTCCTCTGGCAACGACTGCAGTCTACTCCTCGATTGTCCCAGACACCCTACGCGCAGATGGCAGCTAGAACAATAGCTGCACGCGAATGACGTTCACCGACGTTTCTCTCTCACAAAATTCCTGGGCCCTTGGTCATCGAAAACAACACAGCGAAAAGCATTGAGTGCACTTCAGCATTTCTTCGAAGACACAGGCACACTTAATGTTTACTAGGTGTCGCATTGCATAGTGTAATGCCCAACCCCAACCCGCTTCCATTACTGCTATTTGTGCGTACTTGTACCTCACGCGTGTCGTACTCATTCTTGTAGTACGTCTTGCGGGATGAAGCACTCTTTTCACTGCCGTATCTCAGTGCCGGCACTACTTCATATATGTACCTACCTTCATCTGTGCATCTGCTCATCTCAGACCTCAGCACGGCCTCGTGTACGTGTTTGGAACTCTGTGCATATGCGTGTATGTCGGAACAAAGTGTATGGTGCAACTTGTCCTTGCCTTTCGCCTTTGTATGTTCTTTCGCGCCTAGGACTGTATGCGAACTTTATTTACTCTTTTTATAAAACTCTGCTGCTGTGCATTTTTGGCACCTATGACGTTCTTTTATTGCCTTACAATATGTTTTTATTATTCATACTATGTTGTGAAAAGATGTAGATGTCGCGTTTGTGACTACATCTCTTTCTTTTATTTTTGTTTCAATAATATTTATAAAAAAATACGGAAGCCTTTTCCGCCCTAATCACTCCGTGGCCACGTGTTTATAGCAGAGAAAAAGAAGAAAATGATAGCAGCAACTGATTTAAAAGGAGCGTGTAGCGGTGGCATGCATGTCGGGCGAATCTTGCACCGAGAATATCGCAAGCTTCACTCCAACTAAGACTCAAGAGTCTACGGATAACCTGTAAAAGAGAAACTAAATTTTCCTGCAGAGAAAATTACCACAGGCTCGTACATACACAGAGGGAAAATGAGCGATTCGAAGGAACAGACAAGGAATATATTTAGTACAATTTATTCAAAAGAAAGACGAGGCCCGAGCCTCGGAGTGAGAACTCAATAGGCGTAAAGGCATACGCAATCGCAGCCTAGATAAAGCCATTGCAAATTGCTGGTGCACATCTTTGTGAAGACAGTCATGGCCCAAAGTAATGTAAGATTTCATTCCAATTCTATTTCCTTTCACGCTTCACCATTGGACTGAACCGCGTCCCGCCCTGCCTTTCATCGAAATTGGCCGGCCCAGAGCTGTGGTTGATAAGAATGAAATAGAATTGTGCGTAAAGAACCATTAAATTATACTGGCCCAGTTTAGCATATAGGCTAGCGGCACGGCATCACTGCGCTGGCGTGCAAAATTTCTCGCCAACGCACGGATGGATTGAATTGGACGCAGAAACGTTCTAGATTCCGGTAGGATACAGCAAAAGCTCCCCCAAATACATCGCCATTTTTCTTTTCCCTCGGGGAGACAGCCTCGGGCCAAATCATCCAAGGAAGGACATTTGGGCATGACGAGCTCCTGGCGCTCGAGAGCACGCGCGATTCGACGTGATCGAACGCTTTAGTTGTAGCGGGAACGGCGATCGAGAAAGGTAAAACTCGATAAGAGGCAACGCACTGGCAGAATTTGCTCGTCACGGGGAAAAAAAAGAAACAAAAGATCATGCAGGAGAGCAATACTCAAGCATTCCTGACTTTCTAGAGAAGCAAACAAACAAACAAATGAATGAAGCAGAACAGAACAGAACAGGGAGAGCGGACGGCTGCGCAGAATGATCTTTCAGGTCCATGCCTGAATGCAGCACGGCTGCCTCAGCAGCCGGAGTGAATGAGACACTTTCCCGGGAGAGTCGTCTTCGTTGCTCGTTGCCTCTGTGCGGCGAGTTCATTTTCCGTGGTCCGTCTTCTTTTTTTTTTTTTTCTTGGCGTGTGTGTGTGAGAGAAAGTGTGTGTGTGTGAGCGCTGTATCACGCTTTCTCCGCTTCCCTTCCCCCCTTCTTCCCCTTGCTCACGCAGAATGTGTATTTCTCGCAGCACGCGTGCTCGAACGCGCTCTTCTTTTCTGAAGGGACCGAGAAATGCGGTGGTCGGCCCGTCATCACAGCGGCTCTTGAAGCGGCGCGCCAGTCGGCAGCTAATCCTGCCAAGAGACAGAGAATCAGCAACTGTCCGGAAGGCCACGCTCTGCCTCGGACTTAATCACCCTTTTCCGCCGCTCCATTACGGAGACCGGGAGGCAGGACGGGCATGTGCGGGTGGTCACACCGCCGAGTGTGCTGCAGCACTGCTCAAGCGCTACCGCCGTCACAGAGCGCGCTGGCGCACCCAGTTCGCCTACCTCGGTTCTTGCGGCGCACGCCTGTTTCTCTGGGCGCTGCGGGTGCGTCGTCCTGCTGGTACTCGTGCCTCGAGCACGGCACCGAGCGCTGTTCGTTCTCAGCAAATGGAAAAGCGCCGTGAATCTGTTGTACGCGACCAACTCCACTGTGTGCGTAAGCCCGGGAAAATAATTAAAAATGAAAATTAAATTATGGCGTTTTTACGTGCCAAAACCACGATCTGATTATGAGGCACGCCTTAGTGGGGGACTACGGAAATTTGGACCAGCTGGGGTTTTTCAATGGGCCCCTAAATCTAAGTAAAATGGTGTACTTAGGTGGCAGACCTGGAAACGCCGCAAGGAAGTGCTCCGTTTGCGGAGGGTTGAATTGCGGTTTAATAAGTATACTCGGCACCCGTTGCAGTGGAAAGCGCGCCACCGGTTTGTGCATATACTTCTAACAGCGGCGTCTTCGCACGCAGCGCCGCGACTCTGGAAGGACCGAGTTCTGTTCAGTTGTGAGAAATGCTACCGGATCCTTGAAGCGATGCTATTTTTGCATCGTATACCTTAAGATAACGCAAAACAAAACGTGACACAGGAAAGAGAGACAGAGAGGAGCGCTTCAGCCAACTGTAGGACCAATATTCGATTTGATGCCGCTTATGCAGTTGGCGGGTGCAACGTGTCGGCTCACGCGCAAATGAAGTGCGAAGACAGTTATTACTGAATAACCATCTTAGAGATAAAAGCATAAGTTCCTTACCTGCATGAGAAAAAGAAAAAAGAACTCAGGAAGAACGAGCCGTTGTTGCCCGGGCAAGTACAGGATGTGCTTATCGTGAAGTTCAATGCTTGACGAAAAAGATTTGTGTGCTATAGGTGTTGTATATATTTCGGGGATATCTTCATGTAGAATGAGGGTGGCCCTTAAGGTTTGTTATGTCTTCCGTATATGCATTACTTTCGCGATCGGCATGTGTTGTAGCGGCACTGCGACTGCACTTAGCAATATTAAAGTTGGATTCGGGAGACATTTAGCCTTTTCGCTTACTGAATGAGGTCTACTTTATTGGGCAACCATCTAACGCTTTTAAACAATGTCACCGGCAACTGCGCAAATTGCGGTTCTTCTTTCCGCGCTTCCTTTCTTCAGCCAAGAAGAACTTCGAAAAGAGACTTTGTCCTGTGCTTTGGAGGTAGCGCTGCCGTCTTTGCTATAAATTCTATGGATGCGGACCCGCCCGCAAGCAACTAGTGTTCAAGAATAAAGAGATTATCCTAATATTTGGTGAGAAATGAAATCAGATCCCTCCTCATTGGCCTCCAGGTCATCGCGGTGTCACGGGTAACGTATGCGCTGGCGACATAGCTGAATTAGCTCATGAAGACGGTATATACCGGAATTGACATCGTTGGGACAAAGGCTAGTAGAAACCTTCGCATGCTTGCACGAGAGATCACGTTTGCTGGAACAACGGCAAGGTTTTAAACGCAACCAACCGCAGCAATTGGACTCTTCACCTCACATTGGCATGTTTTGTCGGCTATGGCAAGGGGTAGCCTTTACGAAGCCTTTTGTCTTTCGTATTTAAATAGCCGACAGCGCAGCGTGTGGCATTTGCGGTCGCGAGGAAACCCTTGAACATTTTCTTGGTAAGTTTCCTCGATATAAATAACGTACAGAGGCAATCGCTAGCGACCGTGATAAATCGCGTTCATGACAGACCACTTTCGTAACAAATCAATTTGGAATCCCGACCACCTCACCAGTCCTCGCAGCAGACCGCGAACGCATTGTGATGTTCTCTAAGGGCAAGAGACGTGTATTATACAAGCTGCACTGCCTGATGGTAAATGTGATCCTGTGTTGTGAACCTATGCTGTGAACTGCTGTGATCGTACGCATGTGCTCAGTGCCTAATTCCTTTCTACCTCATCCTTTACCCTCCCTCACTGTAGAGTCGTAAAGCAAATTATCTGTACAGGTTGAACTCTCTGCTTTTCTCCTTTCTTTAGTCTCTCTCTCTCCGTTGATTTGAGTGCACCTCGTACGAAGACGAGTAAATCATCACTGGCAAGTCTCGTATTCACCGAGCCATTTGCAGGATCCCATTCGTCGGCATCGAACAAGGAGCACAACCGTGACGCGCCCGTGGGTATATGGAGGCCTAAGCGTGCGAACTGCCGATGGATGCTGTTGCGTTTCGCCTGCGACACGCGGTTTTGCCGGCGCGACTGCGGCGGGGCGGCAGACATTTTGGCCCGTTCGGCGTCGCCGCAACGCTCCCCGCCAGGCGTTTCCAGGCGTTTCCAGGCATGTTCCGATGCCACGTGTCTTCATGTGCGTGTGTGAGTGTATGTGCCATTGTGCCCGAACCAGGCGATGCGACAGCAGAGGTCACCCTCTCCTTCCAGTCATTGTGCCCGAACCAGGCGATGCGACAGCAGGGGTCACCCTCTCCTTCCAGTCATTGTGCCCGAACCAGGCGATGCGAAAGCAAGGGGTCACCCTCTCCTTCCAGTCTTTGTGCCCGACCGGCGGCAGTGTGCGTCACCTTAGCCCATTGTACAATCACGTGCTCGTCTATTGAGGGGTTCCTTCTTGCCCTCAACTGCGAGAGTATAAAAACAGCTGCCCCCGGACGCCAAAAGAGGGGCTCCGATTTCTTCTGTTGAGTAAAGTGCTCTCCCGTCTCTCTTCTTCGGTCAACCTGACCGCCAACTCTTTGCGATGTTAAAATAAACAAGTTGTTTTGTTGTTACCAGTCGACTCATGCTTTGCCGGGACCTTCGGATGCTTCCAGTTGTACCCCAGGCCGCCAGGCCAACGCTACCCTTGGGGCTTGCGACCCAGGTACAACCACGGGCGTCAGCGCCGAGTTCCCAACAACCGATGCCATCGGTGGGAACCAAACAATGCAGACCGGCCGGTGGCCGCAGGTTTGTCGATCGCGTCGGCCAAGGACGAAGAGCAACAGGCGAGAGGCGAGACCCCGAACAGAGATACTTTCAGGGCTCCACGTCCCCTGAAAACAGGCGTTTCTGCTCTCAGCGAACGATAATTAGACGAGACAAGGTGCACCCGTGCGCTGAGCGGATACCCGCGCTAACGCCTCGGGCCGTCGCACTATGCGAAGCGCAATGTCCCTATAAGCTCGAGTATAGGCCGGCGCACAAACGCAGTCCCTTTTCTGTGCTGCCGTCAATATTGCTGGCCTCGCAGTCACGCAGGAGCCCGCTGATTGGTGTCCCCAAAGGAATGGAGCACACGAGCGCCAGGCAAAAAGTAATAATAATAATAACTGGGCTGAAAGAGAAATGAGGCAAGAAAGTGAAGCAACGGTACAAGCAGTCCGGAAGAAGAAGAAGGAAAAGAAAGAAAAACGTGAAAGAATGGAATGTACAGTGCGAAGTGTGGGCCCGCTGCAAGGACGACGGGACGTAGAATCTGACGGTCCCGGCAATCCTTGCACCCGCGAATGGGCGTGCGTAATGAACTCGGCTTGTGTGCGGCTTACCAGCTGAAGAGCAGCAAAGACGTCGACTTGAGCTACTTTTCTCTGCAGAGCTCCTACGAGAGGTGTCTTGTGAGGACTTCGTTTGACTGTATCGTTTTACATCGATCCGAATCGTTTTGTTTTTATTTAATGACTTTATACGTTTTGCTACGACTGTCTTCTCCTTGCTGGCTTTTTTTTTTCGCTTTACCTTTACGTCGCGGCGTCTTAAAGTTAATTGGAGAGATTAGGGGGTACTACAGCCAGAAAATCCACGGCAAGGGAGTCGGTCAATATCTCGCGCCTACCGGAGCATACGCTAAGCACGTGCCAAAGACCGTCTTCCTGCAGTACCGTATACGGCAATATGACTTCCGAGAACGAGATGGTTAGTTAAGCAAGAATTAAAAAAAAGCAATGTTAACGACGCCACGTTCACTAAACGAGAGCTCATTGTACGCTGCACAGGAAATACGCTTTGCGGTTTAAGGCTAGTTAAGTCTAGAGAATGCAAAGAAACAAAAAAAAATACATATATATAACATATGCAACTCGAGTTCATTGTTTCACAAGAGTAAAACAAGAATAAAAAATAGTTCTCGTCATCGATAGCAGCGAGGACCGAAGAGGGAGGGCGGGGGGGGAGGTATGGTACAAAGGCGAATGCGGTTGTTTTACGCCGCCGCAACAGTTGCTGACCCGGTTTCTGTGTGGAATGAATGTTTTTATAGAGGCAACCCGAGACTATGGCCCCGCGTCGTATATTAAAAAGAGACGCTTCGGCCACGACTGTACGAACGCCCTTCACGGAAGGCGCCCATGCATTGTATAAAACAAACCTAGAAATTTTCTTTTCGTGAGTGCCACGCGTGAGCATGGCGGCAGCGGCTTTCAAGAATAAGACGTCTAGAGAGATTTATAAACCCTGGGGCAGCAGAACAACTACGACAGCGTGATATGAAGATGAAAGAATAAAAAGAGAGACAATCTTGCCACGTTCTGCCCACGCTTCCTAAATGGCCACCAGAACTCGAAGTGGGCTCGTCTGAGTGTTTTTGTTTGTGCCATGTATATGAAATCACTTCTCGCCAAACAATATGAGCATGGATTTTGCGCCCAACAAGAAAGACAGCCAGCGCAAAACAAAACTGCAATACGCGTTGTTTACTTATTCCTGGCAGCTGCTGCTCATTTCTTGAATATAGAGACGAGAGAAAAAAAATTGAAAGCCGGTAGACCACGCGTTTCCCCCAAGGAAACTATATTATCCGAGTGACAAGCAGCGGAATCTGGCACTTCAAAACGCGTTATAACGTTGCATTCGGGAAAATATGCTTCGACCTACGCCTATACAATGACGTGGCTTTGTTCTCAGCGACACTCCGCTCTCCCCTCATTTTTCGCACAATGTGCGAGCGCAATCGCCTGTTTCGCAGTTCTTTGACGCAGTCACCGCCGCAAACATATTGAATCGCAGTCGATTAGGTGTTCCGACAACGCAGAATCGATTTTTCGTCTCAAAGCGGAGCGGACGCAAGGCGAACGCGACGCGAGAGGCCATTGTCAGCGTGTCTTCCCCAGGAATGCCGACGATACCGTGGCTTGGCGCACAAAAAAGCTGCCAGCGTTAGGGCACGTGCCTAAAAGGGGCGGGATCAATGTTCTCTCGCCACGCGTTTTTCGGTCACGTGTCATTCACAGTTGCGTCCGCAATTGGGCAAAGGGTAAGTCGCACGCGCACACACTGTGGCCGGCCGGAACGGCGTCGCCCAGAAGTTCGAGCCAATTTGTTTACATTTTGATCTATCGCAAGCGAAGCACCTTTCACGGGCGTAAACGGCTGGTGAACCGAACAGCTTCTGTTCAGCCTGCCAACTTTGTATGGTCGCCATTTTCGCCGTCACACGCTTTTGTAAGACGCTGTCCGAACACCGCATTAGCAGTTGAAAGCCAACGACGCTGCGGCTCGTTAGATACGCGCATTAAATTGTTTCGCGACACTTGCCGCAGTCCTTTCTCCGGCCAAAATGCACTGTGCGAACGTGATTCACTCGGAAACACCAATTTTATGGCTCTGAATGTGAAAGGTGCAATGGTGAAACGCAACTGCCTCGAAGACAAGCCTGTGCATGCGCGCTATGTATAATATATATATTGGCTGCGCCTTTCCCATTGGCTCTCGGGCACTTGTCACTGCTTCTGCGCAGTGAGTGGAGCTTCTCAGTGCCTGACGTGTCACGTCTGTATACCCAGCGCAGTTGCGTTGTCTCGCTGGTATACGTCTTTTGGATTTATTGGCGTTCTTCCCCGCATAGCCCGAATGTGACGAAACGTGGAACTTGCGCTGCAGCCAAGAAAAAGGCAAACCGAAGAAAATGACTCGACAGATGTCGCGGCTTCGGAGTCGGGTTAGCGTTGCGGTCACTCGGTCTAGCTGATGGTCAACGCGCATTGCTCCAAATCCACTGATGTTACGCTACCCGTTACTCGTGCGCAGCTACTAAACTAATGCAAGGCCCATCAGGGAGTGTGTGGGCGGCTGCGACTCAGCGGCGCCTCCCGAGGCCGGGCCGTATACTGCCAGCTTTGCAGCTCCTGCGGGAGTGCAAGCGCCGCGGCGCCACCGTCCCCGCCGTTATTCCTTCGGGTATCGGCGTCGATCAGGCCGCTTTTCGCGCACTGCCGTCGTTATTGAAAAAGAAGCGTCTCGTCGCCGGGACGAGCGTACAAGCCGCCACGTTCCGCCAGCGTGAATTCCGCTTTCTGTGCGACCCGCGATCGAGCGGCGTCCCTGCGCGGCAGGTATAATGCGGTGATGGCTTTCAGTCGATTCTTATCGCCTACTGCTCCCGACCGGCCGGCCGGTCGTGATGATAACGTAGGCGGAACTCCGTTCGGACCACACGCGAAGCGCTGAAGAGAAGAGGATTAGAATGAAATTGTTACAATATTCCGGCCCAATTTTCTATGATATTGAAGCGGGAACTCAGGTTGCTATGAAGGCGGTCGATGTATCCCGCATACCGCGGCAAATGGTGTAAGTACTCGCCACTATACACTGTAAAATAATTTACACCCTTAATTTAAAAAATAAAGAAAAAAGAAGTACAAGTGGAGATCTCGGTTTTGCTACGGAATAGCTCAGAATGTATAGGTGATATAAGCATGGAATGCTGCTTCATTTAAACGTCGTCAGGCAGGGTGCATCTTATTCCACTTCTCCTACAGTCTTGCAAGCAATAGCGTTCAAGGCTACAGGATAAGCAGCCACGACTGCAGGCTGTAAACACCGTAACAATCCTGCATTTCATTGCACGTGGAGCGCACCATAGGAAACCGGCTCTACAGTACATACGAAACAGCGGAGACGTGGAAGACTGCTGACTACATTCGCATCCTAGGGGACGTTGCTCTGCTCGCGAAGCATTCAACCTACTCTCGCATCTGATAACGATTTTGCCATGATGCGTCTCCTTCTCTACCATGATTTGAACCGAAGCTGGTGGCCTCGAGTTTGATGGTAATCATGTGAAAATGTGAAATGATGTGATGTGTGTGATGATTAATGTGAAAATAATGCTTTTTGAAACCGGGCTGGTGGAATATGCCACCGAAGTCATTGAAATGAATTGAAATCTGCGGTCTTACGCACCAAAACCACAATTTCATTATGAGGCACGTCATATAGTGGGGGCACTCCGGATTAATTTTGACTACCTGGGATTCTTTAACGTGCCCCTGACGCACGGGACACTGGCATTTTGGCAATTCGGCCCCATCGAATGCGGCCGTCGCGGCCAGGATTTGATCCCGCGACCTCGTGCTTAGCAGCGCAAAGCCATAGCCGTTAAGCCACCGCGGCGGATGACGAAGCTCGTTCTAAAGCACTTTTAGTGTATCTACAGCTTTATGCATAAAGCTACATTATTTAAAATACAAAGCTTACGTCATTGCGTGTCCTCCCTTACTCTGCGCCATCAAACTTGACCGCCGGAGATTCACTTCCGCTTCCCTTTCTGTTCCTAAGAACAAACTATTTCCACATTTATAATAGTAATTATGATGAGGCGGGCATCCCCTTGATGATGTTGTTGTTGTCATCCATGCCTCCGAGCTAACTCTTTAAAACTTTCTCTTGTACTTAAGTACTTAAATACGTATCTTTATAATCTAAGATGCATTTGATTGAGACAGCTTTATACAGCGCTATCTGTATCAGCGTGAGCTTTCTATTTGGTGCCGCCACTAGAATGCAGGTGTGCACGATCGTATACGTGCTGTGTGCGGAGCAGAACCGCGTACGATGCGCAACCAGTGCTCATATTTTGTAGCGTCCCACTGCATTTGCCAGTCTTTATTTTTCTTCCGCATCCGTCGCACCGAGCGGCCGTCGGCTGCTGAGCATGAGGTCGCGGGATCGAATCCCGGCCACGGCGGCCGCATTTCGATGAGGGCGAAATGCGTAAACACCCGTAGGGGTGCTTAGATTTAGGTGCACGTTAAAGAACCCCAGGTGGTCGAAATTTCCGGAGTCCTCCACTACGGCGTGACTCATAATCAGAAACTGGTTTTGGCACATAAAACCCCATAATTTATTTCTTTTTTTTACCGAGCGGCCGATGTCATCGTAAATGGTGGCGGGATGAAAAGAAAAGAACCAATGACGAAAGGCGAAGGGGATGGAAAACTAAACGAATCGCTAAAAAAATCGCAGAACCCATTTCACAACGACTGTCGACGGTAATGCGTTTAGCATTAAATAAACATGCATTAAATAAAGCGTGTACTGCAGCGGGGATTCCACTGTCGTGCATCCCTAAGAACACTTAGCGACATCTAGCGCCACCGCCGCGAAGCCTGCCCGTGGCCTCCGAAATGCATGACGCGCCAGGCGTCATACGGCAACGCGGTTCCTCTCCCGCGCTTCTTTCTGGGCACGATGCGCTATATAGTGACGCTGCCGAGAAGTTCGCGCCTGGCCTTCGAGACGAGAAGCATGGCGTGCCGGTTGCTGCAAACGCTGAGAATTGTTCCCTCTCTTGCCGCACACTCACTGTCATATACTGACTGACCCTAGTTAGGAAAAGCATTGAAAAGCGGCGCATACCCACTGCGTTTGTGGCGCAGCCTGCTAAATCATCGGGACGCTGTCCTTGAGAAACCATTGCGACGTGGGTTCGATCCCGCTTAGCATCGGAGTAGTTTCAGGGACCTGTTTCGTCATTCTAGAGCGACACATTGCCAGTGGCACATATACATACGCACATACCCAAGCTGGCGTGAAAGACATTCATTAAAGAGCGGCACACACCTTCTACCACATACCAGGTGACTCTATTAGGAAGACTGAGTGACCCATACCCAGCGCTCCAGGTCGGCGTCAAAGAGTTTCTTTGAACAGCGGTGCACATCCGAGTCCCACATCTACACTCATCCATTTCGACGTGAAAAAATGTCATTTAAGAGAGAGAGAGAGAAAACATTCATTTGTAATGAGATGGGGTGACTTCCTCGTAGGGTGGAGCCCTTAGTTAAGAGCGGCACATATGTACACATTCCCTCAACTCATCAGCCCGATGCCCTACCCATTCGAGCATAGAGCTACCCGATGACCCAGGTAGTGGGGAAAACGGTTATGTATAGATACATAGTTGGTCCCCAGAAAGTGCGTGGAGTGCCCTAAGAATGCTAATGCATTAATACGGCGCCCAGCACAAACGGCCACGCGTTCACGCTTCATTCATTTGTGAGCAGAAAACTGAATCTGACGATGAGGGTGCAGTGGAAATGCCGAACAGTATGACAGCGCAATCTATAGTTTCTCTAGTGTTTCGAGCTCTCAGATGCCGTCGCAATAAAAGTTAATGATAGTTCAGCCTTTCGATCACACGCCATGCTTTGTTGAAGCGTCCGTGAAACTTCGAAGCGGTGTCCAAGCGGTGTCGGGGACTAAAGTTGCATCTTACTTTCCTGAAAGGCGAACTCGTGACTGAAGCTGGATTTTGTTAAGGCTCCTTTCGATTCTCACTGTATTCACGACGGTTTTCGATTACAGATTGGGGATTGTTCTTCTGAAACAACGAAACATTTCGTATTTAATAAATTATCAGTGTTATTGCTGCCCCTGTATTTTTCCTTACTGAGTAACACGTTTATGACCGCGTTAAACAGTTGAATACTAAATCATCTTAGATAAGGCGTAATATCTGTATATGCAACGCGAGTGCTTAGGCCTGCGGTATCAGAATGTACGCGTGGCGCAGCAGCAATATTAAGCGTTAAGCAAACACCCCTGCGATGCGCCGGCCAACAGTGAACAAATTAATTAAAAGCCCGGACAGGCCACAACCCATGCTTATCTTTTTTTCTTCGCGTTCTATTGAATCTCTGAATTGGCTCATTGCCCTCTGTGCATAGCGTGTTCCAGTTGGTGCGAAAACGATTTGGAGCGCCCGGGCACGTGATAGACTCTACCCCCCCACCCCTCCCCCTATATGGTTACTTTTTTGCTTGCGCACTGGACGCCAGCTCCTCCGCTGTCATATTGGTGTTCCCGCAGTGACAACTGCAAGGATCCGGTCATGTTATTAGAGGTGCCAAGGACGTGCCATCGGCGTGCGGTACCTTCCCACACGCTTGAGGCTGCAGTGTGCACCATATTGTGCAATACTGTCAACGTTGCAGAAGACGCTGACAAAAAGATAACCACCTAATCAAGAATGTCAAGCTGTGCCGTCATCACTCGTCATTCTGGCGTCACGCTGCAGGAGTTCAGGCTGTCGGGGCTCAAGATGTCGATTCTCCGCCCTGTTTCTTTGCATGCGCGCTTGTCCCTTGTCAGTGAATTATTCACAATGCAAGCGATGGGGGTGCTTTACATCGCCATGATGCGCATTGTTCTAGAGAAACTAGCCACCCTGTATACGCAATGCCTCATAACCTCGAGCGTACCGGAATCTTGGAAGAACGCTAACATAATCCTAATCCATAAGAAAGGGGACGCCAAAGACTTGAAAAATTATAGACCTGTCAGCTTACTGTCCGTTGCCTACAAACTATTTACTAAGGTACTCGCAAATAGAATCAGGAACACCTTAGACTTCTGTCAAGCAAAGGACCAGGCAGGATTCCGTAAAGGCTACACAACAATAGATCATATTCACACTATCAATCAGGTGATAGAGAAATGTGCGGAATATAACCAACCCTTATATATAGCTTTCATTGATTACGAGAAAGCGTTTGATTCTGTCGAAACCTCAGCAGTCATAGAGGCATTACGGAATCAGGGTGTAGATCGAGCCGTATGTAAAAATACTGAAAAATATTCATAGCGGCTCCACAGCCACCGTAGTCCTCCATAAAGCAAGCAACAAAATCCCAATAAAGAAAGGCGTCAGGCAGGGAGATACGATATCTCCAATGCTATTCACAGCGTGTTTACAGGAGGTATTCAGAGACCTGGATTGGGAAGAATTGGGGATAAAAGTTAATGGAGAATACCTTAGTAACTTGCGATTCGCTGATGATATTGCCTTGCTTAGTAACTCAGGGGACCAATTGCAATGCATGCTCACTGACCTGGAGAGGCAAAGCAGAAGAGTGGGTCTAAAAATTAATCTGCAGAAAACTAAAGTAATGCTTAACAGTCTTGGAAGAGAACAGCAATTTACAATAGGCAGCGAGGCACTGGAAGTCGTAAGGGAATACATCTACTTAGGGCAGGTAGTGACGGCGGATCCGGATCATGAGACGGAAATAATCAGAAGAATAAGAATGGGCTGGAGTGCGTTTGGCAGGCAGTCCCAAATCATGAACAGCAGGTTGCCATTATCCCTCAAGAGAAAAGTATATAATAGCTGTGTCTTACCAGTACTCACTTACGGGGCAGAAACCTGGAGGCTTACGAAAAGGGTTCTACTCAAATTGAGGACGACGCAACGAGCTATGGAAACAAGAATGATAGGTGTAACGTTAAGGGATAAGAAAAGAGCAGATTGGGTGAGGGAACAAACGCGAGTTAATGACATCTTAGTTGAAATCAAGAAAAAGAAATGGGCCTGGGCAGGACATGTAATGAGAAGGGAAGATAACCGATGGTCATTAAGGGTTACGGACTGGATCCCAAGGGAAGGGAAGCGTAGCAGGGGGCGGCAGAAAGTTAGGTGGGCGGATGAGATTAAGAAGTTTGCAGGCATGACATGGCCACAATTAGTACATGACCGGGGTTGTTGGAGAAGTATGGGAGAGGCCTTTGCCCTGCAGTGGGCGTAACCAGGCTGATGATGATGATGATGGTGATGATGATGATGATGATGATGATGATGATGATGATGATGATGATGATGATGATGATGATGATGATGATGATGCGCAGGTGGCCGAATTTGTCAGAAAGTGCGAGTGTCCACCAGTCTAGATTTAGTTTAGTTTGATGCCTAGGGATATGGCTCAATCCACTGCGGGGGATTGGCTGTGGACTGGGTGGCAGTGGGTAAAAAGATAAGAATAGTTAAATAAAACTTTGTACTTTAAGAATGATATTAAATGAATACTAATCGTTAATATCAGTTTTCAGGCTGTATTATGTTAAAACTTGAAGTTAATATTTCTGGGTTAATATTGAGGGAAGTAAAACGATAAAATTAACATAGCGGTCTATTTGTTTCGCTTACAAAATTAAATATGGCGCCACATACGTTGCTATTACAGTGTCTGCCGACGCCCCAAGAGACAGTACCATAGGAAGCGTAATTATCTATAGAAGTTGGCGAAGAGAACCTTGTAGAAGTCATTTTATACGAATGTCGAACTTACGACACTCTCTAAAGATATGTTCCATAGTTTCAGGTTCGTTGCAATAAAAACAGTGAGTGGAAGGTGCCAAACCAGAGCTGTGGAAATAAAAATTAAGCATTGGTATTCGGCAACGCATTCTCGTGAATGAAACTTCAAAATTTCTCGTTGAACACTATCAGCTATGCCAAGGGAATCTAAGGTGCTGAAAATCGGTGTTATTTAATACAACACATGATTTGGCATGCTCCTCTTGTGCACAACATTATTTATACACCTTCCTTGTATACAAAGGAAGGCTGTCCTAATCAGTTGATTAAAAAGTTAACCTAAAGATTACCCGCGCACTTTCTTTTTTTTGCTTACCATTAAAGCTGCCAATTAGTGTCTATGGGTACACCAGCTCAGACTTGTTCCTTTAACTACTTGCCGCTGCGAAGCAAATGCAACGCGAATTCCTCTATGTAAAGTAAATCAGCGCGCCGTGCCGCACTTTTCTTTTGTCCTCGTTGTTCAAAGTCCACAGGAGCGATGTAATTGAAAGAAGCTCCCGAAGAGAAGCGCGACCTCGTCAACCTTCTGATTTAGGCACGCGCACATCGAAGGCACCGATCAAAGGAGTCTCAGGGCTCATTAAAATGTGCCGTCTTTTGCGAGGGAGCCACTCTTCCCATTCTGCAGCGCGGGCTGCACAAACACAGCTGCGACGTGCCTATTCACGTGCCCTGTTATCTATGAGATATTTTCTGAAGAACCAAAATTTCAAGCTTTCGGGTGGCGCAGAACACGTTTCATTGCGCTAGCGGTTATTTATTGTATGTCAAATGAAAACTACAAATGGTTATGTTTCAGTCGCTGAGGGCTAACTTCGGTTGGCCGTATCAGGCGCTGTGGGAAGATATGTTCGTTGCGCTATTTGTAGGCACATATACAGTGGTCCGTTTTAGTTTGAAGCGTCGCCTTTTGCCTGCCCTAATGAGGAATTGGCTCTAGAAAATGCTTTTCTTTTTCTTTAATGAACTATAATCAGAACCTTGGATGGTGTGGATTTAACGGAGCAAAGTACGCATTCTGAGTGACATGAAGAGCGAAAACAATTATTTTTTTCCCTTTTTCTACTTTCTCGTAATACTGCTTCGTATGCATACATGTCTTGCATCGATTCAGGTATAGCGCAGATGCGAAGGGTTAACTCGGTGAGGTTGTCTTGTTATCATCACGATTGAATGATATGCTTGCTTTTGTGATTGATTCAATCGTTCATTAATTTAGCCAGGAGTGTTGTCTGGAGAATGATGTAGGCCCAGTGCAGCATAATTCGTGCTATATATAGAATCGCTTCTTGCTCAGAAATCCTGAGAAATGAAGCAGGTGACTGCTACTCATGACAGTTTTCAAGAAATATTGGAGTGCTGAGAAGCAAAATCACAGACACGCGAGTAACCGGCTACAAAAAGCAACGCTTATGTCGCTCTAAGTATTGAAGCAACAGTAAATTCATGATGGAATGCAGAAACCTTCTTTTGTCTGTTTGTTTGTTTGAAGTTGCAATCGATGGAGCGCACTTTGCAAAAGTCGCTTTAAAATCGTGAGCTACAAGTTCTCAGAAAGTACATTGTGGCTATGAACCGAGCAAGTACATTGCAGTGAGTTTGACAATGGCGCAATGTCAACGCACGTGGACGAAGAAGGTGGACATAGAACGTCGCTGCCAGGAGAAAAGCTCTCTGAATACCTCGACAAAGGCAGACCTCTTAGACTTGAGTACATATGAGTATATATGCTTTTAAAACAAATGTTTATCTTTCGTTTCAGGTGGTAGTGCTTTCTGCTGTCGTTGATTGTTCTAAAGAATAAAAGAAGGCTACAGACATCAAAACAGCGTGTTGGCAGAAGTGAGAGGCAAGGGACATATGGTATTATATATATCGGCTCAACAGAAGCTGTTCAAGAAGGCATACGGTGAAATAGAGCTGCAAGAGTGTCTTGGCAGTCCTTATACACCGATTGTATAAAACGAGGCTTTCAGGGCCACACCAAACGGCCGGTAGGTTCGAGGCGTCGGCACCTCTCAGTGGCGTAAGTAGCTAAATGTCCCTAGAAATCCTGAGAAAAGCAACGAACCAACGTGGACTTCCCTGTACAAAAGAAATCATTGAGATCACGCAGACATAAAAATGTATCGCCACTGAAAAATTACATAGCCGGCTAGTATTGCTTAAGTACACATCTTACCCTCCTTCAGTATATATATATATATATATATATATATATATATATCAGGTATACACGCTGTTTTATTTTGTGTACCAAATAGCACAGCCTGCTGCAGTAATAATTCGTGATAGGCGCATTTGCACATCTGCTATTAGACTGTAAGACTTGGCAGCCAATACAGAAGCAACACAGCAGAAAATATGGTTCACAAGTAACAAAAATATTCAAATAAAATTTTAATTGGCGATTTTAGAGGCAATATTGCATGAACGAAATTGAAGCCCGAAAGTCATATGTTGACCAACAACAACTTCACAGAATTCGTCGTAGGTACTACAGCGTGCAGTATTTTGGTTGTGGCAGCCCTGAAACCAAGCGAAAATTAAATAGCGCGTCAGTGACGTTGATCTCCCCACCCTATTAGAAAAGGCCACCTGCTTCGCTGCTGCGAGTGGGCCAATGCTGTGACAATTACGAGTTTCCTTCATTCTGATGCATAAAGCCTTTTTTTTTGTTTGCTGTTATTGGAAAACGTTATTATCGGAGCTGCGGTACCACCACAAGATTGGGAACGGAATAGAGCACGATTCGGGGGGGGGGGGGGGGGAGTGTCGATTCCTGGCGTCACCATGAAAAAAAAATGAGAAGGCCGCGATGAATCCCGTCCCAGCGAAAGCTTGCGCTACTGTTGGTCTGCACTTGCAAAGGAGAGGATAGAGAGATCGACGTCACTGGTGCACGATTTCACATTTCTTTTGGTACTGCCATAACGGGCCGCCCGCAGTGCCAAAGTACTGCAGGCTCTAACACCCAAGACGATTTTGTTTAGCGAAGAAGTTTTCGCGGAGTTAATAATACGATTTTCGGTTCTCGATTGCCGACGTGCAACGTTTCCTATATAATTGCCAATTAAGGAGTTATCTAAGATATCCTTATTAATTATCTGCTATATTTAGCACCATACCGGGTTCCTAGTGGTCACAAAGACACATAACCTGACAGAATATCGAAAGATAACTTCACAAAATTCACCTTTCTATAGAATTCTTGTGCAGCTGAAACAACACACTGTATTTGTGACATGAAGTCACACAGCAGCAATATGATAAAGGGACGGTTAGCTAGGACTGGGAGACGGTGTTTCTATTCCACACCGCGAAACTCATAGAAAAATAATACAAATGATACAAAACTGATAAATGGAACACTGTATACATACTGACGATACAGAAACCATTTAGCGAATTAAATTTTTTAGCCCGCACATTCGTGCAGTTATTACGTGGGTTGTTGCTAAAGCTGCAGCCCACAATTCTGCGGCACTACAAATCTGGTACATTGGGTACATGAGCTCGAGCTGCTGGTTACCGAAGCATTCTTTACCATTACGATTTACCATATATGTATTCAGACATATATTACTGCCCCCCCCAACAGGCACCCCCCCCCGGTACTACGCCTATGGGCATTCGCATGTTTTCAAAACTCTGGCTAAAGTTAGCTGGTATACCCTGTATATCAGCGACGTTACTGTAAATGGCCTGTACGAGCTCGTCCTATCCTTGTCACCTTTGCCTTTGTAGATGAGGTTCATCTCGCTTTCACGCCATCCAACCCAAATTTTCTTCGTTTTAATCACTTCTTCAATGAAATTAGTCAAGAGTGCCTGGCTCTTTGGACCGATGCTTTCGATTAGCTGTATTGAGATTTCATCGGGTCCAGCGCTGGTGTTATTAGAGGCATTTTCTTCTACCTTTTTCCAGTAAATGTTTTCTTGTTAAATTTTGATTTCACAAGCTTCTCTGCTGTTGCTGGATGTCTTTGAGCCTCAACTACGCTTTCTTTTGTGCAGAAGTTATCCCTAATAACGTCAGTGATGTACCGCAGAGCATCGGCTCATTCGAAGATATTTTATAGCCGTTTGCGAATTTTTAGTTGGAGCTCCGACTGCTCCTACATGGTTCCAGAATCTTTTTGGTGCGTCTTTCTGTCTTTTGCGAATGTTATGCACCACACGTTCAATTGCGCGTTTAATTTTCGCTTGCACTCGTTCACTCGACACCCTTTTGTTTTCTCGGTAATTGTTCCAGCAAAGGAGCACCTCTTCTTCGTGTAATACTAACTTTTTGGCTTCTGGATGATCCCCAGACGCCTGCTTACGCTCTTCTAAAGTTTGCTTTATTTCCTTGTTGCACCGCTTACGTGGCTTCCTCTTATCCCCTGCTGCATAACATCTACCAGTTCCTTATATTCCCAGACGGTCGTAAGGGACAGCTACATTTTCTTACGTTAAATTCGTAAGCATTTCTATGCGTACTCAACGGGGAAAGTCGTCCGTCTGTCCATTCGTGCCGTAAGGCGATCGCATTTAAGATAGCACCCGCATCAGCGAGCGAATTCACCTTCGTGCTGATAAAAACAGAGCCCACGAAGCTGTCAGCGCTCGCCTAACTGAGCCACCATCGCAGATCGCTTTCAAGATAGGGCCCGCACGTCTCGTTTCAACGCTCACTCAGCGGCGAGAACACAGAGCACACCAGGCTATCAGCAGTCGGCGCTCTCTGCCGCTATCGCAGATCGCTTTCAAGATATGGCCCTTGCGGCCGCGCCATATGCAGCCGCCGCCGGAGTGCGGTTGATCACGGTTCATAATGGTACGACGTGGATCGATAACGCGATAAAGAGTGATAATGGCTTATAATGATGGGAACGTCATCAGCGCACCTGGCACCGCCGCTTGAAGCAGTTTGCTTGCGTCAACAATTCAGCTTGCGCCGCCGTCGGCAGAAGTTCGTCTCGCCACAGCGGTGTAGTTTGCACTGGTCGGATCAAGTTTCATAATATTGATAATGACATCAGGCTGCGAGGAGATGAGCAAGTGGCGCAAAGCTTACGCATACTTAGATAACTCCTGGACGAGTTTCAGCTAAAGTTCTTTTTTTTTTGCGATCTCTATTATTTGAAAATTATGGGGTTTTATGTGCCAAAACCACTATCTGATTATGAGGCACACCGTAGTGGAGGACTCTGGAAATTTCGACCATCTGCGGTTCTTTAACGTGCACTAAATCTAAGTACACGGGTGTTTTCGCATTTCGCCCCCATCGAAATGCGGCCGCCGTGGCCAGGATTCCATCCCGCGAACTCGTGCTCAGCAGCCCAGCACGACAGCCGCTGAGCAACCACAGCGGGTGGGTCTCTGTTATTTCCTTTTCATTCATTTCTAGAAATTTTTATGCTATACGTGTGGTAATGCGAAGGCATTATAGTATTTTGGGTGAAATGCTTCTTTTCTGCGCGTTCCTTGTCTGCACAAGCTCTCACCTGCGTTTGAACTGCGCCTAAGTAACGTAAAATGAAAACGCGTCAAGCGCTTCAACGCCCTCGCTTGCCCACGAGGAGTTCATACTTCGAAGGGCCACTCAGCGGCGTTCAATTGGACATTAATGCTTTGAAAGCGAAGCTGTATACCTCCACCGTCCAAGGAAATTTTCGTGTCGTTGGCGTGGTAAGCAAGAAACTCCCCATACGTGGGCCGATCCCGGGAGAGTGCAATGCCGGGCCGACCCGCGGCAGAGGTGAAGCAGGCGTTAAGCACTATCCATACGTGGGCCGATCCCGAAGACAGGGCAATGCCGGGCCGACTTGAGGCGGAGGTGCAGTTCGCCATTAAGGGGCCCACAGACGCATCTTCGCTGGTCATCCTTCTTCACTGAGTGGAAGGGCACTGTGTCTTTATTTTAAAGACTCGTTTTACACTCCCACGACGTGGTACCACCTCCTACCCATTGGCTGCGCAGCCACGTGCTGAACGATGCACGCACTAGGCACACATTTAGTCAATGAGAACGTGGAGCCGCCGTGGCGTCGGGGAAGCGTGCTCGTCTCACCCTCCCCCCCCCCCCCTTCCCCGTGTCGCGAAACTTATCTAATTTTGTTTTCAAAGGCAATAGTTTACTTTGTTTACAGGAACTTTCCTGAGAAATTTGACGTCAATCCGAGCATTTTTAACGTGCTTTTGCTCTTAGCCGTCAGTCATTTTTGGTACCATCCTTCGGTCGCGCCGCCGACTACAACGCCGGATTTTCGCGTAATGCGGCATATAATGCTTTCGCATAAAAAAAGTGATTCAAATCCAAAAAATACAATTATTGGTTACCTACTTATACTTAACCAAGAAACTGAAAAGCCTAAAAAATAATATGTATATAGTTTGCTCGTTTAAACTAACACTTCTAACAACCATATCACCCGCCGCGGTTGCTCAGTGGCTGTGGTGTTAGGCTGCTGAGCACGAGGTCGCGGGATCGAGTCCCAGCCACGGCGGCCGCATTTCGATGGGGGCGAAATGCGAAAATACCCGTGTACTTAGATTTAGGTGCACGTTAAAGAACCCCAGGTGGTCCAAACTTCCGGAGTCCTCCACTACGGCGT
This sequence comes from Dermacentor variabilis, assembly GCF_050947875.1. Lineage (NCBI taxonomy): Eukaryota > Metazoa > Arthropoda > Arachnida > Ixodida > Ixodidae > Dermacentor > Dermacentor variabilis. The sequence continues at coordinate 116,685,182 of NC_134568.1, read as the reverse complement.
GCCTATAAATCAGAAATTTAAAACCAACCATATCAGCAGGCAATCAAATGAAAATAAGTTATCGATTTGGCGCGCTGCTCCTATTGCGCTGATAAGGAGCTTCCAATCGGCATGTATGTTCCTTTCAGTGTAACTCGAGAGCTTGACGCCGAAAAGATCAGCTCCCACGAGAACGCCGTCTATAGGCGTCATGCATCACGGCGTGGTGGAAGCCTTGGGTAAGATCAAAGTGTCACAAAAAAGGCTACGTATGCTAGTTGCTATATTTGGCATTTATATTTACCAGGTCACAAGGATGCAAAATATCACTATATCATGACCACGGGCGTCTTGCATTGCAGCATACTAGCTATCAGTGCGGGAGATTAATACTCCTCTCGCACATGCGATGTCCCATTCTCTACCACCCCCAGTTTACTCTCTGACAGCAGCGGTAAGTTCCTTGAGACGCCGTAGTGAGGCGAAGCAGAAGCAGGAACTAGTGGGCGATGAAGCAGGATCATGCGCAGTTGAGCTGAATCCGCTCGAGCCACCTTTCCTTTGTTTCCGTATGTGATCGCGCAACCACAGATGACTGAATTCAAGTACGCTATAGTAGCTACGTGTCTCCACCCCTCTCCCCCCCCCCCCCCTTGATTTTACACGCGCCCTTCGTACAACTCGTATCCATTCGATATTACAGTGCCTTCCCTCGAGCAAGTGATCGTAAATTTTGTCAATAGCAGCGTGGAATGAGTGACCCGAGAGTGGCGCCTCGCGGAACGATTCGGACAAATAATCCCCATGGCAGAGTAATCAACGCGGTCGACGCGCATTTGTCTGCAGGGGGCTGCGTGCGCTCGTCGAAGACGGCTACGCGTATAGAACACCAGGCGAAGCGTCGCGCGTAGTATAGCTTCCATGCAGGCTGCGGTGTGCGCATGTCGCAGGGGGGGAGCAGGGAGCGCAATCAGTGAAAGGCAAACACAAGCGCGCGGCCTGGAGGAGCGCGTTCGGTGAAGAGCAATTTGAATAACGCAGAGATACCCTCGAGCCACGTGGCCGGCGGTCTTCGGCAGTATTGCGGAGGGCACGGGAGAGCGTAGTGCGACGTGAGGAAGGAGACTGAGCAGCAGCGAGGCGAGGCGAACCACACGAGCCGGGCACAGGGACACACCGAGCAGCGTGCGCGCCGCCCTCGGCAACGATTTTCGATAGGCCGCAATGTTTCGGGCACTGCCGCCGGATCGAAAGCGGCGCGCAGCCGAGACCGTTTCCTTGTCAATGGACGAGGCCGTGGGTCTGTTGTGAGCGCTGAATGCGGATCACGACTCTGAGCAAGAGCCCTCCTAATCGTATTCATGTACCGGCAAACTCAGTGCCGCCGTTTGGTCAAGCGACCCATGATAGCGCTCACCGCGCCATGCCGTACTTATTGTTTATGAACAACAACATCAACAACAACGCTCGTAGTTTTTCCAGTCGAGCACGAACACCATGTGATGATATCATACTCTATACTCATGCGAAGCCATTGTTTCTGGTGTGATATTTATTATCTCGTATCAAGCTACTGCCGGACAAAATTCAGCTTTTTTTTTTGTGTGACAGGCTCCATGCGAATTCATTTACAAAAGTACACTCCAAATCTATATACTAAACGTATTCGTGCATCCTTTATCCCCAATCACAGATCAAGAGTACGCGGGGAACAGTGAAACAAAAAAGACACTTTACTTTTGATCTACAGAATAACGATCATAACGCAAAATTATTTTTTCCTTCTCGTAACCTAGCCCCTCATACCTTCAACGCGTGCACACCGATGCTTAATCAACGGACAGATGATGCGAGAGGGCAAATCTTGTGACCAGTGTTGTGTCACACTGCGTGCCTACATCGAGGCAACGAGCGCTCCTTCCTTTCCACCTCGTTTTACTGAAGTGGTTGCCCTTGGTGACAACCGGCAAAGTTCCAGAAAACTGCAGAACTCTTTCTGTGGGTCGAACAGAGTAGTCCGGAGGCACAGAGCACACGACGAATCCACTGGCTACCTTCAGAATTCCACAGAACTGCTGAGCCTTGCCGGGTAGACCAGCTTTATGCAGCTTGGACTTCTCCTGCTTCGACGAAAGAGGAAAGTGACGCGGTTGACGTCAGCCCCGGTCCTGCCTCGTCCTGCCGACGATGGGACGCCCAAGGGAATTTAAAAGGACCCTGAAACGATTTTGACAATTTTGTACAAACGTGCTGAGTCGTTAGAGTAGGTCCTCCTAATCAATAATTGACGCATCTAAGTGCTCCGCGTAAAGCGTGTAATTTATTATAAGGTTTTAAAAATGTACATCGCTGCCGATCGCAGCACACTGCTCGGCGGAATTTTCAGCCGCCCCTACCCATATGACGTAAACCACCCAATTGACGTCAGTAGGGCGAGCTATTCGATTGGCTGCCGAAGGTGCGTCATCGATTTTTCCGCCTTTATGGTGAACAAATGATGTTCGTAATAGTTGAAAAGTTAGTTAATTTGTTTCTACAAAAAGAAAGTAACAGAAAGAGAATGCACAAGAATAATTTCTCACTACAGTTAAGCACTTCCGGCACACAGCAAGGGTCGTCTGCTTGTGTTACAACGTGCTCCCTTTTGACGAGAGCTCCGCGGTCATAGTCGGTCTCAGTCTTTACGCGAGCACTATGATTCGACTTTGTTGCGTTGTTGACTGCAAACGTAGCGATTGGCAATATGTCAAGCTGCGACATCGTGTCCCTCTGCAAGGCAGCAGACGAGCGGACTGGCTGCAGCGCATCGGATTGCCGCTATCCGATCGGCGCCGGATTTTCGCGTTTGCGACCGTCACTTTACACCGGAAGATTACTAACGAAATAGCGTTTCGGGAGTCCGGTATTAGGATAAACGCAAGCATAAGGAGACAGGGCCTGACCGTTTGGCCGTATCGTTTTGTGGGATGAGCAGAAGCGCAAATGTGAATGGCCTGCACGGTGCAGCCCCCTGGTGGCACAGAGCTCAACCACACGGAGTCTATAGCAGTAACGAAATGTATTCTTCTTTGCTGCTGGTGTAAATTTTTCGCAGGAGTGTAATCGTAAACACGTTGTTTCTTGCAAAAGTTTCAAATGTTCTACACTTGGTTAGAGCAATATTAGCGCTCTGTTTGGCTGGATAAGTTCTGCGCCAATAGGTTGCTGGACCGTGCGGACTGATCAGGCCGCTCACATACGTCTACACTAAAGTGCTTTCATCAGCGTGAGTTCATGCCTCTACGCATCCGTCGAAACGCCCAGCTTTCCCGTGGTTACCGGAATACCAGAAACATTCTGCGCTGTGACAGAATGCTCGCAACGCACGCTGCTCCGATAGCTCTCACAGCAAGAAGCCTGGGAGAGGCGACGCCGTAGTGTAAAGCCCCAAGACCCCGCAACTACCACTAGGACATCAACAACGCGGAGAGTCGCTAGACCTCCACCGCTTCCGAAAAATGACTACGATATAATCATTCGTCGAAATCGAGGACTACCATTAAGAAACGCGCTCACTCATACACTTGCACGAGCGATCATCGACGCGTGCCACAACTAGTTCACGGATAACAAATTCATTCTGAGAATCAACCCGGGGTCCAACATAGCCATCCTATCGACCCATTATGAAGAGGTCGCCGAAAAAACAAGACACATCCACACTTTCTTAGCGGCAGAAGTCACGCAGTGCGCGCATACAACGCCCAAGGAGAAGGCACCCTCAGAGGAGTGGTACATGGAATACTGTTGCGAACAACCACGGAAACCCTCATGGCCCACCTCAGAGTGAGAACACAAGGCGTGGAAATCTTTAGAGCCAGGATGATCGGTGCCACTCAAAGTGCAGCGCTGACTTTTATTGGTCCCCATCTACCACGATATGTGTACTACTACGGAGGTGAACTCCGTTGCTATCCATTTAGACCGACGCTCCAAGTCTGCAAGATCTGCAGGGAAAAAGGCCACCGTACCGACGTGTGCCAAAACCCAGACAGACCCATCTGTAGATTGTGCGGACTGCTTAAACCAACCGACGGACACAAATGCGAGATAAACTGCGCCTCGTGCGGGGAGGCCCACCCAACCGGTGACCACTCGTGCAAGCAGCGACTCAAACCCCGACCCACACCATAGTCAGCCCCGATGAAGTCTAAAGCCCCACGATGGTTCGCCTCGGAAGACGAAGAAGAGACCTACAGGGCGGACACTCGCGGCCGGCCGGTCAATACCGAGCAACGCTCCCGCTCCCGGTCAGCGAGCCGCGAGCATCGGGCACCACCGACACCCAAAAGGAACCCGTCGCCTCCGGCAAGGAAGCAGAAGCCTTCACACGAGGTAAGCTGGGCGGAAGTCGTCTCTCCCAAGCCACGAAACACATCCACACCGATCACACAAAATCCAGAATACCAGAGAGTCGTTGAGGAAAATAGACAGCAAAAACAGCATCTAACCGACTACGAGCACAAAATCGAAACATTAAATAAAAGAGTGGCCATGCTTGAATCGGCAAACGCTGCGACCTGTGAGCGATCGTCACACTCTCATTTACCACAGCTAAGCACTCTCACCGGACATCCGCCACTACAAACACAACTGCCCCCCTCCCCCCAAACAACACAGCCAAAGCAGCCTCAGGCGCTGGCGTCTCAGGCGTCTGAGAGCAACCTGGTAACCCAGGACCAATTGCAACAAGCACTGCAACAATCACAACAACAAATAATACAACAAATACAGCAACAATTTCAACAGTTCTTTTGCGGGATTCCAAGATTTAAAGAATTCCAAGATTTAACAATCACAACAACAAATAATACAACAAATACAGCGACAATTTCAACAGTTTTTTGCGGAATTCCAAGGTTTAAAGAAATACGTCAGCGAATCCCTAACCAAGGAACCCAAGCGTAAACGAAAAAGTAGTAAAATACGCTCTCAGACAGATGACGGTAGCATGCTGACTTCCGACACAGACAGCACAATACCGTCTAAGTCCTATCATGGCCCGTAAACCTCACATGGAAAGCGAAAGCATCACGATCTGGTCTTGGAACTGTAGTTATATTAAAAGCAAGCACGCATCCCTCTCGCTATACGTACAGGCGGCGCTAGTACCCCCGGATATTATCTGCCTGCGAGAGGTGGGAGAGCAACCGAAGCCAATTATGGGGTATAAGATACAGTACGACCCCAGCTACCGTAGGGTGGCCACGGTCGTCCGCAAAGATTTGGCAACAACCCTGACAGTGATTCCCGGTGAGGAAATTCCACATCACATCTCATCACCACGATATGGCCTGTCAAGAAGGGAGAACTAAACAAGTCGTATGCAACGTATACAGTCCCCCCCGAGACAGAAAGGCTGACTTTGCGTTATTGTTCCGGCACCTACAGGGAATGATGGAACACTGTGATCGCCTAATTATAACCGGAGATTTCAATGCAAAGCACAACACGTGGAGCTACTCGAAAGCAGACACCAAGGATACCAAGCTCCTAGAAGCCATAGAGCGCCACGAATACACAGTAATTACTGTACCAGGTACGCCTACTCGAATAGAAAACAGCGCCAGCAAGGACACGACCCCTGATCTCACCATCACCAACGATACCGTGGGAACAAGCTGGAGGTTCCTAGATGACTCGCTGGGTAGTGATCACTATATTATCGAAATCACCAGCGCCTCGCCCAAACTTTGCCGACCCCTAGGGAAGGCCAAAATTACAAATTGGCCTAAGTTTAGAGTGAGGCAACAGCTCGATTTAGATACAAGTCCGCCCTTTGATGCCCAACGCATCAAAGAACTATATGACGTCAACACTAAAGTGTACCAAACCGATACCGACACGCCGGCAATCGACAACCATCTAATACACTTATGGGAAGCATGCAGAGGCCTCACAAAAAGATGGCGCAAACAGAAGCTAAATCGCAAACTTAGACTTAGGATATCAAACGTCACTAAACAGGCCAGCAATTATGCCCTGAAGGTTCACAGGGACAATTGGCGCACCTTCTGCGATTCGCTTAAGGGCACGCTAAGCACCAAAAAGACGTGGAACATACTCCGCAGCATCATCGATCCTTCAAATACCAAAACAGAAGCAAACACAACGCTACAAAAACTCGTTGGTGAATATCCGGGAACCCAGGATGAACTCATACAGGAACTCCCGCAAACATACACGGGAATCCGGACCGGGCATCCTAAACCATACCCTCAATATCCGGGACCTCCGAACGAGATACTTGATGCACCCATCACGTATGCGGAGGTATCGTGGCAGCACAGAGCTACAAGAAAAACGCGGCACCGGGTCCCGACGGGATCACCAACGCAATCTTGAGAAAACTAAGCGATGAAACCCTGCGAGCCTTTACAAAGCAGCTGAACGAAGAAATATGGACACCAGGTGGAACATTACCCGAGGAATGGACTACAGCTCACATAGACCTTATACCTAAACCGAGAAAACCACGCAGGCTCGATCAGTTACGACCGATCTCGCTCACGTCTTGCCTGGGCAAGCTTCTTGAACGAATTGTACTCACTCGAATAGAACAACACATGGAAGAACATGGACTACACCCCAATTTCATGTACGGATTTAGGAAAGGCATGTCAGCACAGGATGTCTTCCTCCTCCTCAAGGAAGAGGTCCTCAACCCACAACCGGGCAGCAACAACAACATACTCCTAGCCCTGGACGTGGAAAAAGCATTTGATAATATAGTACACGAAACCATCCTAGATGGCCTCGCCGCCATAGGATGCGGAGAGCGAGTATACCATTATACCGTGGCTTTTCTCAGCCACCGCAAAGCCCGCATCGACATAGCAGGCCTACAATGAGACATATATGATCTACCGCAGAAAGGTACTCAGCAAGGATCAATAACATTTCCTTTCCTCTTCAACGCTGGACTTAGAAAACTTGCTTTACAACTGGGAAACATCCCAAAACTCGGCTGTGCCTTCTGTGCCGACGATATCACCCTATGGGCAACCAAGGGTTCATACGGCGACAGAGAAAACACATTACTCACATATATCGGACACATTGAATCATATCTAACCACAGCAGGAATGAGGTGTGCCCCACGCAAGTCGGAGTATCTGCAAGTCCGGCCCAAGCAAACTAAGGAACAACGAGCCCCGCCAATACATCTCGAGATTGCCGGGCAACCTATAAAGCGCGTCCCGACCGCACGCTTACTAGGTATGCACGTCCAGGAGAACAACGGCATAAAGGTAGCCTCAGAGAAATTAAATCACTTTATAAGAAGCATCGCATCACTCATCGTCAGAGTAGCGCGCAGCAAAGATGGTTTCACAGAGGACGAAACCTTAAGACTGGCACAAGCCCTCGTCATCAGCCGTGTCACCTACGCACTCCCGTATCAAGCCAAGCGCAAAAGCGAGACAGAGCGCATGGACACTCTTATAAGAACGGCGTACAAAACGGCCTTACAGCTACCGTCAAGCACAAGCACAAAGAAATTACTAGCGCTAGGCGTATACAACACCTTTGAGGAGCTAGCAAGTGCCACGCTCATAGCGCAGAGGGAGCGCCTCAACAAGACTCAACAGGGAAGACACCTTCTTCAACGGCTAGGGTATCCACTGACACCTCAGTACTGCAAAGAAGAAACACAACTCTTGCCTATCCACATAAGAGAGAACATTGTAGTAGACCCTATCCCCAAGAACATGCACCCCACCCACAATCAAGAGAGAAGAGCAGCACGTGCCCGCATGTTGCACAAACGCTGTTTCAGAGACCCAGACACATATTACACGGACGCTAGCCGGTATCCCTCGTCGCCACGTTGCGGGCCCAAATACACACTCGCCGTTGTCAATCAGGGGAACCTGGTAGGCTCTGCCTCCATCCGCGCCACATGCAGCGCAGCAGCAGAAGCAGCAGCGATCGCTCTCGCACTTCGCGACGCCGAGAGCAAGGGAAGGTCCTCCCGCGTCCTTACGGACACACAAGCGGCGTGTCGTTTATACATGAATGGAACACTCCCTATACAAGCCATTCGAATCCTGGGTCACTCACTAGAATGGAACCACGGTATCGTCTGGTGCCCCGGGCACGAAGGCCTGCGGGGCAACGAAGAGGCGGACTGCGCCGCTCGAGGTCTGACTAGCCGAGCGGCAGGCTACACTGTTCTTCAGCCCCCGACAGACCGACGAGCGACCCACGAGTTATTAACAAGTCAACAAATACTACAGTAATTGGAAACGTTGATTGCGCTTTTTAGACAATAACAAGGAAGGGAGACAGGACAGGCGCAAGTCCTGCCTCCCTTCCTTGTGATTGTCTAAAAAGCGCAACCGGCGTTTCCAATTACAATGAACCAACTTGCCCAACAACGCATTCTGCTAAATACTACAGGACCAACGTCTCGGAAGAACACAATACGCTCCCCCACGCAAAGCTCCCAATAAACTCCAGGCAAGGGATTGGCGCCGCCTGCAAACGAACACATACCCACATTTGTCTCGTCTACACGCAATCTCCCCTGACAGTTTTACGTCCGGGACATGTCCCTGGTGTAGCAACCACACAGCGACACTCGCGCACATAACACACTAATGTACCGACCATCCGGGCGACGCAATTTCGCCACGAGTGACAACACACACACTCACTACGTGGTCTTGGGAGGCGAGACTCTCCGAACAGGACCTGGGAAGCCAACTGGCGACCCTCGACCAGGCCCGGCGAGCCGCGATCGCCAGTGGAGCCCTGTCAGAGGGAACCACCCAGGAATAAACCGCGCAACGGTTTTCTGCAATAATAAAGTTCCTCCTCCTCCTCCTCCTCCTGCCAAGCCGCTGCCGGAGAGTTTGCAGAGGCTTCGCGCGCTCGCTCCTAGAGAACCGAAAGTCGACGACACGACGTGCCATCATGACGCAGAGCCAGTGAAGGCGGAGCTTAGCCATGATCACTCGGCGAACGAGTTGAGGAGAAAATGCATGATACGGAGGAGGGTAACTTGTAATCGTCCGTAGCTCTCTTAATATGAGACGTTTCACACAAATTGTGGTGCGAATGATTAACTTAAGCTGTACCCTACGCGTCTACAAAATTTGTCCGAAACGTTCCAGGGGCCCTTTAAGGCAAACCCAGCCCATTGTTAGAGAGAGAGTCACCACCAGCCGCCCCGTCGGTCTGGTGCGCTCTTCCACTCCGCTACTTGAATGCTATTACCTGCTGTATATGAATATTGTATAAAGGTTTTTGTCTCCTTTTCGTCTGCTACAAGAGTCAGCCTCTCGTCTTCAACCCCGTGCGTGCGTGCGTGTGTGTGTGTGTGTGCGTGTGTGTGTGTGTGTGTGTGTGTGTGTGTGTGTGTGTGTGTGTGTGTGTGTGTGTGTGTGTGTGTGTGTGTGTGTGTGTGTGTGTGTGTGTGTGTGTGTGTGTGTGTGTGTGTGTGTGTGTGTGTGTGTGTGTGTGTGTGTGTGTGTGTGTGTGTGTTGTGAGAGCGAGACATAACCGAAAATTTCGTAAACCTGCACTGTATGAAGCAGTCAGCGTCTCAATTTCGGCGAAAGCACGTTGGTGCGCTGCGATAAAGCCTCCCAGAGTGCGCGTGCTATGTTCTAGTGCTACCACCAACAGCTATCACCATGAAATCTCAGCCAGAATAGCTCGAGCTGGAAACAATGACCATAGCTCGGTAGCGGAGGCGAATCTGGGGGCGTGCACGACCGCTCAGAGTTCATCAGTGTTGCAGTGAGCCCAACTATAGGAATACAAACAAAGCAAAAAGAAAAAAAGAAGAAAGATAAAATAAAACAATAAACAAATAAAAAAATACAGGAAGAAACAAAAGAAAAATCCAGTTGGGGCCAGACAAAGCACTCGGTTGAAGATGCGAAAGGTGTTCATTTCAAGCGGCCGACTCCGGTCCGCCCATTCACCCAGCTCTCTCAGTGCGTTCCAATGGGCTCGCTATAGACGGAGCGGCTAGCCGCGCGCACAATGGACGGCCGTCGTGCGGGCTTGATTCGGAAGCGTGGCGAACAATGACCACGTCAGTGCAATCGCCGTAAGAAGGTATCGAACATCGAGTAGCAGCGAACTTGAAAGCAGGAAACAAAGAGGCATGCAGCTTGCTTGGCTTCGCTTCGCGCGCGGCGCACGAGGCCGACAAGAGGAGCTTTCTAACGGTACCTGCCTTTCCGCTCCCACCGTACTTTTGTTTCGCTCACGCTGCGCAAGCCCGCCGGGCTGACTGTAATGTAGCCAATGCTGCGGATGAGCTGAAAGAACACGTCTTCTTCTTTTTCCTTGTATGGGGACATTAAGGAAATGAAACATACACACTGCGCAAGTGTCGTGAACTTTATGGCCTCTATGATGTTTACTTTCTATTCATCCCCGAATGATGAGCCACGCAACTTGAACACAAGCTTTAGAAATGATAGTTTCTGCAGCTGGAGAACAAAAAACAAGGAGGGGGACCTGGAAAGGACTCCTCCGCAACTCTAAAGTTTTACTTGCAATGGCGCTTTATAGATATAGCCTTTAAAAATAGACCTATTGCACACCATAAGCGTGAATAATATAAGTTCATTTACCGTCTTCATTGTGCAACTCCACCCATCTGGGTGCCTTAATGGCTATGGCGCTCTGCCACTAAGCACGAGGTCACGAGTTCGAATCTCGGCTACGGCGATCCCAGAGATCCCAGAGAGAGAGAGAGAGAGAGAGAGGAAACGTTTGCGTACGTAGATTTAGGTGCGCGTAAAAGAGCCGCAGGTGGTCAAAAATTAATCCAGATCCCTCCACTAGAGTATCCTCATAATACACTGTGAAGCCTCTAAAACCCCACAATGCGGTTCCATCATATGCGCCGACATTCTGGAATTGCCACCTGTCGATTGTTGAACGTATGGAATTCAACAATGAGCGATAGAAGGTGGGTACAACAATTACTAATACTTAAAAATCCCAAGTTTTGAGCAGTAATGCCGTCACCTTTTTACTGCTGTCGTGTTCCATTTCCTAAAGGCGTTGATCGTCCAGTGATACATTATATTGCCTGCGTCTAGTATTGCGTAAGAAATTCTGCGCTCGCAGTGTTCCCGCCAACACCCATCCAGACCTTTCTCCCGTAACATAAAGCTCAGTTATTACGATATCGTATTATGTAATATTGCTTTTCTTTTGCTTGAGGAGCACGAGATAGCCACATCGGTCTACAAACCCGTAAATAGTAAAATATTTTTTAAAGACATTTTCTAATAGCAGCCTCGCAAGGAAGCGCTTTCGCGCTTTAAATACGACGCCTTACGTTCATCGACCTTCACATACTTTCCGTGACTATAGTTTGAAGGCGATAAATGCATAACAACTATAAACATCACCACAACACTAAATCCAATCTCCGTTTTACGAAGCACAGCTAGACGCCAGCGGTGCGCCAAATAATCACTGATTAGAACCCTGAAATTTAAACGGGTTTGTGCAGCAGAAGGCTATCCATGACAGTTGTGCATAAAGCCCACGTAAATGCGGCAATGGAACCCACTGACAAGGTTGTCACCCAACACCCCTCTAGACAAGCGCGTCAGTGAAATGTCAATGCCGTGCGTGAGCAACGTCATTAGCCCAACTTTAGGTTTGAAGTTGGCAGTCACAGGCGCGGATAAAAACAGGAAAAACACGGAACCTAAATAGAGCTTATATGAGAACTATAGTCTAATCAATATGGTTGTTAGTCATTTTGGCGTATAAAGAAATGACGCCACAAGAAAGGTTGCTATATTTCAGTTGCACGGCCTTTAACAGGGAATGCTTCCCATCAGTGTTCAGCATACAAGCAGTAGTTTATGCACTGAGTTTTATCAAAAGGGTATGAAAGTAGCGAAGGTGGCATTCGTGCCGAGAAATTCCCAGCTGAGGTGTCCGTGCTTTGCTTCTAATGACGTTAGTCAGAGAAGACCAATTAACAAAAACTTGTTAATTAGCTTCGTTAGCGGAGCTTTGGAGCTAGTTGTTCATATGGCAACGTTAGAGGCAAGAAGAGAGGGGGCTAACCGAGGGTCCCGATTTTTATTAGTCATATCACAAGAAGCCAACAAACACTGACACCAAGGACAACATAGGGGAAATTACTTGTGCTTAATAAATGAAATAAAGAAACGATAAATTAATGGAAATTAAAGTGGATGAAAAAACAACTTGCCGCAGGTGGGAACCGAACCCGAAATGCGAAGGTTGTGGGTTCGGTTCCCACCTGCGGCAAGTTGTTTTTTCATCCACTTTAATTTCCATTAATTTATCGTTTCTTTATTTCATTTATTAAGCACAAGTAATTTCCCCTATGTTGTCCTTGGTGTCAGTGTTTGTTGGCTTCTTGTGATATAACTTTAGAGGCAGTCACTTAATTGATGCCACGTTTCTTTTTTTTTTATTTTCAAAATCGCCCTTATTCCAGGCATTCATCATTGAATTTGAATACTGAACCAGGCATTATCTAAATCGAATGCCCCACACTCCTGTTCGCCATGCGGAAACGCCCCATGACGAGGTGCATGACTAAGTTTGAATGATGGCATATCGCTGCAGATAGTGATACTGCTCGTGATGGCAGATGCTTGCCAAGCAGAACCTGCCGTATCCGCATCTGCTGCGACTGGCCGCAATTTTCAGTTCCATACTACGTCGCGCTTTTGGTCACGAGGAATTTTTATCATAAATGATAACGAGTTAGCCTTTTCTGCACTCCCGGCGCGCTCGGTATCGATATTGCCTGGATTGAGCGCTGAATTTTGGCGATGAATACCTCGAACCCGATGTGATTCTAAAAATTTGAGAATAAAGTTAAGTGTGACTGCCTCCAAACTTCCATATAAAAAACTGCCCCTTACGGCATTATTAAGAAAGACAACAACGCATTTGTGTTAGTTTGTCTTCTGAAGCTGATGTCATTAGCGCAAGTTATGGCCAGCTCTCCTATAGGAACTCCTCTGCAAAAAGGGCACTTCGGCTGGACTTGTAGCCTTTTAATCGAAAGCTGAATATAGATTTTACAGCCTGTACATAGAAAAAAAAATGGGAGTTGACGCACAGATTAACATGGTTGTCTAATAAACTGGGCGTGAGCCCGGCGTTCGTGGGCTAGGCCGCGTTCACGGCCGAAACATCTGCTGAACTTTTCACTTATGCGTTAACCCCCTATTTTGCCATACTTTCCGCAACTGGCCACACCTTTGCCATCAATATATATATATATATATATATATATATATATATATATGCAAGGAGAACGACATGCGACATAAAAATGTCACAAACTCAATTAAAGCACAAATTTAAAAAAAGGGAGAAAACGCACTAGGGCAGTTGTCCGTGGGCAAAGTCTTGCCCAATAATGCCCGACACACGGCGGTTGTCCCCACAGGATACTGCCACTGCTTCAAGCTTCGGGCGGAAAAGCAATATTGTTATTTAATAAAGGCGCTCTCACGTTCCATGTAGTCAGGACAATGAAAACACCATTTCATAAATGAAAGGCACGCACAACGTTTAAAAGCTACTTTCTCTGCAACCAAATATGAAACACGTTTCAACATTGTGTTTAGCTGCAATATAGTGCTATTATAGAATGTTACCGGTGGTGTAAATGCGGTGGTGGTGTAAATTTCTCAAGTGAAGAATGCATGAGAGACAATAAAAGAATCTTTGTAGAAGGCGAGCGTAGAGCCATCGAATTACCGCTTCTTCATGACGAGGAAATAGGAACTGCTAATAGTTTATCGCAGCAAGTACTCTGGGCCAGTATTCATAAAAAGCTCTCACACTATAATTGTTCGTAAGCGAAAAAACAAGCCCATCCTGATGCTGAACATATCATTGGCGAAGGCGGCCAGCCAGTGCAAAATATCACTGACGAACATAGACTTTAGTAACAGCTTTGGAGCTTTTAATAAAGTAATACACCAACCCTCACTTTCTTCGTGAAGCTTTGTGTTACACTATACGCAATCTAATAGAAAGGCTCGAGCTAGTTGTGCGGAAAGCTTTCTTTTGTGTGCGTGTGTGTGTGTCAAACAAAACAGGTATCATTGTGGCAATAAGAAATTTAACTTTTTTTTGTGAAAGGCTTTATTAAACAGTAACACCGTCGGTGACATCAAGCCATAAAGGAGGAGCTTCCTTTTCATTGTATTTTTGTTCGAATTTTAAACGAGTTGTGTAAAGCGCACTTCGAAGAAGGTGCGGAATAAATAACCTGTTATATAACGGTGTACTTCTCGCAGTTTAGGTGCACTATGGAATAAGTACACCAATCTGCTCCAGGCTATACTGCCTTCTTGCATAATGCGCGCTCTCGCCAGCATTTGTGAGTGTAACGTCCACTTGGTAAGCGGGAAGAAGCTCGTAAGCAGGCAAGTTCTTGTTTCCGTTCTGAGTTGCATCGGAATAAAGTGTGCAGATCGGCATCACCACGGCTGCTCTCAAGCAGTTCGTCGGTCGGTTCTCGAATCGACCTCATGTAGTTTACGTTGCCTGATGTTCGCATGCCTTTACAGAAGGCAAACCGCCATTTACGGGAACGCCACATGGAAGTTGAAGAAGCAAGCCTAGCCCTCCACTGGCATTTGCTCCTTGTTTTACACTAGTTCAAAGTCAATACCTCTACTTTGTTTGTGTTATTTTTTTTCCCAATATTTGTTTGTTTTCTTAGCGGAACGAACACTTCGTTGTCTGCCATATCTCCTCGTTTCAGAAGTGCTCGCAAGTCTTGCCAAACACCTTCATCAAAATTTTAAATGAAACTGCTTTTTCTTGCTGCTGAGACTGATCTTTCTTTATTGGCTCAGTTTCGTTATTTACTACAAGAAAAACTTTTTTATTCTTTTTACTTATATATACTGTAGCCCGTTGGGGCTACAGCTGTTACTGGAGCTGCAACTAAAGTAATGAACCAATCCTCACTTTCTTTCTGTCCTGAAAGATGTTCAAGAGTGACGCTTTACTCCGTCTCAACATATGCCTGCGTATGAATTCGTATGACGTTACAGGTCGTCTGTAACAATGTAAACAGCCCCCCCCCCCCCCCTCTTTGCCCCTAGATAGCAACCTTTCTGCAAATGCTCGAGGTGAAGACACAGTGAGCGAGGGAGACTTCGTTTCGAAGCCGATTCCTTCCTCATGCTGCTTCCACTCATTGGTGGGGAAAAAAAAAAGAAACGCGTACGCGATGGTCCGCACGACGGTCGGTTTAGGCGAACAGGCCCTCCGCACAGGCGGCTGCATACAGAGCGATATCGCTCGATCCCATCACGCCGCTCTTCCTGGCGCACCTGTGTACACAATTTCGAAGCGGTGCTCGTCGAGTGAGGAGAGCTCCGTGCGCACACACGGCGCGGCATCCCCGAGCTCGCGCGTCGCTGCTCTCAAAGCTGTGGGCGCCATCTGCGCCGCTCCCTGCACGGCCGCCGCCCGGAGCCGGTGTGGACGCGCGCACGCTATTTCAAAAGAGCGGACCGATACAGAGCAGCAGATCGCGAGCACCGGCCAGGACGGCTTCATCGTCAGCGAGCGAGTAATTAACGCGCTCGCGCCTAGCGCCGCTGCCGTGCACTCCAACCCTAACCACTCCAGCTCCCCACCCGTCCCTTTCGCCTTCGGCACCTATGCTCTACCTCTCTTCTACGGCAATAGTGGTGGGCGAGTGTGCAACTGCCGGCTGATGGATCCGCTTCTCAAAAAACGAAAAAAAAGAAGAAAGAAAACAACCGCTGCGGGCACAGCACGGAAACCGCGGCAGTATAGCATTAACCAGGCGCACTGGGAGGTGGGAGAGTGAGAGTGCTTGATGAAAGCAAGGAGCCTTTCACAGAATATAATGCGAACGTGCGCTTGCGGTGAAAATTGTAACACTACGCCGCGCTGTCTCGCGCAAATGATGTCAGGGCAACTTTGTAGGCGCGATCGTCGGATCGCTGCGCGAGCAGCTGCCCGACTTGGAGTTCTCTGAATCACAAGTTTTCCGTGCCACTTGCGCAATGCGCAGAACATCGCTCGGCCGAAAAGCGCTTTAACAATGAGGATTTTCATTATGGCAATGGCGCTACTATAATGGACAATGTGAAAGTTGGCAGTGCCCGTTAATGAAGCGAGTTATCTACGCGAAGTTCTCGATCGAGACGTGGATTCAGCAAACCGTTCCCGGGGTTGAGCGCGCCGTAAGCATGGCGGCCTATATAGCCATCGTTACGTACAGAGAAACCAGTACTTAAAACGGATAACCAGTTTTAAAACGGATAATTTTTCTTATTATGTCTAAATTCTTGCGTTATACGCAGCTCTATACCTTATTTCTTAAAAATTAGGAGCCCAATTCACGAAGTTTTTCGTTTGTAAGTGTTCTTTGCTATTGGCCGCCTGCCTTCGCTAATAATATGTTGAGCATCGGGATTGGCTGAAATTTGCTCTTACGAGCAATTCTCGCGTAAGAGCTTATTGTGAATATGGGCCCAGATGCGTGCATAAGTGTGGGACGCTATAGGAGTTGTCGGCCATAGGAGCTTAGCCAAATAATACATATAGTAGATGCCTGAAAGTGAAATAAATACGAGATGTAAATGAAAATTGGAAAAATGATCACGGACAGTTCACGTCCATGTGATATAGTAGCCGAGTGTACATCACAAATTGTGCAATATATATAATACATACTGCGAGTTAAAAAAGTTCAAATACATTTCAGGAGTCTGTAAATATTATTTATGAGATCGCCGGTGACACCTTACAGCAGCATTTAAGGCATCTGCGCCCGTGCTCGTGAAACAGTTGGTACGTAAGAGCGGTTTGTAAGAACAGGCGCCTGCTACTCGTGACAAACAACATAACATTACATAACATTAGCAAAAGCGGCTGACTAACGACAAACGGCTTATGCTCTTTCGCACCCTGGCATGATATGTCAGGCCATGCTGCGTGTTTCTGTGACGACTGTCTCAGTCTATATAGGAGATTGGAGACAGAATAACTTTCGCTCACCAAGCTTCATAGCAGAGGAGGGCATCAGAAATTGTGCGATAATCGCCAAGAGCATAATTAACAACACTTATATACAGTTAAATTTTTCAAATAGTAACCTTGTAACCTTATATTTTAGGTGCAGAACTGAAGCAATCCATGTACTCAAAGCATAACCTCTTGCTAGAACCTTCATTCCTAGCCCCAATATCGACAAATAGGGACTCAAGATGGTCCGTAAAAGTCTGTTCCACTTGACAGAATACGGCGGAACCGTAATAATTGTAACAGCAACGGATTTCGCGGTATATTTTGCTAACTTATTTCTAGAAAATATTGCTTGGCAATAGTTTATAGCAAAGACGGAAAGAAAGATGAATGGTATCTGTAGAGGTTAACCTACAGCAACAGGTTTTTCATGTCACTCCAAGTGAGACGGTGAGGGCTGAAAGAAGGGTAGTGATGGAAGGACAAAAACAAAACTCGCACGCACGCGCGCGTACATCGGCAAGTTATTGACAGAAGCCTACTATAATCACTGCGACAGGTTTAGTAAATGAGTTGTCTTCAAAACTCCAGCAGTTTTTTTTTTTTTTCTGTGGGTGTACTCGTCGCCAGGGCCAAGAGGGCAGTCGAAGCCAGAGGGTTCCTGGACTAAGGAGCCTTCCCACCTTAGGGTGATCCCCGTCCTCGCTCGGGACACTGTTTCGTACTATAAACGTTTCTTTCTCTCTCTCTCTCTCTGTGGGTGTCAATGCATACGTGGCCATTAGTTGTAAGGTATTTGCAACCTTCCGCTTTAGTCAGAACGACATTGCTCGCATCGCTTCTCACGCCGCCTTTTGTTGTCATTAAACAATGTTGTTTAGGAAAGTATCGGCTTCGGAAACCGGAAACTGTAAAGAAGCATGCTGCATTTCCCTGTAGCCTTTTCGTACGGTCTATGATACGTAGGACAGCTCTCTGACATGATTGACATGTCCGTTAACGAGAGGCGGACAGGATAGCCCGAGGGTACACTAATTACTGAGCATCCAACGTAGGCGACCTGGAGGGGACCGAACCTGTACCCTAAGACTATTCGGCGATACTAAATTACTACAAGGGCTGCAGAAAGCGGTATCCACCACCGCACAACTCCCTTAGCAGAGAGGACTCTGTCGCGTGGAGGCAGCTACAAACGGGCTTGTACCCGAACCTAAACGTACTCAGCAAAATTTATCCCACACAATACAATGACAAATGCCCCTGGTGCCACGAAACACCCACGCTGTATCACATAACGTGGGCATGCCAGAAGATAGACGTGGTACCCGTTATACCAAACCCGAGTGCGGAGCAACGCGAGGGAGTCCTCTCCAGCGATCGCCAGGTCGACCAAGGAGGTCTGATTCGGCGAGCACAACTGGCAGCAGCATCCAGCGGAGCCCTGGACTAAGGGCAACCGACCGTTGTGCTAGAAGATGGACGAAGACACCTGAAGACCGCAGAAGACCAGCGAACCTAGAGCTGATAAAGTTTTTCACACACTCTGCATTATGTGCGCTAGAAGGCTTTTTTTACCTCACTGACAGTGTGCATCTGTGCGCCGTACATAAGGTATTAACATATTTTTGCATTTTTAGGCAGCCAAAGCCCAATTATATATTCCAATGGTATTTCGCAGTGCTATGCGGGGCGCCGTGCAAGCTGTAAGGCACACAGACAGACACGCGCGCGCAAACACACACACACGAGCACACAAAATATTGCAAAAGAAAGTACATGCATGGCTGCGTCATTAAAAGAACAGAAATCCTAGCAGCCGTACGAAATACACCGTAAAGGGACGTTACACCTGCTGGATAGAGTACATGAACAACTGAAGCATTGGCGCTCCCTGAACTTCTGCTCTGTCATTATGATGTATCTGCTTGCGTTTACACTTGACATATCCAGGCGGAGAGTATATTCTCATGTCGCGAGAAGAAGGACACGACTACTCTAGAAGAGACGCTGGTATAGGTCGTATAAACAACGCGTCGTACGAGAAGAAGCAATGACCGTGCGCCAACAAATCCATAATTTTCCTCGCTATAGTTGGCGTGTTTCCCATTTGGCGAGCGCACGATGCGGACGACGTCACTTCTTCGGGTGCGGCTCGAGACTCTGGGGCGCCTGCGTGGTATGGTATTTTATGGGGCGTGTTCGCCACAGCTGGCGTAAGCGTTGTAATGCAGCGCTTTCACTCACTTGGTGTAGCGCGCAAAATGAAAAAAAAAAGAAGATTACAGATGATGTGCAACGATGACAATAACGAGCAACACAGTCAATGGGGCACCAACTACGTAAGCCAAGCCCGTGTGCGTAGCGCTTTCATTTGACAGCTCCGAGTTTGCTAGTCCTTTCCCACTGCTGCCCGCCCAGCA
Organism: Dermacentor variabilis; assembly: GCF_050947875.1. Lineage (NCBI taxonomy): Eukaryota > Metazoa > Arthropoda > Arachnida > Ixodida > Ixodidae > Dermacentor > Dermacentor variabilis. The sequence continues at coordinate 116,665,749 of NC_134568.1, read as the reverse complement.
GTAGGTAGCCAGTGCGCTTGTTGCTCGTCCCTGGGTGACGTAAGTGGGACATTACATCGAGGGGCGCGGCTTTCCGCTCGCTGCAGCCTCCCAGTTTCCGTTACGCGCGCTCTGATAGCCGAAATTTGCCGTGCCACAATTCGCATTCATGCAGATCCGAAAGTTGACATGGCTTGTACAGAGAGCGCGCTTGAATTTCCGGATTACGATGAGCGCGCTGAAACTAAGCGTGTAAAAGTTCATTAATTATTTTTTATACTTAGCTTTGACTTGATGTCTCAGAAGGAACCGTTCATTTATTTCAGAACGGCTATTTTTAAATAATTATTCAAACCTTCGTAGAAATACCTCGTACATATTTGTCAGCCAATTCAAAGCATTGTAACCATAAGAAATTGAAAAGCCGTTGAAAATCTTCTCAGGGTTTTCATGGACAGTGGATGGCTATAGTATCAGCGTGTCGCACTGATCTACCCACTGAGAAGCCGGCGGCTGCGGGCGGGTGTACGATGGTCTACACCCTCCGGTAAGCAGTCGCAGCATACTGGAGGACAATCTGCGCGCACAGTCGCGTCTCCGCAGCGCCGGTATAAGACTGACACGTTCCCCGCTGTGCCATGTTCTCCTATATATTGACTTGGGTCAGCGCGGCAGCTACGGCTTCAGCTGGATTGACTGCCGGTCCAGACGATTCGTATAGAATCGATTGAATATTATAATTATATTGTACATACACTCGGGCGCCGGCGGGCACCGATATTTCAGTGCCACGTGAGTGTTTTCCCGTTTTGCTTTTGCCGACACGCGGCCTCTATTAAGACCGGGATCCAAACCCAAGACCTCGTACCACCCGCTGCGCCACCGCATCGGGTGCTGAATACTCCCCAGTGAGGTAGTGGGGGATCGTCCCATTGTTCAGACCTTAGAAGAAGTCGTTTCATGAAGACTTGCCAACACATTCACCGCGTTACGCGTGGTGCCTGAAAGCTGCTTAGTCCGCGTGTACGACAAAGTAACTATCTCAATTTCTGGGCGCAGCTCTCCGACTTAACTGCCGGCCCGAACGCAGTGCTTTATAGCAGCGACCTTCAAAGGCCTAATGAACAACTTCGCTTCAACCACAACGACCACGTGAAAGGCCTTCAGTGATGAAGACAGCAAGAGTGCAACTAAGGAAGCCAATAAAAAACCATTCCAAGCAAAATGTATGACATAAACATGGTTAAGTGTTACTAAAGGTAATGTCTCAAATCTGTACCTCTTATCCGAAAATGAAGTCAGAACATGTCGCGTGCTTAAAAAGGGCACATCAAAAACAAAAACAAAACACCAAGTGAAGATGTAGGAAATCCGGCAACACTGCATGGTGCACAGGCGTGAATCACTGTCGTAAAGCTGTAGGTGCATCTCCGAACTGAAGCGCACTTCAGAAGCGTGATAAGTAAGGTTTCCTGTCGCTCACGGACCATGCCAGCTCGCATTGTATAAGCCGTCCGCTGGAGAAGGCTTGAAATGTATGATGAAGCAAAAAAAAAAAGCAAAAGAAAAGAGAGAGTGGGCTGCACATGCACGATGAGGTTTGTCTCGCTCACCGGATTCGCCGCAAATTCCATGACCCATCCTTATTTTCATTTTTTTTTTTTCGAACGAAAGACGGTTCAGCACACGCATCTCCTGCACGGGAAGCTGCAGTGGTCCTACAGGAAGGAAGGATGCACAAATAAACTTATTTGCATAATCTTCTCGGAGCGAAAAGCGTGACGCAATATTCGACAGCTCCGCGCCACGCATCCTGCGCGAACCACCACCGCTGCTAGAGCCAGAGCAGGCCGTATGCGTCCGTCATCGCATGCAGGCCGAGCCAATTATACACGGCGGCAAGTGTGCGAGCGAGCTACGCTCCAGCGACCGGGGCTGCGCCACCGACCATCGTGCGAGCCGGGCGCGTCGCTAGGTTGACTCGCTCGCGAGCCACTAAACGGCCGAACATCACGTTCGCGGTTGAAAGGCTCGGCGGGGCACCGCCCAGGAATTTACAACTAATCAAGCGCTCCGCAAAGGGAGGGAAGGCGGACCCGGTGCATGTGTGTGTGTGTGCGCGCGCGCGGCCGCGCGCTGAGTGGAGAAGGAATGCCGGCTATTAAATAAAACCGGAAGAACTGAGGCAACCGCGCGCTGGTGGACGCACGGGTGAAAGTTTTCCGTCGGGAAAAAGTTTTTCCAGCCCATTTCTCCGCTACTCTCTCTTTGAAGCAACTTTCCCCGTGGTTCGATATATTTTTTTTTCTCTTTCTTTATAACGCATACGTTTTTAGTTTTGTTTTCACCACTCGAGCATATTGCATTCTTCTGTTCCACTTCTTGCATTCGATTAACCCTGGAATGCACGTTGGATGGAATACGCGATCAGAGCGCCTCACCGCAAATTTTTCCCCCTAGTTAGGTAATAGGGGGGAAATTGAACAAAAAACAAATCACGCTGGCTTGCGTACTTAGAGCCTCAAGCTCCCTACTAAGCGAAAAAATCGACGCGGCCGTACCTTGGACGAATATGAAGGTACAGTATAATGGGGCTGCTACTTACGTCAGCTTCACCGACGGTCGCATCCTGCAGTAAGCTGCTGACGTTTTGCGGTTAAGCCAGATCACCGCCGACGCTGTGCTCTAATCCGCAACAATAGCTAACGGTATACGATAGATAAGGCAGATTACCTGAAACCTTGGTTAGGTGACGTCACCTCTAGTTTCCTCATACCCGCGCAATTTCAGGCAAACAGAGCACAAGTTGCCAAAGAAAGCGATTTGTCGACTGCGACTGCTTCTTGCAAAAGGCGGGAAGAGTGATTTCGCGTTCACTGTTTCCATGCGTACATGCAATATGCCAGCACAAAGATCGACAATTACGAACTCGTTGTTGGTAAACGAATAATATGCCAGCCGTTGAAAGGCTCGGCGGGGCACCGCCCACGAATTTACAACTAATCAAGCAACTAATCAATACGAATATTATGCCAGCCGTTCCGCTTACTACCGCGATTCTTATCACAACCACGATATACTCACCTCAATGAGCGTTCTGTCTTCCTCCTCAAGAGGCCATCTGGGACCTAAATCACAAGACTTTTCGTTTTGAGTTCTGTTCGTCATTGGCTGGCTACAACTGCTAATAATATGTGCAACATCAACATTGGATGACTATTGTTCTAAGGAACGGTTCTGCGGTAAGAATGATTTTGGATTTTGTTAATATAGGACATGAGGCCGTATTCACAAAAAGCTCTTGCGCGGCTATGTTCGTGAGAGCGAGTTTGGGTCAATCCCGATGTGGGACATATTATGAGGGAAGGCGGCCGGCCAATGGCAAAGACCACTTACAAATGAAAAGTTTGGTGAATTCGTCCACCGATTCTCCTATGATGTCAACTTCACTTCCACCCACTTCGTATTCATTCTTATTCTAAAAGAGCAACGGTTGTTTGCTCCACGAAACAAATGTATTTCAAAATCCATTTGATATTCTTAGTAATTGCTAGACTGCCATTCCTCCAGACTGCGATTGGCTTTCTTCCGATAAGAAGAAGATCCGGTAGGTTGGCAACAAAGATATCTTCTCTTTTACGCACAGAGTAAATAGATAGAGATAGGATATGACTTCTCACTTCTCTTACACGCAGCCGGCCTGCGCACAAGGACCTGGAAGCTGCTCTGTCAGCGTCAGTCGATGACTGACGAATCATTGAATCGATGGAAAAAATTAAAGGAAAGCTATAACGCAAACCTCCCACCGTCGAGCGGACTGCGCGCACGCATGCGAACTGCTATAAAGCCCGCCACGCCTTCTAATCGGCATTCGCGGTTCCTCGAAAGTAGAAGGCGGTGCATTAAGCGCAAAGGGCGCGCAAAGGCTGCAGCTCGCTTTGCAAAACGAATACAAAACGCAACGCTGACTGGCGATGGAGTATGTTTCTTTCTAGACATTAAGGTCGACGGCAGGCGTGGAAGTTCTGCGCCACGCGCGACGTTCAAGGCTACGCGACTGTCAGGCGACTAAGTAGTCACGGCCCACGCATTCATAAAAGATGCAGATACTATAGCGAACGCGCAACAATTTTGAAGTTCCCTGTCCCAGAAACCCTTATTGGTTCAATTCGTACCTTCAATATATATATATATATATATATATATATATATATATATATATATATATATATATATATATATATATATATATATATATATATATATATATTAGGTCTTTGCATCGCATGCGTGATAATCGTTGTTCCCAGGAAAAACAAACGAAGGTTGTAGGCGTAGGTTAATCAGCGAACAGTATATTGCGCGCGTTTCTTTTTTTTTCTGCTATATGTTTTCAAACGCCCATCAGGTGTTTAAATCTCGAAACTATACGTATGCAGTGCGTTTTAAACAAGAATGATTGTCTTTTATCCTGCCCTAAATCTGGTACACACACACGCACACACAAAGTGCTGCAAGGAGAGAACAGATGCCGGTGTAATGCAACTTATTTCACTCGATTCTTTTCACTCACCACTCATCACCGTTCTATTCTGGTGGCAACGTAGCGCGTCTATAGGGTCACTGACGAAACGCGAGAAATGAAATTAGGAGTCGGAGGGTGAATTGGTATATTTTATCCCACCCTTGATGCGAATTCGCAAATACTTCGTGTTATGGAGCAGCTACTACCTTCACTGCTATTATATTTGCTATCGTAATTGGACGGCGTCTGCATTTGCGAAGCACTTCAGCTTCCTAAGTGCTCGCGAATACGGGCCAATGAGTCGATTTCACAAAGCTCTTACTCCGTCAGGACTGCCTTTCACCAGCGAGTCGCTTTCCTGTAAATTATGCTTGCTATTGCCATCGGCTGTCGACATTCCTTACGATACCGTCTAGTTTACCAACTGCTTTGTTACCTTACGGCCAAGGGCCAAGACGACCGGGCTTTTGTATCGCAAGACGTAAAAGCTTTATGATACTGGCAATTTTGGTGGCAACCTTCAGACCTGTTGCTTGTTGGTCTGCTGCATTCAATAATAATAGGGCCCCTAACACAATAGGCTGCTTCATAGGCGCCGACTACAAGGGTGGGGGGGGGGGGGGTGTGCTCCGGGGCCCGAGCCCCCCCCCCCCCCCCCACACACACACCTAAAATAGCATTACCAGAGTATTCTCACTCAATTGATTTGAGGTTTCTTTTGATTTGCCTCAACCTTATCACTTCAAATTATATTGTGGCTTGTAGCTTCTTGTTGCATTCTTGTTGGCGAGGACGCGCACGGCTTTTAATTCATACTTTCACTGTATTTCTACAAGTCCTAACACTAGGAGGACAAGCGCATTAGAAACACTAGCGGCGGTTATCTCATCTCTATTTCCTCCCTTAAACATTGTTTTAAATTTACAGTGTAAACACCATGCACATATACAATATATTTATATATACACGCTGGACAAAGATTATTATATTTTTGAAAGACAAGGATGTAGCCAATTAAAATTTACTTGTAAAGGTACCGATAGCATACACCTAGAGAATGAATATGTTGCTGTATGTTCACCTGGCTTCAAATTTCTTTCCGTGCTTTCTTGACCCTGAAAAAACCTGCAGACTTCAGTGACCCCTTCGGCAGAGTCTTTTATCAACGGCGTGTGAAATGCACGTGAATGATATGTGTCTCTGTAGTGCTTCTCTTTCCAGTAAGCAATGCTAACGACTCATAAAACTCTTCTAATAATTTACAAGATTTATTAGGGATGGGGCCATATAACGTAAAACTATGCCAATATGTTTTTATTCCAATCTCCTGACGTCAAATTTGTGTAACCGCCGACGCAAGCATCGGGCGGTCACCCGCAGGGTTGCCTGAACAAACCAATCAAATGCTCTCCTCGTTCATAGGAGGTCACTTTTGTTTGCTTGAAAAACGAATAACATTGCTTGCACTGAGCGGCTTGTCTTATCTGATTGGCTCACAAGAGGCGAGGAGGGCTCAAGTGGAGAGGGATTCGATGGGGCCGAGCCATTGCACTGAATATCGATAACCGGAGGAAGAGGGTGGTGCCGGCGTTTGCGATTGGTCCGCTTTCTCTTACTTAGCTTGCGGTGGCTCGTCGACAATCGTGGTGGCATGCAACGGAAGCTTAAGAATGACGCTAAAACGGATCCTCAGCAAAGAAGAGTTGGCAGAACGAGGTCGTAAACATGCCGAAAGTTCTCGAAAACGTTACACGGCCACGCAAAGAGTTTTATTAAGCGCAAATAAACCCATGCTCTCCGGCAGCGGCGAGTAGCCAGTGCCGGAGCGATCGGCGGCAGCCATCTTTTATTCCTTTCGGAACGGGGCAGCCTGCGGCTATTCAGAAGAAAATTCAGTTTTTTTTCGGCATATTAATGCATTTTTAACGCGTACGCATCACTTTGACGGGCTAAGTTGTTGCAGTTTTCTGACGTCGCGTGACAGGCAGGTGAAATGGCTACAGCCCGAAAACTTTTGACCAATAGCCGAGGGCTAATGGCAAGAAGGCTTCGAATCAGAAACAACTATTTTTCTTTGTTCGGTCAAATTATGCATAATCAGTGTGTACACGTCAAATCAGATGGGGAGCTATCGCGGTTTTCGTGACGTCGCGTGACAGACAGGTGAAGTGGAGGTGGTCCAAAAAAGTTTTTGAGCAATAGCGGTGGTCTGATTGCAGAATTGGAATAGAAAAGTTTGGAATAGTTTTATGTTATAGCGCCGATGGAAACATCATCACTTGCACGCAGAGGCCATAAATATATACAAGGTTTCCCAATGAACTATCATGCACCTTGATTTAAAAATAGAGCAATTTCATTACTCGTACAAAATCTACTGCATATTGTTTCCGGTACAGTGGAGTAGCTTCCAGTGTGTTTTTCATTACTGAGATTTAATTAGGTAATTGTGATTATCTAGCTCTAGAAGTACTATCGTAATTATCAAAGGGTCAATGTAGCATTTGTAGGCACCGCCAAGGGACATCTAACTGCGGTTTTTTGGCGCACTAACTTTTTCGAATGATAAATTAACCCCACGAAATATGAAAAATACCACGTGACTGCGTTCCCGGAACCCGCATGATAAAGCGGTGCCCCCGAAGAAGCTTTCTCTGATTTAGCCAGAACTAAATAAAGTAAATAAATAAAAACATCATGACAGAGCTAGTTCCTAATCTGCCGCGCCCCGGCTGAAGTAACACGTCGCGCTTGGCGTTAGTTGGAAACAAGCTATGATAGCTGTTGTCTTAGGGTAGATAAAGTGCACGGATGTACTTTTTTTCTTTTTCTCTTTTTTTTTGTAACAAAACCTATCACCAAAAAAGCGAATAGACAACGTCATTGCAAAGGTTTAAAAGTGCATTTTGCTTCGTTCCAGTCGCCATGCCTTTCTCTAATAAGAAAGCGTAATTCTTGCCTTGGGACCTGCCAATGGCAGCAAGAGGAAGGCCGCAAATTAATCTCAGTCATTGAAGTGTGGCGGTAGAACAAACACATGGACTATCATCCGAAATTATGTAAACCTGAGACAAACCAGCTGCTTCCAGAAACAGCGGTGGAGGACTCCATCTTTGAGTCTTTGACTACGCACGGATGTTCTAGCCTCAAACCTTCATGCTAGCGTGCAGGACATGGCCGCCCACGTGCCAATTCCCAAGTCATCAGCTTGAAGGATTCTAAATGACTCGGCCTTTCATCCGTACCACCTTAACCTGAACCAATGCTTGGAAGATAGGGACCCGCAGAATTGTCTAGATTTCTGAAATTGAGTCCTCACAAAAGCCTATGAGTCACTGGCCATATTGAGCAACACGGTGTGCACAGATAAAGCCAATTTTTGCAGAAACAGCCAGGTAAATTTGCATAACGCACACTATTGGAGTGACTCCAATCCACACTGGGTAAAGAGCACTCGGAACCAGTACCAGTGGTCGTTAAATGTGGGGTGCGGAATTTACGGCGGTGCTATAATCAGTCCCATATTCGATCACACACTGACTGGACCGCGTTACGTGGACAAAATCCTTGAAGTAGTGGTGGATGACTTTCTCAGCGAAGTCCCGCTGTCATGTCTTCCCCTTCTGGGGTATCAACAAGATGGTGTGCCAGTACACAGTAGCAGCCGAGAACGAAACTGGCTGGATGTGACTTTTCGTGCGCAATAGGTTGGAAGAATGAATTATGGGTGTTTACGTTACAAAATCACTTTCTCATTATGAGGCACGCCGTAGTGGAGGACTCCGGAAATTTTGACCACCTGGGGTTCTTTAACGTGCACCTAAATCTAAGTACGCGGGTGTTTAGCATTTTTCCCCATCGAAATGCGGCCGCCGTGGCCGGGATTCGATCCCGCGACGTCGTGCTCAGCAGCCCAACACAATAGGTTGCAAGGCACGGGCCTGTAAATTGGCCGCTCAGGTCACCTGACCTCTCTCCACTCGATTTATTTCTTTGGAGTTATGTGAAAGATTGTGTTTACATGATCGAGACGGACGTCAAATGAGCTCAAAGCAAGGATAACGGATGTCTGCCGTAGAATTCCAGCGTCGGTCATCACGAAAGCCACAGAAGATGTGATAAAGCGGATTCAGTACTGCGTAGCTGCAGAAGGAGACTTATTCGAACATGTCCTCTAGGCAGCAGCTGGTGTTCAACGGCGCTTACGAATGCATAGATAAGAAGGGCACGCTGAAATCTGATGGTTTTAAATGCGCAAGCATTTCTATTATTACCCAACGGAAAAACCGTCCCTCCGTCCGTCCCGTCATACGATCGCTTTCAACATGGCGCCCTCAGCAGCGAGCGAATTCACCTGCGTGCTGCCTCTCGCCTGAACGCCAACGAAGCGGCGAGAACACAGCGCTCACGGAGCTCTGAGCACACGCCGCACTCTGCCGCTTTCGCAGATCGCTTCCAACATACGGGCCACGCCGCCGCGCCAGACGTAGCCGCCGCCGCAGCACGGTTGATCACGGTTCATAATGGTTCATTGTACCTAATAAATGTTGCATATATTTCCTTCATTTTCTACATGTACCTGGTCATTCCATTATAAGTCTACATCTGCTGCGGACTGTGAATAATATGTCGTCTCGTGAAGGTTTCACTTAACACTCCGGTGTTGCAACCACTCTTCTCCAATTCCTGGTTCTTTCGCGGTCGTTATCACAATTATACGAAACACACCAGCATGCTACCACGAAACACAACGTCAGTACTACAAGATGTTTACGCATCATTCAGATAAATCTCAGCGAAGATTTTGCGTTTTTTTTTTGTACCTGTGGTACATTTGCTTTCCTGAGCGCATCGGTCTTACACTTTCTCTGCACGTGGGTCGGTTCCCTGTCTCTTTATTTCGCTTTTATTTTTTGCCACGAATCTTCTCTTGCAGCACGTATACACTCTCATGAAAAATGAAACCGTCACTTTAATTTGGCTTTGGTCCGAAGCAAGTTTCTGGCACGAAATATAGCGCCGCGCCCACTCTTTCGATGCGGTGCGAGCAGAGGCGGGATTGTGAAACATTCTATGCCTATTGCATTGCTTTTCGCGCTTCGTGTGTGGTCAGAGCGGGGCTTCGGCTGCGTTATCAAGGGGATTTTGATATCTATGCCGTCGGTCAGCCATGAGAGACGCATAATAAGTGTGACGTAGAAATGAGAGGAAGCAATAGCTGCGAAGCCGGAAAACCTGCTGTTGGTGCTCCTTTCGTACCATTATCAAGTTGATGCACTGTCTCGTCGGGTTTGCGGCAGGCAAAGCAGTTACTTTCAATAAGCTTATTTGAGGGCGCTGCTTTACGATGCGGGTGGGAGCGCACGTCACGTGGTATCTTTCATATATTCGTGGGGTTTCTTTACCAATCGGAAAAAGTTGTACGCAATATACTACGTCGCTGAATACACCGCAGTTAGATGTCATTTGGAGGTGCCTAAAAATGCCTCATTGACACTTTGATAATTACAACAGTATTGCTTGAGTTCGATAATTGATTATAATTAACTAATCCAATCTCTGCAATGAAAAAATATATTGGCGGCTACTCCACTGTACTGGAAACAATATGCACTAGGTTTTCTCGGAGTAATGCAATTGCTCTTTTTTTAAGTCTTGGTGCATGATAGTTGGGACACGCTGTATATAAGTCACTAAGCGAAATGAGGCCAAGCTGGATTCACATAAATCAGAATCAACAGCAGGCATGCGCAGCAGAAGAAAAATAGAGATATGCTGCAGATTCTCTGCACAGGCGAAGTAGCATTAGTGATAGCGAAGTAATAAACAATTTCACCACCGAGAGACGCCAGATTCCTGGTCGTGCGAGAGGACTGAGGCTGTGAAATTGAACTGTCTCCTACTACGAGATGTTGTATATAGTCGTATAAGGCTGTCACTTCAGTAAGGAATTCTTCGTCACACGAAGTTTCTTTAACTCCAACTATATATATATATATATATATATATATATATATATATATATATATACATCGGGGGGAGTTCGGAAACCTGGTCGTCGTCCCCCCCCCCCCCTAGAAAAATTAGATTAGAGCTTTCCGCTTATGGGCTGCTGCATTCTCTTGGAAGCAACTCTACCTTACTACCGCTTTGTAAATAAGGTACACAGAACTTTAAATGTGTGACAGATGTGACGTGTAACGGCGAATACCAAAAGGCGTGGGCAGGAGATCCTGAAGGGGTGCTGTACTGTGGCGTTATAAAATCTACAAGTGGATAATGCGGCGCGTGTTGGTAACTATACGTATTTTCCATGTGGAAAAAAAAAAAACCAAACAGAACCGCCTCGCCCAGAAATCGCACCGTAGAACAAGAAACAAAAACAAACCGTACGCAGTGCAACTCTTGACAGTGTCGTTCAGGTGCAATATTCCGCGCCTGGGATCGCTGCGGAACCCAGGGTCAACTGCGCGCCTCCGTTAGGCAAGACTGATCGTTACAGCGGGGACGTAGCGCCTCCGCTGACAGTACGCAGCGCACGGATGAACCGGGCCAACGGCTCCCACTGCCGCGCGCTCAGCCGGCCGCGACGACGTGACTCCGGCTCGCCTGTCCGTCCCATTAAACCTCGGAACACGTTAAGTGCCGACACACCGAAGCCGGGGTTCCAACCTACGGCACACTTTTCAATCAGCACGACGTGGTCCGAATTCACGAGATTGGCCAGCGGTGGCCAAGCGGAAAAAACAAATAGCGACAGCCAGCATGGGCGAATAGCAAAAGCGCCATGCAGTAAGGCATCCGGCGACCACGATTTCGGCGCCAAAGGGGCGAGTGGTGATGTTCGCTCGAGCGCAAGAACGTGAGGCGTGAGCGAGCGCACGAGCGAGAAGGCACGAGCGCAGGCCCGGACGGGGTTGCGCCTCTCGAATTTGCATGATCATTTTGATCCGGCCAAAACGTGGAGCGAATGTCACGCGGAGAACAGGAGCGCGCATACTCTGGAGTGCGGCATGCACGGCTCGGCCTCTCATATCCAAATGGACCCACTCCGGTAGTCGCTAAGAGCGCGCTAAATAAGACACCGCTGCAGTTCGCTCGTTCCACTGCTGCTGTCCGACTATACGATCGGCCCGTTTTATCTCTGCGCACTGTTAGTGCTGGACAAAGTCGGTCGATGGGAGTATACGCTCGTGGACGGTACAAACGAGAAGGGTCCGGTGTGGCGCAGACCCCCCCCCCCCCCCCCCCCTGCGCTTTCCGACTCCGGGGGGTCGTACTCCTGCATACTAAGACTACTAACGATGCAACCTGCGCTGCAAAGGCCGATAGCGCGATATCGCTGAAAGAAGCACATGTAGAGGGATGCAATGACAGCACACAGAGCAGAAATGACACACAGAGACCATGTAGAGGGCGGCCGAAAGCAGGGTGAATGAGTAAATGCGTTTGATGAACGAGCGCATATGTGTTAACGTAGAAAGCGGAAAGATGAAATAAAAAGAAAAGAAAACAAACAAACAAGCCCTTCGGTGGACAAACCAACTGAGAATTAGTGTTCATGAAAAATGCATGCGAACCGGATATTGCACTTTCACGTTCCCCGAGCACCGCACCAATATGCGAACTATGATAAACGTGGAGCGGATCGTTTCTAGGCCCCGGGCTCGGTCAATACCGACGCCAGATTTACGCTTGCCATCCATCAGAGGCACGCTGGGAAGACACGCGCGTTCTCCGCGAGGAGACCCCGGAAGGCATTGAATTGAGGACGGTCGACGGTCTCGGTCCCAGGCTATGTATATCCTTCGCCTGCGAACGGTGAAATTATGACCGATACCGGCAAGCAACAGCCCAGCACTAAGCGAAGGACACCGTTAACATCTTTCGGGTCACTGCAAAGCGAGTCGCCCTGCAAAATCAGTAAGGCACGGCATTATAGGATGTCATATGTTCGTGTACTCAGTGCCACTTATATAGAAGCACTCGCGCCGTGATTAGGTAAATACGTATCAATCGCGGTTAGGAGAGCCATGGTTGACATCCAATGCAAAGTCCGCTAAATCCACGACGCAGAACGGCAGAAACAGCGCAGCTCTTCGTCACGGGTGCGCTTTTACGACAAGAATCTATTTGCGTAGCGAAAATAAGCTGGATATACTTTACCCGCACCTTGTTTTCCTTTCTCTGTGAGCGCGTATCATATTTCCTCGCATGCTCTCCTCTGAGTATACGTACCTGCATTGGAAAGTTCCGAGAACGACTCGCAGGGTATAGGCTTGGATTTCTACGCATCTACACGGATGCAAACGTAAATGTGAACTTGCGGTTTTTATGGAAGTGAGAGCGAAAATCCTGTGACAGGAATAAAGGCTGTAGTTCACCTGCGTAAGGAGTATGGAAAAACAAGCTCGCACAATAAGGTAAAGAATGAAGGAACGGCGTCCACAGCACGCGCCACCAGAATGCGCGAATGTGTGCAGACGCTGATCGACGTGAAAGTGGACGGAAGAAGCCTAGCGAGGATATTGCGTATGCGTAGTGAAGCACTCTGTGGACTGTTCCTCGAATCTAGAATACAAATAAACTAGATTTTTTCTTTCACTTTGCTTGTATGTTTAGAATCAAAAGAGGAAAAAGACGGATACAAAACACTGAGAAAGCATAATGGAGCGCGAGGTACGCGATCAAGCCCTCGAGCGTACAGTGGCGCTCCTTGTCACCGAACAAAACTTTCTCTTGAAACAGGAAGGAAGGGTCGACGGTTGTGACATAGCAGTGCTGCAGATACACATAGCGAGGGACGGGGAAAGGAACACGCAGCAGCAACACCGGAGGATGAAACGAAATCGTGAAGTCCGGGGAATCAAGAAACAAACGGCATGACTAAACAAAAAGAAAAGAAAGCGAGAGAAGCCATTCTAGGGACTAAGCAGGGAAGGGTAAAAAGCGACAGGAGCACCTGAAGAGACGAAACCCCGAAGCGTCGCAACGTTCTTTGTTTGGGGATGGTTCCCGCGCTGCACATATATTGCGGCTCACAAAAGCGAGGTGAGGCGAAAGACCTGTAGAATCTAGCGCACATCTCCAAAAGCGGGGCTTCTCCATCCTCAACTTACCGTCGCTTCGTCAGAGAAGGTAAAATGATAACAACAAAAAAAAAAGAAAAAGAAAGAACGAGCATAAAGACGCAGTATTTGGCTCTGCTCTTGTCTCTGTGGCTTGGCTTTTGATTTTTCATCGCACAGTGCACCATTCTCCCTGTTTCGTCGGGGTATTGACAGCCGCGACGAAATCAAGCGCAAACGCATGCGGTTGAAAGAGGAATTTCACCCTGAAATAAAGCGAAACAACAAATGGAAGTACGCCTCGGGGCGCACCACGCTCCAGCCCCGCTTTTTCATTTCTGCTTTGAGACGTTTCATGGACGCCCTACGAGAGCCCGCGGCTCCAGCTTCGCGGCACGCCCTCGCCCCTCTCCCCCCCCCTTCCCCAGCTCCTCACTTTTTCTTTTTGACTTATTACGTCACGCCTCCCACCGTTGAAGCACTTGTTTAGACGGATAGGGTTTATACCTTGAAGGAAAGTTGTTTTCTTTGTGTATATTATAGCTAGGAGAAAACCGAAACACCGAAGGTACACTTTATATATATATATATATATATATATATATATATATATATATATATATATATATATATATATATATATGCTTTTGTATTAAGAAATGGCTGACGAGAAAATAGATATAACGGGAAATGCTGCTGCATTTCTCCATTGCCATTTACGTGCAACAAAGATGAATGCCGTGTGTGACAGGCCCTTTCCTACGTTTTCCTTCATTCGGGTTGGGTCTTTTCATCGCTGTAATTCGCACCTTAGGCGTTGCAGACAACCTGTCCATTCGAAAGGGAGACCGATGTCGGCACTACGCTCGTCGCAACGCTTTCCCTTGAAGTTATGCGCAGCGCGCTATTGACGGCAAAGCATATCCGTCACGTGTAGCTGGCGGCCAAAACAAAAGTGACAAACGTTTTACTGAATTGGCTATAGAAGAAAAAGCAGCGTCTTCAGAATGAGCGCAAATGAAAAAAATAAAGCAACTGGACGCACTTGGCGCTAACACTAACAAACAACTACGTTTCTGGCTCTCGTGGATCCCCTAAAAGACCGAATACCAACAATAAAGATTTCGCGTGTAAGTTAGGAGCAGCACACAAACTTAGCTGCGTTGTGCACGTTATATAGTTGGCCGGGACTCAACTGTATTTGTGCTACAAGTCGTCGAAAAGGGCACTGTCTTACACGGCGCGCGGCGAGACAAAGCACGCGCCTCACACAACACGACAGAACAGGAGAGCGCACGTGCCCGGCCGTTCAGGTATGAGGAACGTGAGCCAAGATCTACAGTATAACTTTAAAAAAAAGAAATCAGTAGTCTTCGGCAAGTCCTACGATTCTGAACTTGTATATTGAGACAGCAGCAGGCTCACACTATGGACACCGTACTATCTTTCAGGAATAACTTTTTTGCGACGCGCACAACGTAGCCTTCTTTCATTTCAGGATTAGCTACGTCCGAAATACACGCACAGAAACTCTCAACCTCACTATTTGCGTGGCGCAGAAAACTCCGCATAAATGTCCAAGATCTTTCACTGTGGTATCAGCGCGTCCAGCTCCCAACCGCAGGGACATGAGCTCCATCTCCAGTGGCGGCGGCGGCGGCGGAAAAAGCTTTGTTTCAAAGCGAAGCTTTCTTGACAAACCCGGCCGGTCTTGTCCTCGTGCCGCTGTCGTCACACACACGGCACACACACGCAACTACAGAATTTACGCAAGCACGTTGGTTCATCTGGTAATTGTTTGCGGAACCAAAAGGAACGCTTGGTAGTCAAGTACATGCAGAATGCTTTGCATTTCTGCTCGCTTGATGTATAGCTCACGCGCAGAACAGCACTGCCATCTTTACTACCCTTACAGGTGTGCTGGCTGCTGGCCTTGTTTTCTACGGAATGACCCAGTCATGAAACAAACGATACCTAAATATCGTAACTGCAACAAATATACGTCATTGAGAGCCCAATTCCTTGAAGAAGCAGACCATTCTATGCTGGCTTTTCTAGGTTTTGGCCCAAGGTTTGGGGCATTTGCCTAGCCAATTTCTCGCCGAGTAAAGTCCAATTTGCTACTGTACTATCTCCGGCATCGGCCAGCTCTAGTCGGCGCGCCTACCTTGGATACAGTGTCATAGCAAAGGGGGCCAATTCCGGAGACAGTATATTGCGCGGTCACGTGGGTCACGAGTGGAGTCTCCGCGTTTTGCTGTCTTCACTAGAAGGCAGTTAATCTCTTTGGCCCAAAACACTGTGCAGAATATAATCAGTTGCATGTTATTTCTTTGACCGCTTCAGGAAAGCTTTGTTTCTCAGGCTTCAACGTGTGGGTTGGATCTGCATATATTTTTTTCTTCGCCATATATGGCAAGGGTTAAGCTCAAAATGTGAAGGGGGCCCGACGACTACAACACGATGACGTCGAAGACGTAACGAAAAGGACGGACACAGCAAACTCGGTTTCATGCTTTAACCTTGTCTCGCAGTAAATATGAAAGAACGAGAGAGACCTAAACGAAACGAAGGCAAGCCACGGGTGAGACTGCTGCTGCTACCAAGTGCGCTGCAATGTGCAATGATGATGAATGTCCGGAGTGTCAATTAGTGGTGGAAGATCAAGATGGCCTGTCCTGCAGTGTATGCCACACCATGTTCCATGTAGGCAAATGCGCTGGAGAAACTACGCTGAAATCTAAAAAAAGACGATAGAAAAGCTTGGACGTGCCCTAAACGCAGAGAAATAAAAATTAAGACTCCACAGCTTAATAAAATAAAAACAGAGCCAAACATACAAAACATGTGGCATATGCTGCTAGCTATTAACCTAATACTGCAGGTGCTGATGCCGTTGAAACAGACTGTTGAAGGCGTCGAGAAATCTGTACACTTCATGTCTGATCAACTGGCTGATTTGCTCGAGCGTGTGCAGAAAAACGAGCATGCAGTAATAGAAATAAGGAAGAGGGTTGAAAAATTTTAAAGAAAATGAACGTACTGAATGACTCATAATTCAGCTTGATGAATTAGAATGGCGGAATGGGCGCGCTAACCTACAGTTTCATGGTATCCCTCAAACCGACGAAGAAGACCTCTTGGCCCAAATAATGCTATTGCTACTAAGATGCAGCTCCCGCAGCTATCTGGTGATGACGTATATGCCATAAACCGGCTGTAATTACGGCAGGATAAGATTCCTACTGTTAATTGCCGCTTTGAAAAGCAAAAATCTCGGGATCCGTGGTGGGCAAAAAAAAAAAAAGATTGCGAATGAAGACGGAAACATGCACGTGCTTGAGAATCTGACCAAAAGGACGCGAGAACGGCTGAAAATAAAAGGAAGGATTGGGTAAAAGAACACGGCTACAAATACGTCTGGCACAATAATGGCGAGGTCCTGGTTAAGAAATCTGATGGCATGCCGGTGACAGTCCTATCAAAAGTATGTGAACTTGATTAACTGCCTTAGGGCTCCGGCTTCGCTCAGTGTTTTACGTTTTCGCATATGTAATGGACCCGCTTCCTTTCCTTTCGGACCAGACAATGTGTCACTCATTACTGCCGTGTGATGTATCCACTGCGTATGCTCAGAAATAGAAAACGACGTCTTTTCCCATTAACGCACAATCCTTGCGCAACAGAGGTGACGAGTTTGGAGCGTTTCTTTGCACGCTTAACATGCGTTTCAACATTATAATAAAGGTCGCTGAAACCTTATATCAACACAGTTGTGAAGGATTATATTTGCCAAACTACAACACATATGTTCAATATCGCTCTGGTAAACGAGGCGGGGGTGTCATCTATCGACAGAAAAAAAAGTTTTAAATGCAGCCTTCTCACTGATTTCACTCTAACGCATAATGACTACGGAATACTCTCCCCTTACAAGGTGGTAGACGCGTCTTCTCTGTTATCTGCCGGCCTCCTAAAAGCAAATTTTCCAATTTTGCTTGCTTTCTTGATGAATACCTCCAATGGTTCACAGAAAACAACCTGAATCTAGTTTTAGGTGGAGACATCAACATTGATTTTCTTTCATATTCTACTAATAAACCAGAGATTGAGTCCATATTGAAATGTAATGGTTTTGTAGATGTAGCGTGCATGTGTTCACGTGATGCAATTGCGTAAACACAAGTAAACAGACATAAACACAGGTCTTCTGCAGGAACTTGTTGTGCCAGCAACGTAGCTAGGCTAGACGAGGCAGCGACTTCCGACCCTACGCGACAAGTGAACTCAACTTTTCTTCGGAGGCGGAAACTTGCCGAGCCGCCGTCAGAGGCGCTGGCTGTAGTCACGGACACTGTGCGCGTTCGGCATGAACGCGAGGGAACGCGGACGGCGTCGGCGGTAGTTCTGTCTCATCTTTCAGTGCGTTGCTTCGTTGGTGCTGTATAGTCTCATTTCCGCCATAAATGAACCCACACTACTACAGGCAGCGACGACAATCAATGCTGTTTTTACCAACTGCCCAGCAGAACGTCCTAATACACGAGTAATTGATTGAGTCACCATCACTCAATATACCTCATTGTGAAGTCTGTAAACTCCCCAAAACAATGGGTATATCCTACAATAGAGCACCGCGGCGCAGTAATCATGACACTTTGAATTGCTTTCGGGCAGCACTCGCGCATGTTAACTGGAATGTTGTGAACGACAAAAATCACCCAGACGATGCTTACAATGCCTCTATTACCATATTTAAATCTGTATATGAACAAACCTTTCCTCTTTTAACGCTCAAAATCCCTGCAACGCTCCGAAAACCATGGAAAGCTGCAGAATGCCTTAAAATGATAAAAAAAAAGAAAACAGACCTTTATAACCACTTTATCCAAACCAGGGCACCGGATGATCTTGTACAATTCTAGACATGCCGGAACCAAGTTACGTCGTTTGTTCTTCAGGCGAAACAAGAATGTAGGAAAAAACTATTCAATCAAGACTTCTTAAAAAGGACCGATCTTGTGTGGCATAACATCAACCGAATTTTAAATCGAGGTGCAACTGCTAATGGCATGCCTGAACTTTTAGTGCACAATGAACCTGCGAGTGCCAAAGGGCTGGCAGACAATTTTAATAATTACTTCGTGTCTTAGGCTGATGGGAATGACGATCTCATCAATGTGAAATGTCTTGACTTACGAATTGTTTCCAGTGAATTCCTGTCAAAACCTATGCGAATGAAATCAACAATTGCAACCTGCCTTTACCAGTTAAACATGTAGCTGATGTAATTAGTCCAGTGTTAGAATATACTTCCAATTGTTGCATCGTACATGCAGTATTCCCCACAAGAAAGCGGATTGCTAAAGTCACGGTTATTAATAAAGTTGGAGACAAAAATAATCTTCCAAATTATCGCCCCTTCTCCATTCTACACGTTTTTTTTTGTTGTTGTTTCGAGAAAATACTATTTAAGCGAATGTCTGGTTTTTACGAAAAGCATAACATACTCACTCCCAGCCAACATAGTTTTCGGAAACATTTTTCGACGGAAACCGCGCTTCTGACTCAAATAGAGCTTATCTTACAGTTCTTGGAGCAGAAACTCCTCACTTTTGGCATATTGATTGGTTTTTCAAGATCGTTTGACCGCATCAATTGCAAAATAATGTCAGCTAAGCTAGAGCGCTACGGTTTTCGCGGAAAGTTCCTTCAAATAATTCAGTCTTACTTAAGTTCTAGAGAACAAAAGGTAAAAATAAACAATGATTCATCAGATTTCAGGCACATCTATTCAGGCGTCGAGCAAGGTAGCATTCTGGGACCACTGCTATTCTTCCTTTATGTTAATGACATCCTCTGCATAAGCAAGCTGCCAATATTTGTAATTCATGCGGATGACACTTCTTTATTCTTCAGAGCCGACAATTTGCTAGATCTTGAGCAACAAGCCTCACTTTGTCTGCACACTCTTATAGAATGGTCTAGATGCAGTTCTGTAAAAACAAACACTGAAAAAGAAACGATAGCCGTGCTTTTCAGGCCTCGCAGTAAGCTGCCTCACGTGCTGCCACATTGTTTAAGGATCGGTTTGTCACTCATCCAATCGGTTCCAGCAATCAAAAGTCTAGGTGCCATCTTTAATGAAAATCTATACGGTGGTGAACAAACTTTCAAGGGTTGTCGACATTTTGTGTCGACTAAAACGCTTCATGCCGAAGCGTATTAGGCAACTGCTGCGTAATGCGCTGTTTTCTTCTGTTGGTAATTATTACTTTCTGGTTTGGAATACCACGTCTCTTAGCAATATCAACCGCTTGTATCTCCTTCAAAGAAAGCTGTTCGACATATTGTGAATGCTCCGCGACTAGAACACACTGAGCCGATCGTTAAGGCACTTGGTACAACCCCCCTTCCCCAATTGTACGAAACCTTACTCCTCGGGTGGTATCAAGCAAGCGTTATGAAAAATAACTGTTTTATGTTACACCTGTATGCATTAAATGGAAAGAGCCTAAGTACACAACACGAACAAGTTTCAAATGGTTTGTACCTAAGACCCGTACAAATTATGGTTGTCAAATGTTGTGCTACACTCTCCCACATTTATTAAACAGGGAGTCTCAATCGATGTACGTATGGCTAAACAATGCCAACTTTGGTATCTTGTGTTTGTTATCTCAAAGTTCTTTTCTCCCAAAATGTTCTCATGCTGTTTCTTTCAAGCGAAGCTTGTATTGGCTCAAAAGTGGCGTTGTCGTGGTCACGCAAAAACGCAGTTGCTCCCAGAGCAGAGCATCTGGGGGAAAGGGCAGTTTATGAGTTGACTGCTGCGCCGGCGCCAGAGCGTGAGTCATTAGCAAGGATTTCAGCTGCATAGGCGCGCGCTCTCGCCACGCTCCAACTAATCAGAGTCCTTTCGCTTACGCCGGGGAGGGAAAGGGTAGGAAAGGGTTTCGCGCGCGCTGTACCGGATTCGTTTCCGTTCAGTTCAGTTTCGGAAAACGGATGGGACGGTCCCGTTTTGTGCGTTTCCCCGAGGAATGGGCAGCGTTCGACGAGGGGCGGGGAAAACTTGCCAGTGAAAGGGCTCACCGTCGGCGCGCGGATCCAGCCGTTAGAACCGCCATAGCCCAGGCAATCCGACAGCATCGAGAAGATCCCGAGCTGAGGGAGCAGGAGGCCGGAGCCGTTACCTGTGGCATACTTAACCGTGACTAAGGTCAGGTGCATGCAGGACAAGCTTCGCTTACCCCCCCCCCTTTCCGGTAGGGGAAGGGTTTGTCATTTTTCGCTTGTATGTTGTCGAGTACAACTGCCAAGTTTCTGCAGGGCGCGTCGGCCTCGTCAAGCCTTCCCAGTGGCTTTTTGCCGGCGCACTCAACACCCTTATGATGTTACATAAATATATTGTATTGAGTGTTAATACACCTGCTATAATATGGGAGAATTTGACGCGTAAGTGATAAAATTAAATTGTGGGGTTTTACTTGCCAAAACCACATTCTGGTTATGAGGCACGCCGTACTGGGGGACTCCGAAAATTTGGGCCACCTGAGGTTCATTAACGTGCACCTAAATCTAAGTACACTAGTGTTTTTGCATTTCACCCCCATCGAAATGCGGCCGCGGTGGCCCGGATTCGATCTCGCGACCTCGTGCTTAACAGCCCAATAGATGCGGAAGTATATATATAAGCGTGCGTATGTGTGTGTGTGCGCGCGCGCGCGCATGTGTGTGTGTGTGTGTGTGTGTGTGTGTGTGTGTGTGTGTGTGTGTGTGTGTGTGTGTGTGTGTGTGTGTGTGTGTGTGTGTGTGTGTGTGTGTGTGTGTGCTTTTTAAGAATCGGCTGTGTTAGGCAGCGCGATTCTAATCCTTGATCTAGATTACTTGAGGAGGCGGCGGTTACCGTTACGAAAAATCAAAATGACTCAGTAACATAAATAGCCTAAGAAACTTTTTATTGAATTATTTTACGGCACATATTTTACGACCAGGTAGTGAGTTGGCAAAGCGCATCCACTTGGAACGAATTCTCTGGACTGCACCAGATTCGAGATATTTTTCAATACGTCTTTATTTCTGCGTTGAATAGGCCAAGCCTTGCAGCAGAAAAGGGGTGCTCTATGGGGGAGGGAGACCGGCGCTCTCTTCTTCCTCGAGGTGGAGTGGTCCCGAGGTCGGCTCTGCAAAGAGGAAAGAGGCGGCCAGGCCCTTCCTTGTCACTGAGAAAGTCCAAAAAAAGCACTCCAAAGCTGGACTGAGTCCTTGAGCCCGATGTGCGATGGCGGGTCGAGCCACTCCTGCAGGGTGCCAGGTCGGTTCCCGCCCAGGGAGCGTAGTGTCCTTTCTTGGACCGTGCCTGCCTTTGATTCGAGATATTAATTTTCAAAGTGTCCGACGAAATGCATTGCTGTTAAAGTTAGTTTTGTGCGTGAGTGCATAAAACAACGTTTTCTTAAAAGTAACTGGAATACCAATGCATTTCGTCGGACACTTCGAGAATTCATATCTCGAAACTGTTGCAATCCTGAGAATTCATTCCCAGTGGATACGTACGCCTTGAGAACTGACTAACTACAATTCGTAGCTTTAAATATGTGCCGTAAAATACTCAAATAAAAAGTTTGTAAGAACATTTAAGTTAACTATTTAATCAGGTATGTTGATTTGTCGTAGAAGTGATGGTCGCCTCATCGAGTCATATAGATCAAGGATTAGAATTGCGCTATATAGTCGTGTTTACATGAATACGACAGTGCCGCATCGCATCGCATTTCTAGCGCATCGTATTCATGTAAACAGCGGTAATGCGCTAGCGAGTCGCATCGCATTAATGCGCCAGGCGAGGGTAGATTTACGGGTACGAGTCGACTCTCACGTGTGACGCGACGTTCTCGCGAGAGTTAAAGCGCTGCGTGTAAACGGTGTCGCATCGCCTTGCTTAAATGCGCTTGGAAATGCGATGCGCTACTGTCGCATTCATGTAAACGCGGCTTATGACATAGGCGACTTCCAAAAAATTCGGACCTGCCAAAAAAAAAAGAAAACACGCGGTATATATACTTCCGAAGGCAGGCCATGGTTGAGCGTTAACACAAGTGGTATTAACTCCGAGTACTGGATGCGGAAGTGAGTATATATATATATATATATATATATATATGTATATGTATGTGCTGGGTGATCATTTTCAAGTTGTACAGAATTTATAAAAATCGCCTGTGGCAGATAGCATAATTCTTGTCTTTGAGCTGGATTATTCGAAGAGGCGGACATTACTAGCACGGTAAATTAAAACGCATGTTCAAATAAGTAACAAACATTAAATAATTAACTTCTCAGTTAATTCCTTTACGGCACATATTGTAATTTAGGAATTGTATCCGGTGAGCTTGCAAGACATATGCACTTGAATTTAATTTCCAAGGTGACACCAGTGTCGAGATATTCTTTCCCAAAGTGTGGGACGAAATACATGGGCGTTGCAGTGGCGTTTGTAATTCAATGCATAAAAGAGCGTTTTGTTAGAAAAGTAAGTGCAGCACCGGTGAATTTTCAGGGCAAGTTGGATGGCACATATCTTCAAACTGGCGTCATTCTGGAAACTCATTACAAGTGGATACGCTTAACACACTCAAGCTACAATTCGTAAATTGCAATATGTGCCGTAAAGTATTTCATTCGAAAGATAATTAGAAGATTTTTGTTAATTAGTTGAATATATGTTTCGATTGCTCGTGTAAGTAATGTCCGCCTCTCAGAATAATCCAGCTCCAGCTCAAGGACGAATCTGCAACAGGCTACTTTTAAAAGTTCCATAAAACTTAAAAAATGATCACCCTGTGTAATATATACATATGTAATCGCCAATATTTTTTAGCGTATTTAAGCTAATTTGCGTAACATACGAGCGTATATAGACCGCATACATCGTGCGACTCCATAAATGGGCGACTATGGAGGAGCTTCCGCTCGGGTGGAGCAGAGTGCGTGACCTTGCGCCATGGTCAAATTTACTGGCCCAGTCGGGACCTCTCGTGCATACGCTCATGAGCGAAGAAGTTATACGCATGCGGACGTAAAAAAAATAATGATGAAAAAAAAAACGAAAGACGAGGAACTACTATAGCGCGAGCGTGTGAAATTGAATCCATAACGGGCCGCCGACGTGACCAGCTTCGAAGCGCAAAGCGCAAGCCTATATGTGCCAGCCACTGGCGAGGACAGCGCGATTCGCCCGACCCGCAAGCCTCGAGAAATATATCCCGTAAAATCACGCCGACGGCGTGCGCATTCGCGCATTAGTTATGGCTGCTGGCGCGCGCGTTCAGTGGCTGCAACTTGGCCAGATACATCGGACGTAACGAGACAGGTAAATGTGCAGGTACCCCGCTTACAGGCGGGGACGATATTCACGACATTGAGAGCGTTATAAGTGGAAAATGAGAGAAGAAAAAGGAATGAGGAGGAGGTAGAGGGAGAAACTTTGTTCAAGTCCCGTACAAGGTGTTGCCACCTGCCTGGCTAGTATCATGTTGGGACTGTGCGGCCAAGCCTCCTAGCCCTATCACGGGCGTACAGCACAGCCAGGACTTGCGGTATGTGATCGTGGGATTTAACCATTCCTGAAAACCGATTCCCGGAGATGCCAGGGCCGAGCGACCCACACTCCCAGAGCATAGGTTCAAGCTTGCATATCTCCTTTTTGGATGCTTTGCATATAGTATTCGTGTCTGCAATGCTACACCATTCCTTCATTTGGGCAGGTGATCAATAATAGGACTGTGTTTGTAATTGCCTAAGTGCAATTGCTTCTGCTCTGATCAGTATATAGGCCAGGAGTGCAAACTCCCTCCTTCCCATGTAGCAATGTTCTGTAATTTCATTGTATGTCACGAGCCTGTCTCTCTGTAGGTTCTCCAACCCAGCATAATCAAAGCTATATGTAAAAGCGGCCCAGTCTGTAAGCTCACGGGCGACGCTGTTGGCCGATTCATTTGGATTGACGGGAATGTCATCAAGTGAACCAAGGTGTGCCGGGAACCAATAAATGTAATGTGTAACATTTGTTTGTCTTGTGCTAATTATCCTCGCAGCCTGTGGGCCAATTTTGCACCTGTTGAAAGCTCTAATAGCCGTTTTCGAGTCACTATATATTTCTGTGTATCTATCGTGTGTTAGTGCCAATGCAATGGCAACTTGTTCAGCGACTCCAGGTTTGCTAGTGTGAACCGTGGCGCAGTTGCTGCATTTGCGCTGGTAATCCACTACCGCTGTCGCGAATGACAACGAGGTAAACAAGACGCAGAAAGAAATTCCTATGTTATGCACCAGGTTTGATAATGCCACTAAAGTATAACGAGATAGAGAGAAAACCATTTATTAGATTTCGGCCCTCTCTCCGGGGCTACTGGGCGTTGCGGTGACGGTGAGATGCGGCGTGGAAAATAGGACGAGGGTGCCATGTGGAAACCGTAGACCCTTGATTAGGCTTAGTCAGCTTCTTCTTGTACGGTGAACCCTATATGAGGCCGTGGTGAGCTTGGAGTGGTGCCAACTACAGCGGGATAGCGCAAGTTGCATTAAGGTGAATAAATTTTGCAGTAACACCAATTCTAAGAAAGAAAGGCAGAAACAGATAAAGTTAGCGGACACTTGTTATCCGGGAATCAAATGAGAAAATTATTTGTTTTCGTGAAACTCCCTTTTACTGTGTATAGCTCATGCGACGAGCAAGCGATTCCTGTGCTTACCTGAGGGTAAGTCAAGTCACTGATCGGTTCGAAAGAAAAATATCTAAAGCCCCGCATGCGCCTCGACGGGTATCAGAAAACGCATGGCGGCCGCCTCCTGCTCGTGAGGTACAAGAATACTTTAAGCCAGAAGGTACATGTTTATAAACGCCCTACGGAAGCACAAACTGGGGCATTAATCCCGCTTGGTCTCCAAGAATAATTAAAAACAAAACTGGGCAGCTTCGCTCTAAGGGCGAAGCAGGGACAGCGATAGCAAAGTTTAGCGCTGAGCTCCTCGGACGGCGTTGTTGCCAGACGCGGGTGCGACATGTTGGTGCACAAGGCAGCGCGCAAGGCTGCTGTGCAGAATTGAACGGCACCCGGGAAGCGACCAGGCGTCGCACGACGCCGACGCGATGGATGAGGGCGCGGCATCGTTGCGGGCGTCGCACCTCGGGGGTGCCCAAATGAGACACTGACGGAAAGCCGTTGGCGTGTGGCAAGCGCCAAGTGAAATATCGGATCGCATTAGCTTGACGTTTACTGTGCCTTTCCGTGCACACGACAGTTCCGCGGGGACGCTAGGTGCGTTTATTGTGTGCGTGAGTACCACGCCGATGCCAACAGCGGAAGGCTGAACGCTGGCCTGGCTCCCGTTCTTGCAGCCGAACACACTAGTCGTCTTTTAAAACGCTTCAATCACACGGGCCGCGCAGGCGACGGTGGCGGGGGCAGCGTGAATGCGCCGCACGCGTCCGTGTGTGATTTCCATAGCAATAGAATATCATTTCCTTCTCCTAGATTATAACACCTGTGTTGATCGGGCTCATGCTAAACGTTTTCTCATCGGCTTTCATAGAAAGCATCATTTAGTGCGCTAAGTTAATCGATTCATAGCGCAAGCAAATTTTTGTGCGGGACAAAGTATTTAACGCAGTGTTGCGCATAATTAAAATGTCAGCGCGCTTGTAAACGAGTTCGCCACGACTCTGCAACGTTTGGTTGCACCGTGAGGGCTACATTTACCCATGCGATATCATACAGTTACCCATGTGATGTCATCTGGCGGCATTATATCGAAGTGGTACTGCAGCTAAAATTTCTTTGCACGCTCCGTTAAGTGTATGTACCTTTACATGGCGTTCTTTTTTATTTTTTTAACATAGTGTTTGCACTGGTTCGCGAAGCGTGTTGTCTGAAACCTCTCGTGTGTCATATGTGAGTCTGAGACGTGTAATCAGGTAAAACGTCGCTCACGATAGCAAATAATACTTAATAGGCAGTTTTACATTCTACGTACTCAAAGTTAGGGAACGCAAACCCTCCAGACTCACAGAAGAACGCGAGAAGGTGCACAAGAGAACCTCAAAACTGTACAAAATAACGAAATCAGGGCGTGGCACTTTGGGTCTGCAAAAGGTCCCTTTGAGTAACCAAAGCTCTTTCGTGTACGCAAAATAAAAAATCTGAAACTTTCTAATGCTTGTACTAGTTTGTATTTCTTCTCTGCAGCCTCTTGTGTGTCATGTATTTAATTATGCCAGAAAGGAAATCGATAAAAGAAGAACAGTAAAAGAAAGAAAAAAAGAAAGAAAAAAATAAAGAAAAAATAAAGAAAAAGAAAGAAGGCGAAGATATGTGCATCAACATTTCGCCATTCTCCGCATTCGCGCCAGACGGTGCCACAATACCACCCTGTAAGAAGCACAGGGACCGCAGCAAGGGACTTAATGTGCTTAGTGCCTGTGCCTTGCAAGCGCCGTGCAGTTGAAGCGGGATTTGAGAAGCAAGATCGCTTATGCATACGTCAGTGGGCCGCCGTGTGCCAGAGGGACCTGAGGTTGCAATCGTAAATATATTCAATGGCAATTTATGCGAAAATAATTTTATGTGCGCGCGTGCTTGTGTGAGTGCGTTCTACCGACATGAACGCAATAACCTGCAATAGCCTAACCTTAGTATGTGCCAGTAGGTGTGTACCAATCTTCAATGATCCGCATTGGCGTTAATTTGAATAACTAGAGAGGCGTCGCACCTATGGTATGTGCGACAGAGGTAACCAGAGGATTGACACGACGGCGGCGGTGGTTGACAGACTTAGAAAGATGTTTTTTAAATGCGTGTTCTTTGGATGGTCCTGTATTCACAAAAATTCTCTTCCGTGAGTGTGGTCCGCGAAGAAATAATTTTATATATGGGAAGTTTTGTGAGTGACGGCCCTAATCTACAAACTCTTTAATACTTTTGATGCAGAACGCGGCACGAGAGTGTTTATGCGTGCACGGATCATGCAATTGCATAAAGGTCATTCATGTATAAAAATAACATCTGTACAATAAAGTACGACTAGTAACGAGCCACTTCAATATCTGGTATGAATCAGTTACAAATGAGGTAAAGAAGCATTGTCTAAGAGTGTGCCGCTGAAGGACATCATAGGGAGTGATACATTTGTCACATCTTTATTAAAATAGCAAAAGACCATATAATAATTATAAGAAAGAAGATGATATTTGCGTTCTTTTTTCTTGCACATCATTGGGTAGAAAAAGTTTTTTTTTTTTCGCCCTGCCCCTTCTAATCTTTCCGACTTACTCTCCGCAGCTTGACATGGTTGTTTGCTTCTTACTGCCTGTAGATGAAAAATGTGTTTAAAAATTGCGGCGAGGTGAATGACAAATACGACAGGAAAGTAATAGAGGTCTGTTTACGTCGGTGAGTTGTTCTTACCAGCGAACCAGCCTGCGGCAGTTTTGCACTCGATCATGCCACAAGAATTATTAGTGGTTGCTTCCCCTCACAACTTGTTGTTGAGCAAGAAAGCCAGATTTAAAGGGACAAAAGGCGGATTATTGGATGATCGGGTGTTGTCGGAGATGTGGTGTTTATGAGGGCTCAAAATAACTGAGGTAGCGCTGGTTTCTTTGTCTATAAAAAAACTTAGATGTAAGGAACTGGTGTGCTGTTTCAGCTTATGGTCGGAGCTTTGTACAGAGGCAGGATTTTTCTTTACAGCAGCTGTCGCTGTCTGCGTCATAACTACCACACCCGGCACATGTTCATTGTTCGCTTGCAGGACGCTACAATTCCTATATTGTCAGTCGCACTCAAGCACAAAAGTGCATTTGAACCTACCATAGGAATCTGATGACCAAATTAGTCCATAATATAATTACCCCCACCCCCCCTGCCCTCCTCTCCTCCCTACCTGAAACAAATGCACACAATAACTTGTACAGTTCTGGCGTCCTTTGAAAAGTTCCGCTTAAGTGTGTATCACCTAGGCCCACACAATGTTTCTTTATAATTAGCTCTACTTCATTCAGTTCATTTCGCGTTATTCCAAGCGGACATTCAAAGTAATCAAATACACACCGGAGAGAAAGAAATGGAACGATGGGCTGCTTTCCCGAACAGCAAGACTTTCTGTTGTGCCTCCACGCTTTACGTCGTGAGCACGCGCGTATGAAGCCAATAAAGAGCCGGAAAGCAGGGAAGAAAAGGCGCTAATGACGCGTCGGACAGTGTATTAACGTCTGCACAATATCACTGTGTCTCCTTAAAGTGGGAACAGGGTGCAGGAAAAAAAAAAAGAATCAAGATATTTCAGCGACAGCCGCATTTTCTTTCCTCGACGAAGAAAAATGTACAGGAAATGCAGAAGAGCCTTTCACAGCTTTACCGGTACTCAGCAGTGAGTTGAGTACTGAAACGCAACAGCGGGTCTACGAAATTTTCCGGGATCATCAGCAGTATTCCTCGCATGCGGGGTCACAGCTCGTCTTATCGTTATGCTTTCGTCTTTCTTCGTTTCTGAACTGCTAAATTAAAACCAACTCTCGTCAACATCCCTGTTTTGCCTTTGATGTGTTTTAGTGCGCTCACTGGCTCCCATTTATGTCGTTATATTCAGGTAAATGAGTTTTGACCTTTTGGGCCGTCGTTATGCTCAGTAAATTGAATGCAACGGATCCTGGCGTGGGTCGTTCACACCGCTTAACAGAATTCTTGTTTCATGTTATGAAGGAAAGAAATCAATGTTTAGCAATTTTACGGAATCAGCTATGCATTAAGGCGTAGAATCAGTTTTCGAGGTTGAAGAATTATAGCGCACCGAATAAATGAATAAGCCGCCGTGCGTATTCCATGCACGGGTTCTCATTCGGCGTTTAAGCAAGCTGATTTGGCATCTAGCTATGACTTTTCTTTTCCGCATGAGATCAATGTGAACTCGCTTTGACTGTCAGCGAAATACGCTGCGATTAATGTGTCTTTATTATTTTTCTTATCCTTTATTTTTCACCTATCTTTCCCTTCCCCCAGTGTAGGGTAGCCAACCACGCAAGTCTTTGGTTAACCTCCCTGCCTTTCTTTATTATTCGCTCTCTCTCCCTCTCTCAGTGTAATGTACAAAATAATCTGACGCTACCTTCCTCCGCGTTTTCTTTTTCTTTTTATTTCTTATGCAGCATCAACCTGAACCTATCCAGCTACGAACAGCTAATCATGCAATCAGACAGGCTGGCTCATTCTTAGAGGCGAAAGTTGGGAGGCCAAATCAGTTATTCCGCAATGAGATAAAACCTCACGTAACAAGCACGATTACGGGCATTCTAGTCCTTTTCGGCGGAGCCTGTTTTTCATATCACTCTTTTCTTTTTCATTTATTCTACGCTATAAGCCCCTAGGCATCATATGAAGAGGGGGGAGGGGAGATGAGTACACAGCAGTACTAGAATGTGAACAGTATACACTATACTAGCGTATAAAACGCTGGAATACATAAATATACAACGGCAACAACTATAACATAACAGAAAAGATGAATAAGCGGGCACGACAAATGCATTTCTGACGAGAGAGTTTCCCGTACACTCAACGAATTTCCTCCGGGAAGGGCTCACCGGAAATTGCATCTACCAATGTTCATGAAATAATACCGGCCAGGAAGAGTCAACCGGAGACGCTTGGTTGGCCATTTTCGCTTTATTGCTCCGTAGCAGCTCTGACGGGTTTCTTCGTACACCATGTTAGTTTCAGGCACGATGGTCCATTGAGATAAAAACCACGCGACGTTACATTACCAGCGATTGGTAACAAACGGGGAAAATAAAAGAGGAAGAGAAAGAAAGCTAACGCAAAAAAAAAACTGCGCTTATCTACCGCAGGTCCTGTATGAGCTCCTTCGAAAGGGAAGCAGCGAAACGAATCTAACGGATTTAGCGTAACTACGGCCACTGTGAGTGCGTCGGTAGACGGCGGCAACGAAGAGGCTCAAACACATCGCGTACCCTGCAGGCTCAGCAGATTGCCAAGAGCAGGGCCGGCTTAAGTTTCTATGCTACTCGAGGGTGGCTACGTTGCCCCACGAGTCGCAATACGGAGAAATACTGCGCAATCAACACACACTGGCGCGACGTCTAGTGGAACAGTCAAAATGGGATATAGTGTCCCGTTGGTCGTTGTGCTGTCCATTGCGTCACGAATAGTTTCAGAATTTCGTTCCTTGTGGTAGGTTAAATAAGAGATGTGCTCTTCGCGTAACTCCGAATGTGGCTGGCGTGTGTAGGCGAGAACAACATTCATTTGGGCTAGATGGTGCCTACTTGATTTAGGAAGGCACAGCGTCAACTAAAACGATCACAAAAGAGAGAACGAACGACACAGGACAACATTACCTGTGTCGTTCTCCCTCTCGTGATCGTCTTGGTTGGCGCTATTCCGTCCTAATTTATGAAGGCGAGAAGAGTGCTTGAAATCAGCTATTATGGAGGGAGGCACTTTAATGATAATTGAGGCAGCACGGCCGAATTCATGCGCGGGCGGTGTTGCGCTCGCTCTCTCTCTCTCTCTCTCTCTCTCTCTCTCTCTCTCTCTCTCTCTCTCTCTCTCTCTCTCTCTCTCTCTCTCTCTCACACACACACACACACACACACACACACACACACACACACACACACACACACACAGCCTCGTTTCACGCCGCCCTACTACGTCACTGGTGTGTTGCACCACAAGCCGTGCTTCGTGGTGCTGCATGTGCAATTAGGTAGATTGAACACGTAATCTGACACGAGTTATTTTGGTCTACATGGGCCATATTGAAATGTAAGAAGCCGTAATTACACTTTTGCGACGATTACTTTCAACTTTCGCATGTAAACATGCGCCGTAAAGTTTCAGCTAAGAAGTAAGTTAATGTAATTGGCTTAATTTGGTAAGTAATTGCTTTGGTTTCTCTTACAAACGATGCCCGTCTGGGCAAATATTTCATCTGTAGGATGTAATTCGAGTCAGTTTTCTAGGGTCTATTCTTTTTTAGAAGTGTTGGAAGTAAAAAGAACAGCCTGTATGAAATGCACAACCTAGGAACCAAATTATCAATGCTTATTGCGCGTGAAAAGCGGTTGTGCTTGGCTGACCACCTTCGCTAATAATGTGATCTTCATAACGCTCGGCCGGGAACTATTCTTACGAGCTTTACAAGACTTTGTGATGAGCTAGCTGAGTTCGCTGATAATGTGATCATTGTCACGGTTAGCCGCCGCGTGTACTTACAAACCGCCTCAACCTACGGGCTGAGTGGTTTGTCATATTTAACTATAGCGCAAGAAGGAAGAACGCAAGCTACAGTTGAATATAGTCACGCTTTGGAAACTCACTCCATTTTATCTTCTTCTGAAGAAACGCTTTGCGAATACAATCCCTGGGTTGTTTATGTCTGAATTTCATTTTCAGTCGCAGATTTTTTCTTATCTTACTGGGTCCTAGAAGCCTTAATCTAGGGATGTCTTTGGAATTGACTTGCACTTGCAGTGCTCAAGGACAGGGCTGACATTATCGAATGTTCTAGACAGCGCATAACCTCACACGACCTTGGTAAAGATAATTTCAAGCTTCAATAAGCGCCGTTCATGATTGACTATAGCCGCGACAGTCGCGTAGTTTTCACGCCAACAAATAAAATAAATTGCAAGCGCTCGAACGTACGCCCGCCAAATGAAGAACCATTCTTACGCAAGAAATAGAGTTGAGAATACGCGAGACGCGGACTTTCCTTTCAGTTGGCTGTAGGACATATCGAGAGGTGAATGTGCACTCCTGACCTCGGTATTGAGGTAAGCATAAATATGAGCAGTCAGAACATAATGTAATTGTATGTGAGAACGAGAGGTACCCTTCTGGTGCAGAAATAACGTGTACAACTCTGTAACCCTGCGAAAGCGTTGGTTAGGCCAATGTCGTACCTATGGCTACACATCCGATAGAGCGCAAGTAATGCTTCACATTTAACGAAGGTGAGCGCCAATCTTTCTAGCTTCAGCAAGTCTCTCTCCACCAACCAACACATGAAATAAATTGTGTTCCTTGTGCTTCTGGCACGGTGTGCGCAGAAGCACTTCTTCAATTATGGAGCTTGGGTAGCGCACCCAATTGCAAGAAAGCAAATCCAAGTATTGCTATTGCTTTTTGTTCAGATGAGAGATAAGTATAAGAAATTGCGCAAGACACTTACCCGGTTACCGCACGGAGGCGAAAATACTATATAAAGGGAAACGAATGACTTCACAGAAAAAAGAAAATGTAAAACGATGGACAGCTGGTAGCATTCCTCCGCAACAGGGCTTTTCACGGATTCTGGCCGTCTTACTCTAACCTCGGCTGTCTTTTCATTTCTTCCCCCATTTAATTTGTTAGCGGCAGCGCACGCAACGTTCTAAGAAACTTTCAAGCAACCGAATTCGCTTTTCCAGTTCACTCGAATTTTCTCCCTAGATCACACGCCTCTCGAGGTCTTCCGCTCGCGCGCAACTGCGAAGCACCGCAGAAATCGACGCTTCTCCGCGAAGCATCGAGTCCACAGTATCTTCCAATTTAACCCTTCCTGCCGTCCTACGCGAACCAAAATATGCCCGAGAAACGTCACCAAGACGCTCTTGCGGCCCCAATCTCCTCCTCACCTTCCCCTCGCCATCGTTTATTTCCTCGTTCCTCCATTCTCACGTTGCTTCTTTCCGTTCTGCTTCGCTACCATCTGTGCGAGAAAAAAAAGTACTTTGCCCCCCTCGCCTTTTCATCCTCCTCTATCCCCTTTTCCCTTCTGCTCCTTTCCACTCATTCTCTCCCAAACGTCAAGAGCAGGCGTACTCTTAATACCTTTCTTATTGTGCATGTGACTTCATTTTTTTTTATACCGGCACTTCTGCACCCGCACCACTGTGGTATCGATCGTTCCTGGGATGCTCCTTGAACACGTATCACGCACGTTGTTTGGTTTCTACTTCCACCAGAGCGCTCAGAGTGGCGACCGTTCGTGTCCCTAACGAAGTGTTTCTTGGCAAGATAGAATCCCCCGCCTTACTGGGGCCGCTGCCATACGAGGAGGACACGCACGTTCTTGCGCAAAATGGCTGAGCAGACTCGTAGCCACTAGGAGAAGAAAGAGGCGAAAAAAATAAAAATAAAGAAAAGGAAGTACGTGCGCGGTCACCTTCGTGGCAGTAAACCGTCCTTGCAGCTGGTGCGCCCGAAACGAAGCGAAAAAAGCATCACAGACTACCCTTCACCAGCTCGAAGCGAAGACAAAAGAAAAAAAATAAGTAAGAAAGTGAAAGAAAGCGATCAAAGAAAGGGCGAAACGTACCGTCAGGACAAACGAGCTCTCTCCGGTGGCCTCCTTTCTTGGTTTCTCGGTGGAGGCTGTGACCGCGTGTGTCTCACCTGCGCTAACCCATCTTCTTTACGTTTTTGCATTTCCTTCATTGATGCGCCGGGTTGGCTTCGTCACAATAAATAAACAGGTCCTTTAACTATGCTGGAAAGTTGGCTCTACTTTAGCAGGTTAAGAGCCTTTGTAGTATGGCCGAAGCGAAGTTGCGAAACTAAGTTCACTAAATCAACCCACGGTAGTAAGCTCCCGGAAAAAGAAAACAAACTATAAATGGGTGCCATTTTGTGGCAAAAGTAGTGAAACTTTGCGGGATGCGGCAAAGTATTTGTGCTTACAACTACGTAGAAAGGCGAGGGGGTGAGAGGCGGCGACCAACATATTTCCCAATTAGGACATGTGATGGTGTTAGAGACACCGCGAGCTTCGCCATTCGCGGACGTCGGCATTAATGCTGGGCGCTTAAAACGCGCCACACACCCTGTGGGGACTTGGGTTTCCGGACTCAGATGGTGCCCTCAAGAAAGACATCGAGACCGCGAACACCTAAGGTTTAATTTTTTTTCTTTTTTCAGCGAAGTCAGATTTTACGTACATAGGGCGACTGACCACACAGCGAAGACTGCGAAAAAAAAAATGTCAATATTTGCAGAGAAAAAAAGAAAAAATCAAGTTGGCACACGCTACCTCATTTAAACTCTTTTTTTGCTACGTTGGTTTTTTTTTAGTGAATGACCCGTGTAAGATAGCGCAGTTTCATCACTTCAGCTAGAATGCCTGAACAGGTGAACATCATTTGCGCTACAAATTGCGATGAACAATTATCTGCTGAGGGGAAGTCGCGGCTCTAATTCTACGACCTCCAGGCCTCAGCCATGGATGATGATGATGATGATGATGATGATGATGATGATGTAATCGTGATGATGATCCTTCAAAACATCACACTTATCCACTATGGGGATGACCAAATCGTCGAGTCATTGTACGCTCATATAACTGCAGGATCGATTTCTGGCGCGTTCTATGCGTCCCATAATGCCACCGAGGAGCTCTCTTGCGACGTGTGGCGTTTACCTTCCATACTGTTCACCAAATCCCAACAAATTAACGTAAATAGTAGCTTCAGGCACATGTTGCACTAACGTAACTGACGGCGTCGTGTACAAAGTGCATGTTCATTTTCCAGATTTTTTAAAGGGACCCGAGAGATAGATACTAATTCAGTTCAGATTAAAAGTATTCTTTCAAAACTCCTTGCGTTAATTTCATGGTAAGATGTTGATTACTTTTAGAAAAATGGATAGCAAGCCTTGCTTTGATCAAAGTTTTAGCCAAAACCGAAGCGCCGGTATGTCAGTGCGACGTCAAGGATTTCAATATATTTGCTGGTGCTTG
This sequence comes from Dermacentor variabilis, assembly GCF_050947875.1. Taxonomy (NCBI): domain Eukaryota; kingdom Metazoa; phylum Arthropoda; class Arachnida; order Ixodida; family Ixodidae; genus Dermacentor; species Dermacentor variabilis. Next base: position 116,630,373 of record NC_134568.1, on the reverse strand, counting down.
TGCTGCTGTGACTCAGTAAACGTTCTCGAAATTTGCTTTGTTCAGTCTTTGGACACTTCAGAATAAAATTTAGTTGATGTTTGCCGATAAATATTGTCTATGCCTGCGCACACACCGTGCAAAATATAATCACGGCGTGCTGGCGGCGGGAGGTTCAATGCGGCGTCACCATCAGTATTTCGTTTTTTTTTTTGTCGTTTCTGGTTTAGAAAGTTTCCTCTCAATGCTAAAAGATCTCTTTTTATGTATTGTAGAAGCATACTTTACTAATACAGTGCAACTGATAGTTTTCTCTTAAGCGTTAGCTCAAAAGAAAAAAATACGTGTTCCCAAGTATTCGTCTTAAATTTCATTTTCCACGTCCAAAGCCATGCATTAATTTCCCGAGAAACTTACCTTGCGCACTCCTTGACAAGACTACCTAATACGCCAATGTATCTAGTGCCACGTTTCGGGGAAGGATAGTTTTAAAGTGGCGGCAGGCTGAAGATTTCTATTACATGAACATGTCAATAGTACTTACTGACTTCCGTTTGAAAACTGCATTGCGTGCTCTAAAGTAATAAATTTACAAACCTTTCCATCAGAAGTCATAAGCCATAGGCCATTCGCCTTCAGTTATAGCAAGTGCAAAGTGACCATTGGCTGGCATCTGATCTTACGATAATACGGGCCTATATGTCTAAGGTTGGCGTACTTCTGCCCCTCATTTTTAGCGATCAATAGAGGGGTCAATTCAAAATCTAAGCAAAACCGTACGGAATCAGACGGAAAGTATCTTAGAACACGAGGAAAGTCAAATGGAATACAATAGCGATGCGTTACAGCCAATAATAGGTGAAGAACCATAAAAACATTAAACTTATCCTCTCTCGCAGAAGTAAGTGTCAAAAACAGAACGGATTACTAAAATACCTACTTTTTTTCTTTATTTGTTTTATTTTGTCGATGCCGTTCATTCTCGTTGCTCCATCCTCCAGTTGAGTGCTCGTGCGCAAAGCAAGCTGCGTAGACCGTTTGTAACACCACCATTCGCATCAAGAGTGCGATGCTGCAATCTTCCATGAGGTTTCCAACGCTCGTTTGCTTCGGAACTGCATACAAACCGGTGATGACACAGGAAGCTCCTTAAAAAAGCAAAATTTCTTTTTCTGCTTTGTAAATCGCATCTGATAGTGAGTTACGTTACTTATTCTCGAAGCTCAACGGGGGAGCTTAGAACAAGTGTTGGTTGCTCGATGCATAAAATGTTTCAGACTATAGTGCTCGCGTCGATGGAACCGCGGCTGGGGAAATTTATTCATGGTGGCTTTCTTCCCGTCACCCAACGCAAACAAGCTGCGTCCGCGCACGTTCGCGCATTCTCCGCTGTTCCTTCCCTCCCCCCCCCCCCTCTTTCGCTCTCTCTCTCTCTCTCTCTCTCTCTCTCGCTCTCCCATATTCTACTTTTTCCTTAACGCAGCACAGTGCATGTAGCCAGCCAGACCCTTTTCTGATTAACACCTCTGCCTTCTCTCTCATTCTCTAGTTATCTCAGGTTAGCCCCTTTGGCAGAGAACAGCCCAAGTCTGGTACTCCTTGTGCGTGTCCAGTATTCGCCAAAGGCTGCAGAAAATCATAGCATCGTCGCAGACCTGACGTAAGTATACATTTTTTGCGAGGCGTTGTGTATCCGTGAGCGCACTGCGCGTGTATACGGCGGGTAGGAGTGTAGGTTGCAGGCAAGACGAGGCTTCCGAATCCACCAGAATATAGAGGGGGATTTGACTGCGTCGCAAACCCGGGTACCACAGGGAAGTAAACTGTATATGTGGAATACGTGCACTCGTATGGCGCACGCAGTGTGGTGCAGCGTCCAATTAGATACTCATTCAAATCCTGTAGCGTTGCGAAATCTGAGCAGCAGCATGAGCTAATGAGGTAGGTATAACGAACTCGCAGATCTCTTCACTCGCAACGACGGGCACGTGCTTACCCGCCTCTTTGACCGTAGTGTCGTTGGTTTCAGTAAACGACCAGTCTGAGCGCGTTGGCGAAAAAGTGAGCCCTTGTTAGGGGCAGCCACCATTAATGGGACGTACGTCCCACATATTTCCGGCGTCAGCACGCCGGAATTATGGTGTGCTATTGCAGGTTATAGCAACGGGTGAACTGCGTGCAATGCCCTCGTAATTACGGTTCCTAATGGAAATCGTATCGTACTCTCTGCTGGGCAGTATACGGTCATAGGAACCAAGCAGTTGGACGGACTTGTGTGCTTTCTTCAGAAGTAAATATTAAAGATTGGCGTGGTTTCTTCCTGACGATCCGTGTCCCCAAACCCTTGGTTTGCCACTCATGTCGTCAGTATTACAGCAGCAAAGCTGGTGCCGGCATCACCCGTGATGCTGTCTATAAACAAACTATTCACGGCTCTTGCTGCCGTGAGTGACTGTATTCAACTTATGTGTAAAGGTTTAGACAGCTACGTTGTTTCGAATGTTGAATGTGAACGTTGTACATGTTTTTGATGATAACGTAAGTGAAAGCTACTATGAGCTACTGTGAGCTTTTATTTTATTATTGGGAAAGGCAGCATCCCCGTCCCCCCACCTCATCTGCGTTAGTCGCGGTAAGTGAACCAAAGCACGCCTGACTTGGGCTCTTGTGTAGGCAAAATCGATCACCAGTGCATTAGAAGAAAATTAAAAATGCGTTTCAGTGTCATTGTATGGGCGTGCCATTTGAAAGTTCGCTAAGTATAGCCAAATTAGTGTGCTGAATTATTCGCAACCATCGCTATGTAATATTTTTTTTTCTTTTTTTGGCTGGTGACGTATTGTACGCACGAGCGGGATGGCAGTACTCTTTCGCAATCGAGAGGCTTGCGCCGCCGTAGAATTCTTGCACAACAGTATTCCTACTCAGTAAAAGCAGTCACGCTCGTGAGTGGCACAAACTGTCGTCTTCCTGCAGTCAGCGCACTAACCGCACAAACGCTCTGTGTGTGCGATAGCGCTTGTGCACGACGCTCCCCTCCCCCCATCCAATCCCGCACACACGCAAAGAAACACCAACAACGGACGAGCGTACAAAACGGGCAGTCCAACGAACAAGCGGGCAAAAAATAAAAAGCACAGACGCAACAGTGCTAGCCGTCCTCTTCTCCACCACTGGACGATGCGTGGTGCCGGCTGCAGATGCGGTGTTATTTCGCTCCTCAGCATTCGCGGTACGAATCGTCTTCCCGCCGGCGCACTCGGTAGAAAAGCGACGTTGGGGCTTTTTTTTTTTTTTTTTCGCGGGCCTCTTACCAGATTACCCCGCACGCAAGCGGGAGCTGTCTGTCTACGTAGCGCCTCTCCAGCGTGCTAAACGTGCAATCACCTCCTCTTCCACCCCATCTTCTTCTTCATCTGCCATGAGGCCACCAGGCGACCCGCTGGGCCTTACTTCGCTTCCTGGGGCCACCGCGCGCGGAATAAATAACAGTGAACGGACATGCGCTTTCGAGGTGGGTTTTTCGCGCGAATAAATAAGCAATAAGGGGCTTGCCAAGTGAAGCGGAGGCAAAAGAGAGAAAATGTGGGCAAGAAAGTACCGTATTGACGCACTTTTTCGAGGCGCATAGAAAACGTCTGGCTTCATGGAAGCGCAACGACGCATATCTATAGCTTAAAACTGCGGAACATTCTTGGCCCGTGGCGAAACACTGCTCGCGCATTGCGCACAACGAAAGTGCTTCTAACATTTTTTTTTTTTTAGATATACAGCCCTTAATGAAACTTTATGAGCAAAGTGAGTGTTTGCACGAGTCTGTGGATGCACATGGGCCGTTTGTGTGTTTGTCTGATCACTACGTGCATCATATCTTTCGCCTGACAGCTGCAGCAGCAAGCCAGGCTGTCAGCCCCGACTTTCAGTAAAGACAGCCATCTCTCTCTCTCTCTCTCTCTCTCTCTCTGGCTTGATGGAAACTCAACGACACATATTCACGTATAGCTTGACATGACTTCGAGAAGCGCACAAATGGACACCAACGAGCTGGTAATGGTATAGACACAAATTGAGAAGCGAGGCACCGCTTTCGAAGCGCACCATCCAGCGCTATGGAATGGCACAAAATGCCTTTCTGTGGGCCTCGTTGACGAGGAGCATTCAACCTGCGTCCAGCAGCGGAATAAATGTAAGAGAAAAAGGAGTGGCGTTTGAAAGAGTGACGAATGCGCGATTGACCTCGCTGGAGATTGCAGCTCCAGGAAAACGTGGCCTTCAGATGAAGCTTTTGCTTATAGGACGAACTCTTATTTCCCTATTCAAGTACATGCACCCGCCGTGGTTGCTCAGTGGCTATGGTGTTGGGCTGCTGAGTACGAGGTCGCGGGATCGAATCCCCGCCACGGCGGCCGCATTTAGATGGGGGCCAAATGCGAAAACACCCGTCTAAAGAACCCCAGGTGGTCAAAATTTCCGGAGTCCTCCACTACGGCGTGCCTCATAATCAGAAAGTGGTTTTGGCACGTAAAACCCCATAATTTAATTTTTTAAATAAATGTAAAAGGCACAGGTGCTTCTATAAGATAACCATTGAAACCATTCGAATCAAATTTGTCGCAGTCGAGAGAAAAAGTGATATTCTAGTGGCGGAATCAAGCAAAAATTTGATTTAGGGCCTAAATAGTTTTTTACAGTTAAAGGAGCGCAGTATAGCACTCTATGTGGCCTTCCCCATACACGAGTTACTCCTACAGAGTCACAGTGTCTTTTCTTCTAATGGCGGCCTGTCTCCTAAGCGGCTGAGACTAGCGCAGATGGAAACTCGCTGGCCGTCAAAGAAAGGTTCGCGGCAGAGAGGGTGCTTTATATTTTGTAGCACCCACAAGGGTCAGGTGCGGCAGTCCCAGTCAGTGAGGAATGAATACGCTTTTCTCTCTGTGTGTGTGTGTGTGCGTGTGTGTGCGTGCGTGCGTGCGTGCGTGTGTGTGCGTGCGTGCGTGCGTGCGTGCGCGTGCGTGCGTGCGTGCGTGCGTGCGCGCGCGCGCGTGCGTGCGCGCGTGTGTGTGTGTGTGTGTGTGTGTGTGTGTGTGTGTGTGTTGTGTGTGTTGTGTGTGTGTGTGTGTGTGTGTGTGTGTGTGTGTGTGTGTGTGTGTGTGTGTGTGTGTGTGTGTGTGTGTGTGTGTGTGTGTGTTGTGTGTGTGTGTGTTGTGTGTGTGTGTGTGTGTGTGTGTGTGTGTGTGTGTGTGTGTGTGTGTGTGTGTGTGTGTGTGTGTGTGTGTGTGTGTGTGTGTGTGTGTGTGTGTGTGTGTGGCAAAGTGGCTTTCGCCAGCGATCACGAAAGAGAGCTGGCGAAGTGCCGGTGAATTCTACCTGCGCAGTGTGATGCAATTATCCAGTGAGGACAGTTGTCTTACCACATTCGTTCCCTGCAGTAGGTTGGACGCACACGGCTGCTATAAGGTAAAAAAATTCCCTTTCGCTCGATTCTATTCCTTCATCACCACCCACGTTCACGGGCCACCGATCCGTGGGATAACGGTGGTGGAGCGTCGCTTGGACCACTGAAGAAGCGGCAACAGAATTGTTATATAATCCCAGCCTCGATGTTGTCCAGCCAAACGCTTAGCGTCATCTGCTCTGTCGTTTCCGATGATTCAACAGTGTAACGGCAATCAAATGAACAGAACGCCGTATCAATTCCCAATAGCTTGATGCTGAGCGCACAAAGCGGTTTACAATCTGCAGCCGTAAGATAGTGAGATGAGTCCTGCGTTCGCAGCGAACCTGCTACTTCAGCAAGTTCAATACAGTTTTGTATTCAGCAAAGCACTAGGTGCCAAAGCGCTCAATAGTTTAAGGCGCGTTTCCTCTTCTTTCTTAAGTAACATTACTCTTCGTGCGCTTGCACGTCTGTTATGTTATATTTATTAGCGGTGAAGTATGGGAACTTTAGACACTGGAAGGACTGGCTATACACAAAGTCTTATCCAAGAAAACGGAAGAAAAAGAAAAAAGAAACGAATAAAAAACGCGACGCGCTAAAGATGACACAACACCACGAAAATAAGTTTTTAGAGGAATAATAAGAACAATATGTAAATAACACGAAATAAATAAGTACATGCACGGACACTTAAGCGTATCGACGGGTTTTAAAACGAAGGTCGACTGCCTACTTAATATTGTCAACGAACAGAAGAGCTACTTCAGGAGTAACCGCATCCGAGAGCACTAAACCGCTGTCGCTGTATACAGAGCACTGAACTATGCGGCAACGAAAGATTGTGATTTACCTGCATAGGTTCGCGGATAATGGCAACAATTTATCGTTGATCGCTGAGGTGCGAACCACACACAAAAAAATAACGGAAATAAAGAAGGCCGACAGATCAGTGCACACCAGCTACAATACGATGGCAAAACTAGTTTAGCAAGATTTAAGAGGATGTCGATAACGGTAAATTGTAATATTGAGCTCGCGCAGAGAACGTGGTCACGAAGAAGTTGCAGGAAGCACTCGATATCAAATTGAGTTTTACTGTCATTTCTTGCTCAGCTAGCGACCAACTTACAAGCGCACCAAACGTATGTTGCCAAAGGATTTATGAAACTCTTATCGCTGTGAAGGTTGCACGCCTGCTTGACACTAGAGTGTCCGTCTACGGTTCGTAATGCAACCGCTTCTCTGAAAGCGTCGACATTAGTGCTTAATTGCGAAGTGCCCTTATATAAATTGTTCAAAGGAAGAGGCCAAACGCAGCGGCCATAGAGTCCCACGTCCAGAGTATATGTTTACGGACGCTGTTCATTTTCCGTGTTGTCAGTCGTTTAACGAGTTCAGCCTTAACTACACTCACAATACTGGCACGCACGAATGCGTGTGTACATTGTTGGTAAGCAGCTGTAAACCTTGCTCTTCATTAAATTTTCACGAGCCTATCAAATGTGTTTAGTTAATGTATTTTATTTCTATATTTTAGGTTCCTCGCACTCTCCATCTACACCACATCAAGCACTCGAGTACTTGTTTGATTAGCTTCATATATGTGGGCTTCTCAAAACTCTAGCTGTTATTCGGACTCTGTACATCGTATAAAAAGCCAGCAGTGAAGTCAAGACGATTCGTATATCCGGACAAGTAGGACTCTAAAATGAAATGAAGATGTTCAGTGGTGTTGTATTCCTTTCAATTTCTTCCGCGATCCTTCGTTTATGGCTTTTCTATGCCCTCTACCCCCTCCCTTGCAGAGTAGCATGTAGGCGAATACGTTTACTCTGGCAATCATCTCGGCTTTTAAATAAAGACCTCTTTCAGCGTCTTGTTGTATTGAATGACTTTTGAAGTTGTGCCTCCAGTGACAGTAGTGAGCCAAACAAGCATCGAATATTGAGTCAGAAATAACTCTGGTAAAACGTCTTTTTATCTAGCCCGAAAATGAACACCGAAAACACAACTGAGTGTTCAGGACGAACGATGCGTTCGACAGTAGAACAAAGAAGATTTTTGCAGGACGCTCACCCGAGGCTGTACGGTTTCCAGCCGTCGTTTCTGTACCCTGGAGTACTTCTGCAAATACATGATAAACATACGTCTCATGTACATCTCCTTGTCACAATACTATGTATGATTTTCCACCTCGAATTGTAATCGAGGTGATGTTAAAATTGAACGCATGGAATGGAGATCCGGGAATTTACACACCACCTCCATGAGACTAAGCAGTCAAGAGAGAGGAAAACATTTCCATATAAACCCATAAACCTAAAGGTACTCCACCACAGGAGGCCGACTATTTTCAAATTTGCGAGCAACGATTGAGTGACGTGGACTATATCTCCCAGGTAAAGAAATTAAATATTAATATAAATAATACGATGAACACAAGTAATCAAGAAAAAAGGAGCAGCTTACATATTTAATATAACACGTTGTATAGGGCACGTGCAGTTGGGGAAAAAGTGTCCGGACAGTCTGCATACAAAAGAAAAAGTTAATTTCGAAGTGACTTCAATTAATTTGCTCCACTTCTTAATAGGAGCCAACTTGCGTGGGTTACGAACAAATTCACTTTTTCGGTTGCACTTATGTTCCGCAATGCTATGTTCGAGATCTCACAATATGCGCGCTCTGCTTTATAACTGGAAGAAGCGGACATTATATAGCTATATAAGGAACTGTACGTTCGGTTAGCTAAATATATCTGATCTAATCAACCTTTTTGCGATTTACTGTTGGGCACACGTCGCAAATGGTGAGATGAAGCCCTGCGGTAACGAGGTGATATCCACTCAGCCTAAATCCGGAGTCCAATTTCCAGACGTCTCTACTGGAACTAGGCTAAATAATGAATTGGTGTTACAGTTAGTTTAGTGCCGCAAACCGGGAGAAAGTCTTTTCAGAAACTATTTAGCGCTAACGCTAATGTGTTTTGTAGCAAATCTTGGGAACAGATATATCTGAAAAGTGCATGGCCCTAGTCTCAAGATTTCCGCTAAGCACATATGAGTTCACTAGTGCTTGGTTTCAGTTTTGCGAGTGCAAAACAGACGTGCTATACCTTGTCTCATACTTTTATCGTTCTGCTCGCAGAATCACAGGACACTACGTGCGTCTGGAGTGTACAGACAGTACAGAAAAAAAAATGCATGTCCCCAGTCTTCTTACTAGCGGTCCCAGAGTTTGGTATTTATAGGAAAGCGCTTCAAGTTAGGCTATAGTCCTCCTAGTTTATTTTCTGGAGTGACGCGCACGACTTATTACGCAGGGTGCTGCGTCGAGAGCGAGAGAGCTGGGGAATGCTTTTAGTGCGTCGCTTGTACGCAAAGCTAAGTGAGACGAATTAGCTGAAAGTGTCAGCGCTGCACTGCCACCAACAATAAGTAAAAAGGGCAACCGCAGCTTTCTAGCACTACAAGTCGTAGATTTGCGTTTCGATTCACGGTCTTTGACCAGCGCAGTAACGCAGGTGGGCAAATAGCTGAGGACTCGGGTCTATGTCGAGAGGGGCAGGTAAAAGAAAAGTTTCTTTGACCTATTTTTAGTACGCAAGCACATATGGTCTTCGTTTGTGATGAGACAGAAAGAAAAGATGAGTTTCACACTTAATAGCTGCAAAAAATACACAGAGAGAAAAAGCTTCATAGAGGAAACGCGCGCACAAGGAACATGCAGGAAGCAACAAGCAAGCATCTGCCAGGGGCAGCACTTTGCAGAATCTGCGCTTGCCGCAAGTCATCAGCCCTGTCTGCTACATGAGGCAGAGACGGGGAGCATTTAAGTTCGCAGTGAATGTTGTTCTGGGGAAACCTGTGACGAGCCACATGGCATCGCTACTGAAAGCCTCAAGTTGTTTTTGTTCTGATTTCGTGAATGCGAAGAACGTAAAGCACTTCATATATGCTGTCAGTACATCAACGAAGGCGCTGATTGCTTTCTCCGCCGAGCACCACTTTCTGCTAACAATGCGGTGAATCAGATAAATTGTTTCCTTGCGCGCCATTCTAATACGTAATTACACGATGGTCTGGCTTCACCATTACTGTCTATTCGCCGTTAAATGATAGTTAACTATATGCTTTCCTGCAGGTTTTTTCAGGGTCGACCACCATTGAATGACATATTTTTTCTATTGTCGGAGAGACGCGTGCGCAAAGATGGTGTCAAATATTTCTTGCTTGATAAATTTTTGTGTAGTTATAGTTCCCATAATTGTATATCGCGTGATATGAGGCGCCTATAACGTAAAGCTATTCCAAACTTTTTTATTCCAATTCTGTAGTCAGCCCTCCGCGATTGGGCAAAAACTTTTTTAGACAACCCCCACTTCACCTGTCTATCACGCGACGTCACGAAAACCGCGATAGCTCCCCATCTGGTATGACGTGTACACACTGATTATGCAGGATTTGACCGAACAAAAGAAAAAAGTTATTTCTTATTCGACGCCTTTTCGCCATTGGCCCTCGGCTATTCGTGAAAAGTTTTCACACTGCAGCCACTTGACCTGCCTGTCACGCGACGTCACAAAACCACGAAAACTCACCGCGTCAAAGTGACGTGCACGCGTTAACGTTGCACTAATATGCCGAACAAAACTGATTTTTTTTTTCTGAATAGTCACAGGGTGCCCCGTTCCGAAAGGAATAGAAGATGGCTGCCGCCGATCGCTCAGGCACTGTCTACTCGCACTTGCCGGAGAGCATGGGTTTAATTGCGTACAATAAAACTTCTTGGGTGGCCGTGTAACGTTATCGAGCACTTTCTGCAAGTTTATGACCTCGCTCTGCGAACTCGTCTTTGCAGAGGATTCGTTTTAGCGGCATCCTTAACCTTTCCTTGCATGCCACCGCGATTTTCGACCAGCCACATCAAGTATTAGTAAGGGAAAGCGGACCAATCGCAGACGCCGGCACCACGCTCTTCGTGCGGTTATCAATTTTCAGTGCACTGGCTTAGCCCCATCCAATCCATCTCCACTTGAGCGGGCTCCTCGCCTCTTGTCAGCCAATTAGATAAGACAACTAAGCCGCTTAATGTAGGCAATGTTGTTCGTTTTTAAAGCAAACAAAAGTGACCTCCTACAAACGAGGAGAACGTTCGATTGGTTTGTTCAGACAACCCGGCGGTCACCACCCTTCGGCGGTTACGTAAATTGGACGTCAGGAGATTGGAATAAAAACATATTGGAATAGTTTTACGTTATAGGGCCCATGGTCTGCGTTAACGGGGTGACATATCAATTTTTTTATTGGTTCGACTCGAGTGGCGAAACATTACATGACGAGGATTAATAAAAGCGGTGATAGGTGACGCCTTGTTTAGCTCCTTGATAATTTGGCATTGGGTCATGCGTGTCTGAGCCCACAGTGACTTTGTAATGTCGGTCGGAGCGGAGCGCAATCGTTGTTTGCGTTCGAAGGCAAACTCTCCATTTCCCACGCCCCTTTAGTTCTGACGAACTCATACTGCTTTAGGCACGCGGTAATAAGCCAGCTCGCAGCACAGTGGACACGCGCGCATGAAAGTAAATGCATTGACAATGTAGAGTTTTACGACAACTGGACATAGTACTGGCAGTATAATATGGCGCCTGTCTATACGATTAGTCTGAACTCAAGAGAAGGAAATCGCCCAGGCACTGCTTTCTTCTTTAGAATACTGTGTGGAGACCGCGGAAATCCAAGATGACCAAAGCGACCGTAACCGCTATAGGAAGGTCTGCGATAGCCGACGAGTGCACCGCCACGGGCACGCTTTCGCTGCTGCACATAACTTGGACATCGGAGGACATTTCCTACACGGGTCGCGAGCGCGCTTTGCGAGACGTGCTCTACCGCGCGGGCACCGCGGAGCACAGGCAAACGGCGGGCGCCAGCACCCCTCCAGCAAGTCGGCGCAGTCACTGGTACATGCACCACTGCCGCGCATCGTGCCGCAGTGCGGCCCGAGAAAGGCACGTCGGCGAGACCTAGCTGCGCGCGTACGTCAGAGCGAGCGCCCCAGGGCCCCGCTGCTTCCGATACGGCGAGCACTGCCAGATCGCGGCACGAACGCTAACGAGACGTCATACATCGGTGCGGGCCACTGCATCGAACGGAAACGGCGCCGGAGACCGAATGGCCTTGCGTCGTTGCGACGGCGGAACGGAAATACAAGGCGCGGTCCAGTCTAGGCGCCGGCCCCGCTGGCCGGCGATATCAAGCCGCCGACGCGGGAAGACGACTTGGAATGGCCTTCCACCCTCGGAAACGGGCGCGCGAAGAAAAGCGTTATATGGGCGGCCGGCACGTCGCGTTCGCGCCTCGGGGCTCCGGAACCTTCGATTAGGGCCCGCGGCAATGGAGATGAGCCCATTTCGTATCGAAACATGCTGGGGCTCTCCAGGGAACGGTGCGTGGGCAAAGAAGAACGGTAATTGTCTTCGTTAATTGAACTTTATACAAAGCAGCACTTTGGTCGACCGTATTCGTTTAGAGCTAAATTTTCTAGCGACCTACGGAGTAGGCAACGAAAATTAGCGAAGTTGACGAAGTTAACTGCGCGCACTTCGGGACTATACCGATAGAACAAGAGTAAATAGTGGATACACGAAGGGAGAGAGCCCATTTTAAGAGAATGTATGAGAGGTGACAGAAGACTGTGGAAATTGACTTTACCCTGCAATACTGCCGAGTTCAAAGACACTTGAACCGATTATTTAAGACATGCTGGATAGAGCGAAAAAGACACTTGCACAAAAGACGCATATCACAAGGCACTCAAGACTACTTTGTTACATGTCCTCACCATTTGTTTCACCCTTGCGTTATTAGACGTTTGGTGAGCTAGTTACCGTTCGTGTGTGGTTGTCTTTTCCCGCTGTCCAACATGACTTTAGAGGTGAACACAGATGACAGACGCAGTCCCTGATTCAGATCGCACCGGCCGTGATAGCCTAGTGGATATAGCGTTGTGCTGCGCTGAGCTCGAAGTCACCGGTTTGTTCCGGGCCACCACCACCACATTTAGATGGGGGCGAAATGCAATAACACTCGTGCTCTCTGCATTTGGTGCAGGTTAAAGTACCCCGGTGGTCAAAATTAATCCGGGGTCCCCCACTACGGCGTGCCTCATAATCACATCATGGATTTGGCACCTAAAACCGTAGAACTTAATTCATTGCAATTAATTTTTTTTTAATTTACATATATTCGCAGACCGCTCGTGGACTTGCGGAGGGGCTCAAAATTGCGAGAACAGGTGTAGTTATTTGACGGCGTTGTTACACACAGAATGATTCTGTACGGATGAGTAGTGGCGCACTTCCTCCTTGGACTGAACCTGCGATTCCGCTCGTCATCTGAATCATCCTTACGCATGCACCTAGTAACAGGCTCTCTCGCATAGTGATCGAATCGACTAAGAGCTCTGGCAATGAATATTAATAAAAGAGCGTCGCGTTATTCCATAGGTTCAACGAAAAATAAAATTATACGTCCACCGTATCAATTCTCGTTGCATTCATCTGGAGCAGCATGCTAGACGAGCCGCCATGCAGACCTCTGCACCTTGCCTCAAAGAAACCATTCTATTTCAAGGTATCTAAATAACTTCGATTGGTATTCCTCTTCTTCATGCAGAGATGCTCGAGACCTGGGCACTATAATAGTCTTTCTTACGCAGAAAACTACGAGTTTACTACAGGGCCTACCATAAAATACTGTTTTCTTCTGGTTCCTTTTTTTTTTTGTATGCGAATGCGTGAAAAGACTGCAAGGAGAGTATCCTTTCGTGTCTTTGTTTATGTGCAGTAGCGAACTGAACTTGTATATCGGTAACGCACCTACAACATACGTTCTGAATATGCAGTCTACTCGTGTTAAACCCTGTAATCCTGCGCTGTCAGAACGGGCTGGTACACGTACTTAAAAACATATAAAGTACAGTTACCTGCATTTCTATTCTAAGAAAATAAAATAAGATTTCCTGCTTACTGCTGCTTCCTCTTCACTCGAGGTTCACCACAAATTCGCATTTTTAGTGTACATCGTCAAGCACTCAGCGTCTTTGCGTGCTTGCCTTGTGCGGGAATAAGAAGAAAACTACCGTGGTATGCGCACTTTGCCAGCAGAGAATTTACAGCTTATAATGCTGCAAGCAGTTTCAACTGTTGACCAGACTTTCAGTTATAGGCAACAGCGTTGCCACACTTTCCCGGCCCAGTGTCATCTTCCCATTAACACATTCTGTGTATCTTAGTAATATATTATCACCGAATTTCACCTAAAGAATTATACCATGCAGTTGTACACATTTTTCTTTACTTATCGCCCTAAGGCAGCATCTAGCTTTACTTGTTGACAGACTTTAAGACATACTCAACAGCGTTGCCATACATTTCTGCCCAAGTGCCATTTTCTAGGAACATGTTTATGTGACATCTTAGTCATATACTAACGCTAGATTATGCCAAGGGAATTACATTATGGCCTCTCTTGTTGCTCCAACGCACCATCCAGTTTTAATTGTGAACACTTTCAAGTAGACGCAGTAATTTTGCCATGCTTTTCTGCCCAAGTGCCATCTATAAACACATTTATTTATATTTTAGCAGTATACTTTCGCTAGATCTTGAAGAAGAAAAAAACATATTATTTATCTCTGCATTTCGCTTTAACGCAGCATCCAGCTTTAATTGTTGGCAGACTGTCAGGCGAATGCAACAGCGTTGCCATACTTTTCTGCCCAAGCACCATTGTCTGCGAAAACGTTCATGTCTATCTTAGTGATATTCTATCGCTAGATTTTCCCGAGGAACGAGTAATATGCAAATGTTATTTGTTGAATTTTTGTTCGGCTTATCCTGGTGGCCAGATTTTACTACTCGCTACTCATGTTGCCAAGACTTTCTTTTTCCTTTTAAACACCTCCCAGCCTTCTTGCGGATTGCTTTCTTGAACGATTGGCCTGTCACCGCTATGGTGACAATACCGGATATTGTCAAACCAATACCGGATATTGTGCAAACCGAGGAGGCCTAAGGCGGCAGGCTGTGCGCGTAAGCGCTGACCCGATATTCAACACACACATTCTCTCCGAGTCATGCCAGCTCCGTCATTCCGTTAACGTCTTTGCGCCGCCTTCATTTACATCGTCATAATTCTATCGTTCTTGTTTCTTGGTTGCCCCGCCGTCATCGTCTATCCGTCGTCTTCACCGCGTCATCGTCACACTCGTTGTCAGTCAATTGTCGTCACGCCTTCACCATTATCCCATCGTCCTCGTTTTATGGGCGTCATTCTGTCATCTTCATCGCATCATCATCATGCAGTCGTCGTGAATGCAACGTCATCATTCCATCGTAGTCAATCCATCGTCATCATTCCGCTCCTCTCATTTGATCCCAATCATTTCTTCGTTAAGATGCCGTCATCATCGTTGCGTCGTCGTCACTATGTCATCGTCAATCTACTGTAATTTACATTGTCATTATGTCGTCATAATGATTCTATCGTCATCATTCGGTCATCGTGATTACGTGATGCAGTCATCGTAATGCATTTGCCTCATTTCTTCGTTGCCATAGATACATCACTGTTCCGTCAATATCACTCTTGTTGTCAATCATAACTGATGTGCAAAAAGAACATGCGCAAGCAAGGAATGACAAGGACGCAAAGCTTTTTGCTCAACTTGCCCTACTAGCAGCCGTCGTCAATCAACCGGCCTCTTACCGTCGTCTTCGCGTCGTCGTAATTATCCAGTCGCCCTTTCATCGTCATGATTTTGTCGTCGTCGCTCTGATGGCATCATGCAGTAAACACCATTTTGTAATCGTCAATCCGGCGTCTTTCATGCTGTCATCGTCATTGCACCATCGTCATACAGTGTGCGTCACTGTATGACATCATTACGTCGTCACCATTCTAGTTATGTTATCTCTCTGCCATCAAGACTTTTGAGCCACGCCATCGCCGCCACCCATCGTCATGCGATATCGTCATTCCTTCGTCGTCGTGCGTGGGATCTGCTTCTGTCTGTGCACATATCTATACCCTCTCTCTCTCCCTTATCTATCCCTTCTCTCCCTTCCCCTTCTCTCTTCCCCAAGTGTAGGGTAGCCAACCAGACTCTTGACTGGTTAACATCCCTGCCTTCTTTATATCAACCTCGCTCTCTCACTCTCTTGGAGTCGCACAAATTTTCGCCCAGTGAGGTCACTAAAGAGCAGCTTTCATTAATGTTCCTATAGATAAAACCTATATATAAAACCTCAGATAAAACAAGTTTTGTCTCGGGACCGTAGCTTCCCCCGCAAATAACAATGAAAGATTCGCCTAAACAAATTCCCACACCGCATATGATCCATACATTTTAGCTGTTTCCCTAGCCATCAACACATGCAGTTTTCTTAACTTACCAGTATTTCATTTCGCACTGGTCGTATCAGGCCTCTTCGAATTGTCCTCCCGGAACTGTATGAGACGCTGCATACGCAATGCTTATTGGCTGAAAGCACCGCTTCACGCAGTCTCGGACTGTCAGGGACGGATAATCGAAGAGGCCCAATGAGCACATGCATTTCTTGTGTCTGATACATATAGTTTATGCGTTTTGAAAAGGAGCGAGAGAAAGCGAATACCTTATTGGTGAAGTGATTCCTATTGATGAGTCACGATAGTCAGGTCCTCTAATCCAGGGCTTCCGTTGGCTGATGTATTGCTCTCGCCGCCTGGTCCGCGAGTCATTTCTGGCAACTTGGATCCGGGTTGAGCAGGGTGGCCTCCCATTGTGCCGTTGGTCAGTAAAGTACGGCAACGCTGTTGTCTACACCTTTTTACAACGTGCTTCTTTGTCATTGTTTTACACTTTGATTCGCGCAACTCAGTTACGACAAGAATAATAATTTAAATTTCTGATACCTGGCATACTCGTTGCTTCTGAAAGCAATAAGTATATATTAAGATTCTTGAGGATCTTACTTTTTTTAACTTTAGAGCTAGAGCATTGCATCCTGTTTTGAGTGTTTGCGGACTTTCAGGTGTAGACAACAGCATTGCCATACGTCACTGACCAAATGTATTTTGTATTAACATGTTTCTCTCTATTCCACTAACACGTGCGGCTAAATTTTATCGAGGGAATTACACTACGCAAGCGCCATTTCTTCAAATTTCTCTGTGTACCACGCTCTAACGCAGCATCCATTATAATTGTTGACGGCCTTTAATGTATACACAACAGCGTTGCCATACTTTGCTACCCGAGTGTCGTTTTCCATTTACACGCTTATGTGTCGTATTAGTAATATACTGTCGCTAGATTTTGCCCCGGTCGATATACGATGATTGCTATTTGCTTGTTCTAATACAGCACCCTGTTTTAAATTGTTCAAAGGCTTTCAGTTACATGCCAGAGGGTTGCGATATTTTTCTGCCGGAATGCCATTTTTTATGAAAACGTTTATGTGTCATCTTAGTAATAGACTGTCGCTAGGTATTGCATTAGAGAATTATCATTTCATGTAGTTGTTGACAGACCTTCAAGCATACGCAACAATGTTGCCATACCTTTCTGCCCAAGCGCCATTTTATGCGAAAACGTTTTTGTATATCTTAATAACATACTTTCGCTAGATATTGCTGAGTGAGCTATATTACGCTTTCACTTGTCGTTCTAATGAAGCCATAGAGTTTTATACACTAATTACCAGAGCGACTATGGCGCTAGTGTCTATGGGAGCTGCCATTGGGGCGGTTTAGCCCAAACTTCAGTTTCACAGCTCCCTATGCGAACCCACTGGCCGGCGTGGCCGCCGCGGCTGTCACTGGAACTACCGGCGCTGCCGTAGCGCCTTTCGTCACGCGCCGCACGTCGTGCGCTGCTGCGATGCGTCGTTTGCATCAACTGGCCTGTTCCGCTTGTCCGTCGGTAAATTTAGTTTAGATGCACGCTATGAGTTTTGTGACAAACCTGCCGCGCTTAAGTGACAGGTTTGTCAGTGTCCGTGTATCCGTGTTAGTGCATATTGCAGTCGCGTCTCTCACTCAACTGCGGTGCGTCATTTGTCTCACCTAACCTGTACAGCTTGCTCGTTAGTGCACGTAGTTTACCCGCCATGCTTGCTCGGTGGCTATGGTGTTGAGCTGCTGAGCACGAGGTCGCGGGATCAAATCCCGGCCACGGCGGCCGCATTTAGATGGGGGCGAAAACACCCGTGTACTTAGATTTAGGTGCACGTTAAAGAACCCCAGGTGGTGTAAATTTCCGGAGGCCTCCACTACGGCGCGCCTCATAATCAGAAAGTGGTTTTGGCACGTAAAACCCCATAATTTATTGCACGTAGTTTAGCTGCCTGCACAAATTTTTATGCGAAAGTTAAGGCGAAAAAAAAAGATGATTGCCCTGTACCGACCTCGAAACACATGGTGTAGCTGGCACCTCGGGCCTGAAGCTGTATGGCGCAAATGAGCGGTCGGGCGCGACGATTCTGCGTTCCAACCAACTTTTATTAGTTAGAAGCACCACATTTGCCTACTCAGTGCTTTTTTTTCTGACAGCGTATTCATAACGTGTAATGAAGGCAAGCGCCTGTATACAATCATCGGTATTAAGAACGTATTGCGCGCACCTCGAGAATCTAAAGTGCACCAAATGCTACTCAGCTGGTAAGCTAACCACTTCTCAACAAGTAAGCATTTTTTGACGAGCGTGAAAGCAAAATATGTCGGTCCCCCGAAAAGTGTGATGCCTTGTATCTGCACAAAAATGCGTAATTTGCGAAGTTTACACATTTAATCGTTATAGTAGTGTAAATGTACATGATTGGTAGCTTTATAAATGATAAAGAACAATTGAAACATAAAAAACTGAGCAGTGAGAATATGTATACGATCCCAGTATTGGCATACCCATAGGGACACATAGGGCCCATAGAAAATGCGTGGGCATGAAGGCCTATACCAGTGGTGGGTGAACTAAAATTTGGGGGTGTGCCAACTTGAAATATAGGGGTGCGCCAACTGAAATTTTTGGGTGGGCCAACTTGACATTTTGGGGGGCCCCAACTTAAATTTGCAGGTAGGCCAACTTAAATTTGGGGGGGCATGCCGACTTGAAATACGGGGGTGGCCAACTGGAATTATGGGGTGGGCCAACTTGAAATTTGTGGGTGGGCCAACTTGAAATTTACGGCTTGCCGAACTGAAATTTTGAGTGGTCTAACTTGAAATTTAGGGATGGGCCAAATAAAATTTGGGGGTGGGCCAACTTGAAATTTGAAGCTAGGCCAACTTGAAATTTAGAGGTGGCCAAAATGAAATTCGGGGGTGGACTAACTAGAAATTCAGGGGTTGGACAACTGAAATTTGGTGTTAGGTCAAATTGAAGTTTGGACGTGGGACAACTGAAATATGACCGTATGCTTACGCATACATAGACAGCTCCAGTGGAGTTTCTGCAGAATCTTTTTTATCTAGGCCACCCATCCTCTGCCGTGACATCTGCGCCAGTGACCTCATTCTCTGCGCTTTCCCAACTTTTATCGCCGAGCTTCATACACCTGCATCGCGAATTTTTAAAGTGGGGCACATACGCTCACGCATAAAAATATAAGATGTAGGCAGAATGCTAGGTTGAAACGCATGTGAGCATAGCTGCTTAGCTCATGCAGGTTAGGAGAATATTTGTCCACGCCCCGGTTCTAAGGGGATGCCAATAAATCATCCTCATCATCATCAGGATGAAGGAGACCTGATTCAGAGAAACAGGGAGAGAGCGAGAGAGATAACATTTATTGTTAATGAGGTGGGGCGACTTCCTCGTGGGGTGGAGCCCTTAGGGAGCGCGGAGTGCCGCCGGGTGCGCAACTGCGTTGCCCGACGAGCCTGGGGCGTGTGTTTTGAAGAAGCCGTAAAACCTCGGGGCGAATAGGCGCCGCCATGCCTCTCGGTTTATAGCGTGATTAGAGCAACAAGAAACCTGGGTCAAGGGGCACATTCCAGAGTGTAAAGCGCTGAAAAAAGAAAGGGTCAGCCAAGTGTCGATGCTAAGGAAGTTGCACGTAATTGCGCGAGAAATACGATACGAATAAGATAACGAAAGAGTCAATCATGATTATGGAAAAGAGACCGAAAGAAGCAGAATAAAAAGATATTGTCAACATTTATACATCGAATAATTTGAACCACCATGTACGTCGACCTTGTCTTCTTTACCGCCGCCACATAGGTTGACCTTTTATTTTTTATTTTAGAGTGTCCTTATGTCCTGCATGTAAGTGAAATGGAATAACCGAAAACGTATCGCTTGCAACCTCTCCAGGTATACCTCATTTAAAGGTTAAGTGCAATTAAATTTTCGACCACGTGAAGTGCCTAGTTTTAGGTAGAGTAAATGCCGGACGTTTCTGGCAACACATTGAAAAATATTTCAAAAATTGCCTGTGACAGATAACTCAATGCTAGTCCGTGAACTGGTCTACTCGAAGCGGCGGACATTAGTTAAAGAAAAACTGAGATGCTCGTCCCGATTCAATCTCTATGGAACCTCCTCCTGTATACACAAATTTTCTCATTCCTTTAATGCCTAAATAAAACCACTTCTGACTAAACAAAGGTAACCAAGAATTCATCAACCCTCCCACTCTGAAAAAGGACCAGCAGCGAAGCTGTGGTGTGTTTTACCTCAGTCGACGCATCTATGTATATAATAATAATAATAATAATAATAATAATAATTATTATTATTATTATTATTATTATTAAAAGGTCGCCTAGGCGACTATCACATAACCACAATACACAACGCCCACTAGTGGTAAAAGTGTGCATAGAACGCAGGTTGCCGTTAAACCAAGCCCCGATTCGAGCGTCGATATGCGTTGATTGGGAGCCAGTCAAAGGAGTGCACGAAACTAAACACGTTTGTTTGTAATGAGCGATTGAACATACTTCCTAGTTAATTAGCTGAATGGAACTTGGAAGGACTGGAGTTTTATTCTACTATAGCGCTGTTTTATTCTAAAATGGTGCTGTCTGTTTCCCTCCCGTAGAAGCCCATGTATTAGCGGCAGACGGTAATTCAACAGTATTTACAACTTCACTGTGAACTACATAATTAAGAAAAGTAGATGAAACTCGGTGTAATTTTAGAGTTGTCTTAGCGGCTAATTGTCACAAAATTTGTTTCGGGACAGTTCCGATAAAACAAGAGTTACAGTATTTTTCTGTAACAATATTCCCTCCATAGACGGCCGTGTATTGACAGCAGATGGGAATGCTGTAGCCCTTGCAACTTCGCTATGAACTAACTATAAAAACGACTCATTACAGAGCAACGTTAGAGTACGAATAAGCATATGCAATTGCTAAACATACTTTCTTTGGCGACAGACTTCCTTCTCTTTTACAATCCAACCTTCGTAATTTCTCCAGCCTTGTGAATGGTCCAAAAAACAAAAACTTTGACCTTTGTAACGATGTCGGTTCAGCGATTGCTAGTGACAGATGCTGTGAAGCCTTGCAGGACGTTTTTGCAAATGCATTTTCTACTGACAACTCTAAAGATTTACCAATTCTAGCCGATCCTGGACTTCGTTCTATGGAACCAATCATCATTAATCTATTAGGGCTTCTTTATATCATACTTAAAATAAAAGACACCACAGCTGGCTTGGAGGAAATCGCTCCTCAATTCCTGAAACAGACTGCCATTTATTCCTCGTTCATTTTTTCTCAGCTCTTTTCACAGTCATTGGAACATGCTTCAATTTCCAGCGATTGGAAGGCAGGGAAGGTGATTCCTGCGCATAAACCAGGTGATTCATCTAATCCTTCTAACTACAGACGCACCACTTTGACTAGTATCCCATGTAAACATCTAGAATAATTTATATATCCTAATCTAATTGCATTTGTCGAATACAGTAACTTATTTCACAACAGTCAGCATGGTTTCAGGAAACACTACTCATGAGAAACTCAACTACTTCTCTTTACTAACAACCTATTTTCGGCATTTGACGCTGGTTCTATTATCGACTGTATTTTTCTTGATTTCGAAAACGCCTTGAATACTGTTTCTCACCCATTGCTTTTACTAAAACGAAGCATGCTAAATATTGACTGTGAATAGAATTGGAATCGTATCTCCCTGCCTGAGGCCTTTCTTTATTGGGATTTTGTTGCTTTCTTTATGGAGGACTGCAGTGCCTGTGGAATCGCTATAGATACATTTCAGATAGACTTTTACATACTGCTCGTCTACACCCTGATTCCGCAATGCCGCCATGACTGCTGAGGTTTCGACTGAATCAAACGCTTTCTCGTAATCAATGAAAGCTATATATAAGGACTGGTTATATTCCGCACATTTCGCTATCACCTGCGTCATAGTGTGAATATGGTCTATTGTTAAGTAGCCTTTATGGAATCCAGCCTGGTCTTTTGGCTGACAGAAGTCTAAGGTGCTCCTGATTCGATGTGCGATTACCTTAGTAAATACTTTCTAGGCAACGGACAGTAAGCTGATCGGTCTACAATTTTTCAAGTCATTGGCGTTCCCTTTCTTTTGGATTAGGCTTATGTTAGCGTTCTTCCAAGATTCCAGTACGCTCGAAGTCATGAGGCATTGTGTATAGAGGGTGGCCAGTTTTTCTAGAACAATCTGCCCACCATCCTTCAACAAATCTGCTGTTACCTGATCCTCCCCAGCTGCCTTCCCTCTTAACATAGCTACCAAGGCTTTCTTTACTTCTTCCGGCGTTACCTGCGGGATTTCAAATTCCTCTAGACTAGTCTCTCTGCCATTATTGTCGTGGGTGCCACTGGTACTGTACAAATTTCCACAGAACTCCTCAGCCACTTGAACTATCTCATCCATATTAGTAAGGATATTGCCGGCTTTGTCTCTTAACGCATACATCTGATTCTTGCCTGTTCCTAGTTTCTTCTTCACTGCTTTTAGGCTTCCTCCGTTCCCGAGAGCATGTTCAATTCTATCCATATTATACTTCCTTATGTCAGCTGTCTTACGCTTGTTTATTAACTTACAAAGTTCTGCCAGCTCTATTCTAGGTGTAGGGTTAGAGACTTTCACACACTGGCGTTTCTTGACCAGATCTTTGGTCTCCTGCGATAGCTTACTGGCATCCTGTCTAACGGAGCTACCACCGACTTCTATTGCACACTCCTTAATGATGCCCATAAGATTGTCGTTCATATCTTCAACACTAAGGTCTTCTTCCTGAATTAAAGCCGTTCTGTAGCTTGACCCGGAATTCCTCTATTTTCCCTTTTACCGCTAACTCATTGATCGGCTTCTTATGTACCACTTTCTTCCGTTCCCTCCTCAAGTCTAGCCTAATTCGAGTTCTTACCATCCTATGGTCACTGCAGCGCACTTTGCCGACCACGTCCACATCTTGTATGATGCCAGGGTTAGCGCAGAGTATAAGGTCTATTTCATTTCTAGTCTCGCCATTCGGCTTTCGGCTAATTTTCACTTTCGGCTACCCCGTTTGCGGAAGAAGGTATTCATTATACGTATATTATTCTGTTCTGCAAACTCTTCTAATAACTCTCCCCTGATATTCCTAGAGCCTATGCCATACTCCCCAACTGACTTGTCGTCAGCCTGCTTCTTGCCTACGCTGGCATTGAAGTCGCCCATCAGTATATGGTATTTTGTTTTGACATGACCTATCGCGGATTCCGCGTCTTCATAGAAGCTTTCGACTTCCTGGTCATCATGGCTGGATGTAGGGTCGTAGACCTGTAGGACCTTTAATTTGTAACTCTTATTGAGTTTCACAACAAGACCTGCCACCCTGTCGTTAATGCTATAGAATTCCTGTATGTTACCAGCTATATCTTTATTAATCAGGAATCCGACTCCTAGTTCTCGCCTCTCCGCTAAGCCCCGGTAGCACAGGACGTGCCCGCTTTGTAGCATTGCATATGCTTCATTTGTCCTCCTAACTTCACTGGGCCCTACTAGATCCCATTTACTGCCCTCTAATTCCTCCAATAGCACTGCTAGACCCGCCTCACTAGATAACGTTCTAGCATTAGACGTTGCCAGGTTCAGTTTCCGATGGCGGCCTGTCCGGAACCAGGAATTGTTAGCACCTTCTGCTGCACCGCAGGTCTGATCGCCGCCGTGGTCAGTTGCTTCGCAGCTGCTGGGGAGTGAGGGCCGGGGTTTGATTGTATTCATAGAGGAGGTTGTGGCCAAGTACTGCAGCAGGGTGGCCAATCATGCTCTGGTAAGGGAGTGCGTTACCGGTTCTGGTCACCGGGATCAGGCCACACTCCAGGCCTGTTAATGCAATTTTATCAACACGCGGATTTTTTTTTTAGTCCGGTGGAAAATTGAGCGGCATCGGGATTCGAACCACGGTCCTCTTGCACGCGAGGCGGATGGTCTGCCTCTACGCCACCGCTGCACCGCTCAATTTATCATGGTAATTTATTAACAATTTATCATGGCATACTCATATTAATTGCGTGACCAACAATGCGAACCGCACTCTTGTTTTTTTGTATCATAACTTTGCTTTGGCTCCTGTTTCCTTAAAACTTCTACTTTATAAAGCATTAGTGAGGTCTAAACTCAAGTACGCTTCTTCAATCTTGGACCTTCACTCTTCTACCGTTATAAGCGCACTCAGTGAGGCCATCCAAACTTGTTCAGCTCGGTTCGTTGTTGCTAATTATTCTCGCAGCGCCGGTACTCAATAAAATTTCTAGACCTCTCTAACAGTCCTATCAGAAGGAAGTAGGCGCGCCTATGTCTTTTCCATAAAATCTTGACAAATCATGAACTGAAACGCACATTGTTCTCGTCACCCTGTTACCGTTCATCCCCGTCGACTGTCGACCATGTCAAGTGCCGTTCTGCCAGACCAACATGTACTATCATGAGCAATATGAAAGGGAACATAGGAACGCGTGGCAAACAGCCTCGAAACAGACTCGGAGCGATACGCGGATGGCGCTGTGAAAAACAAAGAGGGAAAGGAGGGCGCTCTTCCACTAACTGTTGGCACTCCCACCACGCTGGCATTTCTACAAAGGAGCAGCTTACGTCATGGATCGTCCGACCGCCGATAAGACGTTAATCGTCGCCAGTGACTTACACCGATTCATTTTCTTTACTTTTATTCTTTTTTTTTTCATCGCGCAACCACTTTATAGTACTCTTAGACCAAGTTTGCCCTGTATTTCAAACCGATTCTTTATTTGAATCGACGCACCCCGTTGTCAGTGGCACCTCGAACAGCGGCGGCGCTCGAACCAATGACGACAGAGGAATAGAATAAAGAAAATTTTTAAAGAACGAAATTGATAAACTGTCTCTCGTGCGACTTTGTTGCACGAAGTTCAGAAAAATTCACGTAGCACACTAGTGGCCCACGCAGAGCAGTCAACTCTGATCTTGTAGCCTCAAGATGCCTCGAGTGCCTCTTAAACAGCGGGAAGATGTAAGAGAAATGTCCAAAAGAGGTTATACGCAGCGCAATATTGCCCTCGTGATAGGCCGCCCATTGAAAACGGTCAGCCGGATTATCCAGGCTTACCGAGACGAAGGACGCATAAACGATGCGCCGCACCGCAGACGACCCCGGGCAACAATGAACGACCAAGACCTTTGCATCGTGACTGCCGTCAGCTACAAACCATTTCTAAGTGCAAAGGACGTTCGAGGTGCTCTTGGCTTGGACAACTTGAGCGACAGCACGGTACGACGAAGGCTTAGAGAAGCAGGACTGCGAAGTCGCATCGCCGCACAGAAACCTCTGCTCACCGCAGCCAACAAAGCAGCTCGCCTGAGGTTCACTACTGAACACCGCAGCTAGAGCGAGAGCGAGTGGAAGTGTGTAGTTTTCTCTGATGAGTCCACGTGCTCGAGCCGCTGGGACAAACGAAAGAGAGTGTGGCGGACCGCAAACACACGCTTTAGTCTGCAGAATATCCAGGAGGTGGCCGCCAGCGGACGCGTGTCTGTGAACGTCTGGGGGGCGATCTCCCACGAAGGCCTAGGACCACTAGTGAGAATTGATGGGAGGTTCACCAGTGCTGCGTATTGCACTCTGCTCGAGCACCAGATGATTCCCTATGTGTTGAACGGGCCGCACCCGGATAGGTGTTTTTTCCAGCAGGACTTGTCTCCCATTCACACATCGAAGGACGTGGCGCGCCTTTTGGAAGAGCGAGGGTTAATGCAACTTCAGTGGTGCGGGAAGGGTGCCGACATGAACATTATAGAGCCCGTTTGGGGCCGTATGAAAGTGAACCTTTTGAAGAGGTCACTAGAATTGGCGAACTCCGATCAACTATGGGAAGCTATAGAACATGAGTGGAAGCGCCTTCAGCGTGATACCGCATTCATCGAGGCTCTCTACGCGTCTCGGCCCCAAAGAATGGAGGCCGTCGTTCAAGTCGATGGTGGCATGACGCGTTATTAGGCCACCAACGAACAAAACAAAGGACGAGCGTAAGCTGCGATGACGCTATTGCCTTATTTCAATTGCTTCAATATCTTTTTAATATTCGGCAAGAGCCAATAAAGTTATTTTGAACTCACCCTTAAAGACATTTCTTTTCCTGATTTACAAGATCTACCATAAATCAATATCGAAGTCAGGAACAGTGCTACCTTCTGTAGCGATTCGGCGCAAAAAGTTATCAGTGACGCAATATCTAACAGTGTTATCGCCGCCTGCTGGCGATGCAAAGTTCCGCACTTTGCAGACGCACGGCGCGGTGTGCGAACAGTTGTTAGAACAGCGTCCCCCTTTCCACTTTGTTTCCGACGGTGGCCGCTACGTATCAGCCACGTAACTGGGTCTGAGGGTGTTTTCTACGCGTTCCTGTGTTCCCTTTCATATTGCTCATAATAGTACGTCTACTCATACGTGCCGAAGACATCATCCGAATGGAATCACCTCCCCGCCTCCATCACCAGCAACCCTGAGCATACATCCTTCAAGACTGCCATTTTGAAGTTGTAACACCACTCTTATCTGTAACGCCGCGATGACATGGAGAGTATTTAAATAAAAATAAATAAATTAATCAATTAATTAATTAACTGTGTCCTTCAAACTTAACACTGATTCTTCTGTCCCCTTTGGATTTGCGGCGCGGTGGTGGGCCAGCAGAGGTGCCGGGCGCACTTCGGTGCTGAACAAAAGCGCGCTCAAGGCAGAGGCGCCACCGCGTCACCCCCCAATGTTCTCGCGTCTCAAGTTTCCTATAGCGTGTAGGGCGAGCTGGAATGGCTTTTCTGCGTGCTTAGTCTGTGCGCTCGCATGGCGGATAAGATGTCGTTCGCGCTGTCGCATGACATCGCCCACCGCCATCGGAGACTAAGTGCCTCGTTCGGGCACTTAGCCGGGCTTGCTCAAGCGCACGTGGGACGCCGCGCAATTAATCTTTCGCGTAGCCAGTCTTTACTACAGGCTATGCAGCGACCCATTGTTTTGCATATACGAGTAGTGATGCTGACGTGAAGCCCCCCCCCCCCCCCTTTCCACGTTCTTCCCTTAATAAAAAAAACTATAGAAGGAAAAAACCACAGCAGCCGTCAGCACGTGGACGTGCAAACTGTCAAGAGCTGCGCTCCAAGGATACTTTTTATACCACAGTGTGGTACTACATCTGTCAGCCCAATTCTTGATTTTGGTTCTCCAAAGCCAGCTATGCGAAGCCAGAACATTAACGACAACTACCTCTTCGAGCCTGATACTTTATATTTGAATAAATAAATAAATAAATAAATAAATAAATAAATAACTTCCAGCAAAATGTAGGTGGTGCTTGGCACAACAATATTTTAATATGCCCAGCTCTTTTCAAGTAAGTCAAACGTGAGAGTAGACGAAAACGGCAAAATAAGAATCTTGTCCTTTTAAGCAGTTTCGCTTTTCTTGACTAAGCGCCGTCTCCCCCCTTTTAATGCTTTTCCGTTCCGTTTTCGCAGAAACACGCAAGTGCACTTATGGCTGCGTACACAATCACATGAAAAGAAACGGCGCGGTACTCCACGATAAACGGACAGGCCTCCTTTGGGGAATAGGCTGGTGCAGGCCCCTCCTGCTGAAATA
This sequence comes from Dermacentor variabilis, assembly GCF_050947875.1. Taxonomy (NCBI): domain Eukaryota; kingdom Metazoa; phylum Arthropoda; class Arachnida; order Ixodida; family Ixodidae; genus Dermacentor; species Dermacentor variabilis. The sequence continues at coordinate 116,602,810 of NC_134568.1, read as the reverse complement.
GACAGAACGGCATGACAAGGCCAATTCGAAGAACCTTCGCCGGTCGTAAATACGAGGGCGAATCATCAGAAAGTCTTTGTCCCTACTTTTTTTTAAACCACATTACGGCTGTACATGCGAATATATCCATTCCCAGCGGTGGGTCTTTCTTGGAACGACCCGGCCTTATCTGCCGGTAGCTCCGAGGCACGGCGCTGCTGTCAGTTGTATGAAGATGGAGGTTGTGCTTCACACGTCCAAGGCGTACGACCAATGAAGTGAGATTCGTTTTCTATGGAGAAAGGGACGAACGCCCATCGAAATCCACAGGGAACTGCAGCCCATACATGGGGAAAGGTGTCTGGCTTTGAGAAGTGTGAGGTGGCGGTGTTGTGACTTCGCAAAAGGCCGTGAAGACTTGCATGACAATGAGCGTTCGGGTAGGTCGCAGGCGTCGCTGACTACCACAGGGGCATATCAAATTTTGTGCTCTGTGATGGGACAAACCTCTGAACCGGTGTGACGACTAAGCGGAAAAATAGTGTAAAGTACGTAGAATAGTACGTATATTTGTAATTACCTGTATGTACCTTATATTGGCTAATGAAAAATAGGAGCAAATACTTTCTCATTCGCCCTCGTACTTTCCGAGCCTATGTACTATACCGCAGACCCATGGATCTGCGTATTGAAAGGACTGTCTGGCAGTTTGATTAGATTTCACGCCCCAGAGAAACGCCTGCGTTGTGAGGGACGCAGTAGCGGAGAGCCACTACAGGCAGAGTTCATCTTAAAGGCAGTGTACTGTATATTATTTTTTCCAGAACACACAATTCGTAGCCAACGCAATCGACAATAGCCTAGTATAGCCGCAGTCCATGGGGCCCGTCAATCGACAACAATCGCTTTATTGAGCTAAAGTTGATGAAAAATATGTGCAGATCAAGTGCATGTGTGAAGCGAAGCTTCCAAGAAGCGGCAATTCAAATACTATAAATCTGCCCATTTCACTCCTGCGTGCTTGGAGTAAAGGAAATTGATGCGCTCGCATTTGCTCTCGCGCACCTGTGCTACGCAATGTGACACACGCGGCGATCATCTCAAAGAGCTGGCGTTGACGTGATCGAAGAGTACGTACGTGCGATTGTGGCCTGATGACTAGAGCAGAGGGCTGCTGTGCAGGGAGACCGAGGTTCCATCCCATCATCGAGCACGTAACTTAAATTTTTTATTGAGATAGCAATTATGCGAACACGCCAGGCGCATTTCTGTTGTCGCCGTAACCTTCGCCTTGAGGTCCAAGGGCAACAAAATCGTCGACGCGCAGCGTATGCTATATGTGCGAGTGAAATCGCGCGAGGGTGAACCAGCGATCGCGCCTGAATCTCGCGCACGCAGCGAAGGAAAGCGGGGAGGAAGGGCGCCGTCGCACTGCAGGCTCCGAAGGGAAGGTAGGGAGGAGCGTGGGGGGGGGGGGGGTCCCTTCACATCGATTTCACCGCCCCCCTGCCTTTCATGACGACTCCGAGGTCACCGCCGGTCCGGCCCGCGAGCAGCTTGCGTTATCTCTTTGCTATCTGGGGCGTTGGCCTATAGCGCTTCAATGCCGCCAGTCCGCCAAATTTACTTCGTCATTCCGTTCGGCGCCACGTGTCCGCTTCCACCGACGAAATGCCATTTCATGGGCCCAAAGCGCGCGGATCAGCGCGCGCAAATCGTTTGAGTGACGAGAATGAGATTGAAGGGGCGCACTCATCATGCTTTTAGGGAGGAGAAGCGTAGATGTGCGAATCGGGAGTCGAGACCCTCATCTCCGAACGGGCGCTGCCAGTGTCCCTGTACAGGCTCCCGCAGGGAGCATATACTGCAGGAACACTAGGCGGTGCTCCACCAAGCCGGCACTTGGCGTCTAAGCAGTGCGCGCCTCACTTGCGGAAAGCAGGAACGAAGCATTCTATGCTGCGGCGGCGACCGCAGGGCTCGCTGTACGCTCTTCGAAAAGAAAAAAAAAAAAGATCGTGTGCGTGCGAGGCGCGCAGCAGTCATCAACTGTTTTCTTTGAGTTGTGGGCACTGAACACGGACGCGTATATTAAGTGAAGGCAACTCAGTATTTCGCTAGGCTTCTGAGCCTATACAACATCTCAAGTCGGGGAACAGGCGTTCAAGCAGGTATAGGGAGGGAAGTAAAAGAAGGGAGGGGGAGGGGAGGGAGATAGCGTGCATGTGAAGCGGAATACATCTGGAGGGCTGTGGTACTTGTTTTAAAAGAAAGAAAGAATCAATGAATCAAATGAAACCAAGTTTATTTTTCTATAATAAAATGGAGGGAAGCCTGAACAGAAAGTGAAAACTAGTTCACTTGACCCAGGTGCAGGCCCCCGTTTACATGACAGACAGCCGTGGTGACCAGGGGAAAAAATGCACCTATAGTAATACCATTCAGTCGCAATTATTATACAAGTGCGTACAAGCACAGTAATGAGTAACATAAGGGGGTGCAAAAGAGAATATAAAGCATATAACAACGTGGATTAGTGTAATTTGAGAGAAATATACAAAATATACACGATATAAATACAAGGGGTCCTACAGCTGCGTAACAAAAAATTTGCGTAAAGCTTTTTTTATTTACATTTTCTATTGCAATCTCGTTCTCATGCAGATAATTCAGAAGAACAGGGTGAGTGGGTCGAAGCATCTGCGTACCATAATATGTACGGGAATATGGCACGCTCAAAATATCTGCGTGACGTGTGGGATAAATGCGTGTCTTCAATGCTAAATGAGGAATAGAATCTTGCATCTTCTCAAGAGTGATAATATTTGTATTTTATTGCCAGTGTATATGCGTAAAGACTGGGAACGCAGTTAAGGTTAAAGCGCTTGAAAAGGGGTTTAGTATTGGCGTGGGAAGGCTCACCATCTATGTGTCGAAGTGCTTTCTTTTGAAGCGTATGCAGACTGTTTATGTTTGTTAAAGTTGCTTAAAGAAAGAAAGAAAGAAAGAAAGAAAGAAGGAAAGAGAAGTCACGTTCCTGCTGGAATATTCGAACAGGGGAAGGAGTATATGAAGCCTTCTTGTGTATTAGAATGCATATGCGTTTATTCTTATGGATTCGTTATGCGTTTCGAGGTTTACATCACAGGAGCCCAAGAGCGGCGCATTTTTTCCACAGATAAATTCCTAAGTAAACGGCTGTGGTTCTGGCTCTTTGCGCCATTGACTCATCAGCGGGATTTCACGTGTAACGCAGTTACGTTCACCTTCACCTTGTCCTCCCATGCACAGATTTTTTTTACGAAGTCTCCGCATCGCTTTTTCAACATTGCGATATAATATAGAGGGCAACGATGACCGATTTGCACCACAGTGTTTCTGTGACCCACTCTCTCGTCATCGCGTTTCATAAATAGCAGGTTCACTTGAATCAACCGCTCTGGTAATCTGTAGTCTATGTGGCTGGGACAACTATGCAAGCATTTGTCGTAACCCTACGGCGCGTCTGATGTTATCAGTGACACCTGCGCTGTCGTTATTTGTCATCTAATGCTGCGCGCCAATTAAGCGCTCTGAAAAATTGCGGTCAGCTGTGCGAGTTGCTCAAGTTTTGTGTGCGACATTGCCTTGTTAAGTAAAGCGCACCACCCGCACTAAGAAATTAAAAATATATATATTCTGGGATTTTACGTGTAATACCGCAATCTGATTATGAGGCGCGCCATAGTTTGGGACGCCAGATTAACAGCGAAGGCCGTGCCACGGCCGAAACATTAGCAACATGCCTTTTTCGTATGTTTGCTCCTTCTTTCCATACATACATACATACATACATACATACATACATACATACATACATACATACATACATACATACATACATACATACATACATACATACATACATACATACATACATACATACATACATGCATACATACATACATACAGAACGAAACAGGTGTGCAGTATATGTTTATGTATGCGGGTCCAATTATGTCTTTACGTAGAAGTTTAGAAGTTTTGTTAGCATTGGCAACGCTTTCTTTAGCGCATAAGTGCAGAAAGTTGAAGTGAATATACCAGTGGCGTGGCGTACATTGCCTACACATTATACTATCTTCTCTCAGCCGTACCCTCCGTATTGTAGCCAAGAATATTTCGTGTCTAACACCGGGAAATGCCGCCTTCGATGCAAACATTTGTGGCCGTGCAAGATACCTTAGCGTCCAAGTGACATCGAGGTTACCATTTTATACAGGTCATTTCTTACTCTTACTTTCAGGCTATATTGTATAACGGGGGGCAACACAAGAGCCTCACAATTACGCCTTTGAACTGACACATGTACGCTCGGCTGGCTGCTTGAAATCAAATTAATTCGCATACGCTCAGCACGAAAGTACATCAAGAAGCGTTTGCTAAGCAAAAGCCAATGTCGGGCATCTATCAGCGGTGAAAGAAAACAACTAGGTCGGACCTCGAATGTTGTTAGGCTCGTGACTGCCGCCTTTTAGCGAGTAAACTTTTGCGCACACTCCGCGGGCCCGTGGACCCACGGACAGGCGGGGTAAGCGGGTGCATACCGCGAAACATGAGCGAAAGCGGGTGAGATGGGCACCGCCGCTGTGGAAGGCAGTAATCAGGTTTCCACTGACGGAAACCTGCATCGGACACTTGAAATACGAGTTTCCTGCGCGGAACTCAGTGAATGTGCCGCTGCTTGGCGGAACAAACAAAGCTAGCTATTACATGGGGGGGGGGGGGGGGAGTGATGAAAAGAAAGGAAAACGGAAAAGCCGGAATTGAGTTTGGCCGAGCCTCATAAATGCTTCGAGCGCGTGAAGCATCGTAAGTTCAGCGCTTCGGTAGTACAAAAGGAGAGACAGTGAGTACAACATACACGCACACGCATGCACGCTCAGAGCTGGAATCATTGTGTTGTTTTCTTCTTTTTTTTTTTTTTTTTTTAGCGGAGCGGAGTGGAGGCAGCAGCCGCAGCGGACACGTGTCGCGTAGCGCAGGGCAGCGGCAGTGGCGCCGAACACAGGCCTTTTTCGATTTTCTTTTTTTTTTACGCGAAAGAATGCCAAGAACGCAGGGTCGGGGACAGAAAGGCGGCAGGCCAAGGCGAGCAACGAAAGGGAAGCAGTGCCCGTGGCGGCCAGCGAGGAAAAAAATAAGGGGGAGAATATGGGGATAGGGTGGGAAGAGAAATCACCGCGGCGAAGGGAGGACGGGCGACGGGAAGGAGCGCGAAGCAAACGAGGCTACATCAGCTAACAAGGCGGGCGACTGGATGCACACAACGGGCGCCGTGCGCTGCTGGCGGTTCGACAACGGAGCGAACATCGAGAATTACCGGGCATCGAGGAAAACGCATTACGCTCGTGATGAATGGCCGCGCGTGTCGGCATCGCGCTAATGCGCTACCGCGCGCGCACTGGGGCCCGCTGGTGCTTCCTGGGCGCAAAACAAAACGCCAGGTGGAGAAGGCGGCGCGCATTAGTGGCGCTCTGGGCGTGTCTGCTGCTGCCATGCCGCTGAGCGCGCGGAACGCGAGCCACCCTTCTCTCCCCACCCGTATGTCTTCGTGTTCGGTGGTCGCTCGCTCGCCGGACTCTCTGCAGCTGCCGGACGGCAGGAGAGCGCGAGTGTCTTTCCCAAAATAACGCCGGAGGAGCCGCCCGCATTCTGCGCTCTCCTCCTCGTGCTGCTGCGTGGGTCTTGCCGCGGCGAGCACCAAGATGCTCCTCTCCCTGCGGCGACCGGCCGTAGTCCCCTTTCGTTCTTGGCGCGCGCGCGTGCCGTTCGCTTTGCTTATTCCTCCATCTGCGCTCGCTGTCAGCCTCGGATGACAGTCGACACGCGATTTGGCGTGCGGCCCCGTCAACTTCCCTCGCGTCCGCACGGCAGCGACCGGCGTAATAGGCTATCTTCCGCTTTCTCTGCCTCTTCCCCCGCCTTGAATGGTGACAGACAGTCGCTCTCCTCTGGAAAGGTAGCAGAGACTCGATTGAGGCTTGCCGCGAAGTAATTAAAATAAAGTTTTCCAAAAATGTTGGTTACTATTCTAGCTTTAAAATCGTTTCTCTTGTCGTAGTATAAGCGGCGCAGGAACATTATTCTACGCAAAAAGAGTTGATCGTGTAGCTAAGCAGTGCGCAAATTTTCCCTTGCATGAAATTGATGTACTATGCATAAAATGATAATATTTCACGGCACGGGCTTCTTATCTTCTGTACAATCGATCACTCAGGCCAATCGATAAAAACAAATGAGCAATTCCTGCTGATTTTTTCCCCCCGAGCCTGCGACCCATCAGGCCACGGTGGTAAAATTTTTGTTTCTGAAGATATTCTCGAATCCAGCCTATGCGAGACAGTCTGAACGCGGTTGACTCGATTTCTTAATGATGACAAAAGCAACACACCTGTCCAATTGCTAGTGGCAAATTAGCTCTTCATGTCAGCCACGTGTTCAGACGGAGAGCACAAGCCCCCCCCTCCCCCCCCCCCCGCTATGATACTCTTCGTCCACTTGGGCAAACGAAAGAGGAATACAAGTACAACGAGTGATGCACCCATTTCTTTCCCGCAAGAGATATGCACCCACTGGCGCGCACTCATTTTCCCAGTACATTGTCATCGGTAGGCAACTAAACAACATTATCGCCGAAGCCATCGCTCCTACATGGGCAAGAGTGCCTAATGTGTACCGCGGCTTCCTTTTTCCCTTCGGAACAAGCCGAGGAATAACGTTTTACGTCCGCGCAGAGCAAGCGGAGTGAAGTGCGAAGTGCCACGGGTGCACGGTCGGCGCACAGATATATTGGGCCAATTATTCTTCTCATTCTGCAGAAGAGTACCACAGGCGAGCCACGTTCATTCTCTATATCGACAATCTGAGAGCTAGAGTTACTGTATATGCTACCAAAGGTAGCATGCTACCTTTGGTAGCATATACAGTAACTCTACTGAGAGCCTTTCTCGAGCGCGCCATCTGCATGCGACTGGACAACATTGCAGGGCTTGCAGTTTGGCTTACCAAGGCACACCGTACACGGTAACATTAACCCCCGTATTCAGGAATGCGCCTTAACTTGGATCCCATGCTTGACTTGATCCAGCTGACGCCTGGTGCGAACGTGCCCAAGATGCTCATTGCGTTTCCTTTGGCCCGTTCACGCCAGGCGTCATGTAGATCAAGTCAAGCATGAAATTCAAGTTAAGGCGCACTTATGAATACGGGGATAAGCCTGGGCAGCCCGCCTTTGAATACTGTAGCCAATAATTGTTTTACGTCACTCGGACGCATGACAGGCAATGAAGAAAAAGTTACCACGCTATGCGATGGATGTTCCAGTTTAATGTGACAGAGACCTGTTCCAGAAGGTCGACACACTCTTAAACATATTGGCTACGCTCCCAGGGCCGAAAGTTTCTGCAAAATGCAGTTTCTCAACACTGTACCTCGTCTATGGCTCGTGTTGCGTCATGTTGCTTGCCTCAGTGTTAACTGCATCCTTCACCAACCTGGTGCATTAAAAACGAAGGTACAGTGAACTTTCACTTGAGTGAATTTCAAGGGACCGAAGGAAATAGTTCACTTAACTGAAAGTTCACTGAACTGAAAGTTCACTAAACTGAATATTCACTAGATCAACATAAGACATGGCATACAGAGTCAAAAGTTTGAAGTGCAATTCATGGAGCAACAGACATGGCATCCATAGTGTTAGAAATGTGTGAAATGGAATTTGTACATATCAATGAAAAACACACCACGTGGGTCTCTTGTGTGCACACGCGGAACCGACAAGACTGGAAAGAAAGAGACAACGACCATGCCACGACTAGCCGGTCGGAAAAAAAACACACCACGTGGTTTGTAGTGTGACAGGTCGCTGCTTTGCTCTGGCGGCGTTGTAAGCACAAGCGATATTACTTTGTTCATCGCCTCCGAGATTACATGCTTGCTCGTTTTGCGCGGGCAATCTCAGAGGCTATGCCTCGTTGCCGTTCGTTTTGCGCGCCGCCACCTTGCCCCAGGGGCGCTGTAGCGTCAGCGATTGCTGCTGGAGCGGAGGTTTGATGAGGGCGGGCATTGGTTGCGCCTGCAGTACAGTGCAGTGCAAGCCTTGGTCCTCTGAGCGAGTTCGTTAAACTGAAATATTGACTGTTCCGAAATTCGTTTAAGTGAAACATTTTTGCATAGAATCTATAAGAAAACTGCCGAGGATTTTTAAAAAGTTCGTTATTCTGAAATATTCGATAAACCGACATTCGTACAACTGAGAGTTTACTGTATTAACAACAAACCGACTGACCACGGCTGCTCATACTTTTCTCATCTACTTTAGACGCTCCTTCAAGAAATTATTTGTCTATCTAACCAGCTAAACGCCATTTATGTGATAATATGTCGTTAATTGTGATGATAACATATAATGTGATAATATATGGCATTAATTAAACATAAAGAAGAGGAAAGCGTAAAGCGTTTGTTATTGGCTATACATAATTCAACGCTACACTATGAAACGTATAAAACATCAAGCCACACCGAACATATCGTTTGGATTACTTGGGTTTTAGAACTCGCCGTGGTTGCTTAGTGCCTGTGGTGTTGGGCTGCTAAAGCAGCACGAGGTCGAGGGATCGAATCTCAACCACGGCGGCTGCATTTCGATGGGGGCGAAATGCGAAAACACCCATGTACTTAGACTTAGGTGCACGTTAAAGAACCCCAGGTGGGCCAAATTATTCCGGAGCCTTCAACTTCGTGGTTTCGGCACTTAAAACACCATATATTTTTTTTTGCTGTTATGTGCAAGCGGATGTGTCTTTGCGTTCTAATTTCTTTATATATATATATATATATATATATATATATATATATATATATATAGCCACTTCGGTTCAGGCCACTGGAGTCTTGACCTCCCCCCTTCCTCCCCCCCGTAAAGAAATCCTGGCTACGTGCTTGCTCCATGTAATGCCCAAAGACAATTACACACCAAGGACAATTGTTGCAGCTAGTTCCCTTATTCCCGGCCATGGAGAGTACAAAAACAATTACATGCTTATTTAGCCAAATGTAATTATTATTGTAATTACTTAATTAGGAATTGGTTTCTTTAACGATCCAAAGGTGAAACCTCACTCCAGCATATCGAAAACGCAAGTGTGAACTTTTCTTTATGTTTCCCGCACTTAAATCACCATGCTGAGGCATTAAACCCAGCGTAGCATATAATTGGTATATTGGACATAACAGGGTTAATAGTACAGTGGTCTTAAGAAATGTATCTTAAGAAAAGTGCCAGCGAACTTAAACTAATGGCACCGATTTAGAGGCCACAGAAGAGCAGCGGACCGCGGCAATCGCGATCATCTCTGCTGCACGCGGAATACCGGGCGGGATTCAGTGCGTTTGTCACTCGCCGCTTAGCAGAATGAGACGCCTTGGCGCGAAGCAGCACAAAGACAATCAACAATACCGCAACGACGAAAATGAGCTGTACGCGCTGATATGTAAGCGCTCACCTCGCGCACTGAAACCACCGTGAAATAAGCAGTAACCTCTTCCACATGCGCGGCGAGCATGTGTGGCACGGAGGTGGTCCAAGGATGTTGGGTCAACCTTCCAAAATAGAATAAACAAAACTGTCAGCAGTCACACATCTCCCAGCGGCTTCTCGACGAATCTTAATTGCGGTAGCGGTTCCGGCGAGTTCCTTTATTTTTTGTTTTCTTTTATTTTTATTAGCTGTAGTTCCGTGCGCAGGTCACCTAGAAAGCAAAAAAAAGAAAAAATAGGGAGGGCTCCGTCGGCAGTGTCCTTAATTTATCGGGCTCGCACGCACGTCCACACGACTCTGATGTGCCTGGTCAGAGCCAGAATTAAGTGCGTCTGGTGAACAAATTAATAGGAACGATGGCCACAAGCTGCTGTTACCCTAAATAGGGCCCGCAAGGAGGCGCTACATGGGCCCCTACGGCAGGATGTCACGCGCGCGTTGAGTTCGTAATTAGAAGTCACCACCGGCCACGTGAGAGAAAGAAGGTGGCAGCTCAGCGCTGAAGCCGAAACCGAACTAGCTATTGGGTGGGCGCGAGCAAGACATATAACAAGCTACAAGGCTGCAAATAGCGAAAAAATCGAAGGAAGGCACGAAAGGACACGGGCAGGCAGTGTTCGCTGGCGTAGTAGACTCGAGCGACACCGACCGACGACGTTGCAGAGGAGAGCAAAGCCGGGCAGGTGGGAGCGACGTTAATCAGGCAACGTGACGCGCTGAAGCAGCACAGCGTCGCGAGCAACAGCAGGCGATGTTCGCCGGGTCAAAGGGCGACGCCGTCAGCTGGCTCCGTCACGCCACGGGAGGCCGAGAGAAGAGAGCGCCTTTTCCGAAGGCGCAGCTAAAAGCGTTGCCCTGTAGCGTTTTAGGCGCTGCACGGTCACCACGTGTGAGCCGGTGGTGACAGTGGGCCCTTCGCGACTGCGCGGGGCATATTTGGCGGCCGGACGGAGGCAATTTGCGACGCGCCTGCTCTGCGTCTGCCCTTGACTCAGGCATCGCTCCCGATTCGCAGGGCGAGTTCCTGGTTCTGCGAAGCAGAGACTTGTTTTAAATATGTATGTATATATGCATATAAAGCTTGAAAAACTGGTGGCTCTTTATGCAAACTGTCTATCGACTTCAAGGGTCCCAGAAAACTGGAAGAATGCAAACATTATACTAATCCACAAAAAAGGAGACGTTAAAGAATTGAAAAAATATAGGCCCGTTAGCTTACTCTCAGTATTATACAACATGTTCACCAAGATACTTTCCAATAGAATAAGGGCAACACTGGACATTAGTCAACCAAGGGAACAGGCTGGCTTCAGGAAGGGATACTCTACAATACATCACATCCATGTCATTGATCAGGTAATCGAGAAATCCCCAGAGTACAATCAGCCTCTCTATATTGCTTTCATAGATTACGAAAATGCATTTGATTCAGTAGAGATACCAGCAGTCATAGAGGCATTGCATAATCAAGGAGTACAGACCGTTTACGTAAATATATAGGAAAATATCTACAGAAATTATACCGCTACCTTAATTCTGCACAAGAAAAGCAGGAAGATACCTATATAGAAAGGGGTCAAACATGGAGACACAATCTCTCTAATGCTATTCACAGCGTGCTTGGAAGGAGTATTCAAGCTATTAAACTGGGAAGGCTTAGGAGTAAGGATCAACGGCGAATATCTCAGCAACCTTCAGTTTGCAGATGACATTGTCCTGTTCAGCGACACCGGAGACGAGTTAGAACAAATGATTGCGGACCTTAACATAAAGAGTGTAAGAGTGGGTTGAAGATTAATATGCAGAAGACAAATATAATGATGAATAGCCGGGAAAAGGAACAAGAGTTCAGAATAGCCAGTGTACCTCTACAGTCTGTGAAGGAGTGCGTTTACCTAGGTCAATTACTCACAGGGGCCCTGGTCACGAGAAGAAAATTTGCAGAATAAAAATGGGTTGGAGGGCATACGGCCGACATTGTCAGCTCCTGACTGGAAGCTCGCCATTATTATTGAAAAGGTAGGCGTACAATCGGTGCATTTTACCGGTGCTCACATATAGTGCAGAAACTTGGAGATTTACTAAGAAGCTTGAGAACAAGAACCGCGCCAAGAGCGGGGGAACGAAGAATGCTAGGCATAACGTTAAGAGACAGAAAGACAGTGGTTTGGATCAGAGAGCAAACGGGTATAGCCAACATTCTAATTGACATTAAGAGAACAAAATGGAGCTGGGCAGGCCATGTAATGCGTAGATTAGACAACCGGTGGACCATTAGGGTTACAGAATGGGTGCCAAGAGAAGGGAAACGCAGTCGAGGGCGGCAGAAGACTAGGTGGGGCGATGGAACTGGAAATTCGCGGGCGCTAGTTGGAAACGGCTGGCGCAGGACATGGGTAATTGGAGACCGGAGGGAGAGGCCTGCGTCCTGAAGTGGAACTTAAAGTATGCTGATGATTATATATATATATATATATATATATATATATATATATATATATATATATATATATATATATATATATATATAGGCAGCAGCGGCATTGCATGATCCACATTTAAGCCGGAATCTTCTGTTTGCGCAGCTCTCCTTGTCGGGCCCTGTTTCTTCGGCAGTCATCTTCGTGGTGCTGTCCCACCGCTTTGCTTCCTGGAAGGCGCTGCATCATCCACACAGAGTGAACTGCGACTGCGTAGCCTCATCGGAGCCTGCGCCCAGCATCGGCAAGATCACCACTGGAGTTCACTGCGATCGCAGGGCGCCCTATAAACGAGCCGACATCGACGCCTGCTCTTCGTTGGCAGCAGCAGCATTGCATGATCCAAATCTAAGCCGGAATCTTCTGTTTGCGCAGCTCTCCTTGTCGGCCTCTGTTTCTTCGGCGATCATCTTTGTGGCGCTGTCCCACCGCTTTGCTCCCTGGAAGGCGCTGCATCATCCACACGGGGTGAATCTGCGACTGCGTAGCTTCATCGGGGCCTGCGCCCAGCATCGGCAAGATCGCCACTGGAGTTTGCTGCGATCGCAGGGCGCCCTGTAAACGAGCCGACATCGACGCCTGCTCTTTATTGGCAGCAGCGGCATTGCATGATCCCTCTCTAAGCCGGAATCTTCTGTTTGCGCAGGTATTCCGACTTTGATCCTTTTTTTTCTTTTTTTTTCTCTCCACTGCTGCTGCTGCCATCAATCGCGTTTCTTTTTTTTTCTTCTTTTTTTTTCTATCTGAGCCTGTCCATACCATGCCGACGAATGCAGAACTACCGAAAAGAATTGAGGAGCTGGAACTAAAGATTAACAACATGGCTAAAAACACGCATGAACTCGTCTTTGGTAAGATCTTGTTGAGGATGAAGGAGTCTGGGATTGATGTTGTGGAACTAAAAAAGGAAGTTGATTCCTTGAGTACAAGCACTGAACACTTCAACGGACTTATAGAAGAACTACGTAGCCAAAATGCTGCACTAATCATTGAGAACACCAAGCTGAAATCTCAGAACCAGTCATTGACTCGCAAGGTTGAGGAACTAGAACAGTACTCTCGCCTTAGCAATGTCGAGGTCAAAGGCGTTCCCTGTTCCCAAGGAGAGGACTGCGTTACAATTATGCAAACGGTAGGGGACAGAATTGGCTGTCCAGTATCGCCTAGCGATCTGGACATTGTTCATCGCGTTCCCACCAGATGTAATGACAAGAAAAACATCATCGCTCGTTTTCATTCTAGAACGAAGAAAGCTGACTTTGTTAGCAAAGCGCGTAAAGCTAAACTTTGTCTTAGTGACAATGAATTTTCCGGCTCTTCCAACGCTCCCGTTTTTGTAAATGAGCATTTGACCCCATCTAACAAGGCTCTCTTCTCCAAGGCTCTAACATTGAAGAAAGAAAGAAAATGGATGTTCCTTTGGACGGACAACTGCCAAATTAAGGCTAGGAAGACTACTAACAGCAAAGTTCTGCGTATTCGTGACGAATCCGACTTAACCAAATTAGACTAGGCATAATTGTTTAACCAATTGACACAACAAACATGGCTTCTACACTGGAAACCGATCAATTGAATTCTTTCTTAAATGGATTTCATTCCATCATTCATTTTAATGCTAGGAGTCTTCGTAAACACTTCGACGCTATCGATAATTTCCTCGCATCACTAACTAATCCGTTTTCACTAATTGCCATTACTGAAACCTGGTTATCTGACGATGACAAAAATATGTATTGCTTCCCTAACTATAAAGTGGAATACTGCAACAGATTGACGACTAATCACCGTGGTGCTGCCATATATGTTTCTTCTAAAATTGCTTATCGAAGAAGACATGATCTATCCTTAACCGTTACTAAGTGCGAATCTGTTTGGATTGAAATCAGTAACTGCTTTTTTGCTCAAGATAACAAGAACGTCATATTTGGCTGCATTTACCGTTCTCCCTCATCGTCAGTCAATGAATTCTGTACCAATCTCGATCATAGTTTACATACTATATCTCTAGAAAATAAAAATGTTGTTATAATGTTACAATAGGTGATATAAACATTAATTTACTCGCTAAAACATCATCCATCTGTACTAGCTACACTAGTTTATTCCACAGCTACGGATATAATAATAATAATAATAATAATAATAATAATAATAATAATAATAATAATAATAATAATAATAATAATAATACTTTTATTGCCAATAATCAAATCAGTACATTCATACAGGCCTGCCAAAGCCTTTGAAGGCTTGAGCGGCAGTGCCTGGCAGGCAGCAAAACCATACACGGTACATTGATATGCCAGTTATAAGCAGTGAACTCAAGTATAGAACACCAAAAAAGGTAATTAGAATTTATAGTGTCTATGAAAAGAAATTTCATTGAGCATAATAAAACACAGAAGTACAGCAATGCGTGTGAACAAAAATTACCGTGAGATGATGCATAACCATATACCAGACTGACCGTCATGGTGCAAAGGAATGGCACAACCACATGCATAAAACACAAGCAGTAACGGTAAATAAATGGAACAAGTACGTCTTTACGAACAGACACGCCTTAGTAGTCGCTTTAACTTATATTTCGTTTTTGCACAAAATGTGCTGTGCGGTAATTTATTGAAGTAGGTGGGCACATAATGGGCCCGAGCTCTAGTGCCGTACCTTGTGGAACAACGTGGCCTCCAAAAGGGGTCCCTGGGCCTTAAGCATCGGGAAGCTGTGTATGGAACTAGGAATTGACTGCACCAGAAGTGTTTCAAAACAACCGTTTGCATTAAAAGATCATTGAAATTCGGCATCGAAAGTACTTTGAAACGGTCTGTGTCAGCATTCAGGTTCAGATCATAAGATATGTTTTTTAAGAGGGAGTGCAGTATCGCATTTATTCTGTTGTGCCAGCGGACAGCACAGTGCCCGTAAATTGTTATTCCATACCGGAGTAGACTGTAGCCTAAAGCATGTGTTATAGTTTTCCTTACTGGTAAGGGCATGTAGTATCTTATATTGTACAGTAGACAGGATACGGCGCGAAGCTTTTTACAAACGTAAGCAAGGTGACTGTTCCAAGAAAGGTCGCTATCAAGATATAAACCAAGATATTTTACAACAGGTGAGTACTTTAAAGGTCTACAAGAACAAGCTGAACAATCTGAAGAATGCAAAACAAGAGGATAGTCAAGGGCTACTCTCCTTAAAGGATTATGGAAGCAGATTAATTGCGTCTTAGATACATTTATAGTAATTAGGTTGTTTTGAAACCAATCCATAGCTTTTGTGGCAGCAGACTGCAAAAAAGCAATCGCATCATAGTAGCTGTGGGCGGTAGTTACGATCATCGTATCATCGGCGTATTCATAAAGAGAAACGGGTATCACGCTAGAGAGGTCATTTACAAAAATATTAAATAATAATGGGCTGAGTATAGATCCCTGCGGAACTCCAGCATTAATAATAGAGAATGCACTATGAACTTCCCCAACTGAGACGACCTGACGCCTACCCCGAAGGAAATTTGCTAACAACGACCAGAAAGCACCCCGAAATCCTAACAAGAAAAGCTTATTTAACAGCAGATGATTGCTTAATCAATGTGCCCACACGGGGAGTCTCTTATGGTACAGGCTCACTTATTGATCATGCTTTTTCTAACCTGCTTCATTCACCAGAGGCAAAAGTTTTGCACATCGACATCAGTGATCATTAACCCCTGCTTTTACGTCTCAATTCTAATGTACGACCTTACCCACTTTCACACACTAAAGACGCTCTTGACAAAGATGGCTTCATAACTGGTGTTGCTAATACAAACTGGTCTGAAATTAAATCACTACATGACCCACAGAAAGCTTTTTCCAATTTTTTTTCTGTAATTACATCATACTACCGTAAGTTTACCTCCAAAAGGAAATGCAAAAAAAAAATGTGTCATTTTTGACACACATCGCTCCATGTGACACACATCGCTCCATGTGCAACGTGCCGCACGAGACGGATTGTCCGCGCCAGCCAATATATCGCGAACTGAAAACATGTAGAGGGCTGCGTTCAAATTTCGCATTAGGCAGTATGGTAATCGTCGGTGAATTTTTTTATGCATTGCGATACATTATGTCCGATATTATAATACGGTACATTGCGATATAGTGTGTTCTCTGAATCACAACCGGCATTACAGTGCACGCAGTCAGTTGTCCGACGCGGATGTCATGAACAGCTGAGATACGAAATCGCGAAACTTCACCATCATGTCCAACAAAAAGGTCACGAGGTTGTCTTTCAATGGGTACCTGCTCATTGTGGAATCAGTGGCAATGATTCCGCCGATAATGCTGCTCGCACATCACATCAAGAAGAGCAAAGCGTTCCAATTCCGCTTTCGAGGACAGACGCCGCAAAGCAGCTTCGACACCTGGCGTGCAGTCTCTCACTGACCGAGTGGAACTCGCCAAACTTTTAAGACTTACACGACTGCATCGATTAAACCCCTCACTGCAACTCCGACCTCCCCTCGGACTTCCTCGACGAGAAGCTACGCTTCTCTGTCACCTTTGGTTAGGTGTTGCCTTCACAAATGCATACTCTACATTAATTGGAGTGACCGACAGTGCAGCATGCGAGGTCTGCGGCACCGAAGAAAATATCGACCACCTGCTGTGCCACTGTCCACAATATGCCCCAGAAAGACAAGAACTTGCTAACGCTCTCCAAAAACTCGACAATCGGGCGCTTTCCGTGCAGGTGCTGCTGGAACCCCACCCCCATCGCTCGTCGGCCAATAAAGCGGTTAAGGCACTTTTGTGCTTATTGAGAACGACGGGCCTGCGTGAACATCTGTGACTATTAGTGCAATAACTATTAGACCATACGCGTCAGCGAACTCACTGCTAATTTCCTTATTTCCTTCCCTTCTCTCTCTCCCTGTCATCTTTGTTTCCCCTTTCCCATTTTCCCGGTGTAGGATAGCCAACCGTACGTTATTCTAGTTCTCTCTGCCTCTCTGCCTTCTGCTTTCCCTCTTTCCTTCCTTGCGATATAGCATTGTAATTTAACATGTTATAGTATAGTATAGTATTATATAACGTATTATTATGTTTTTGGTATGTTTTTGCTGTCTTACCCACCGTGGTTGCTTAGTGGATATGGTGTTGGGCTGCTAAGCACGTGTTCGCGAGAACGACTCCTGGCCACGGCGGCCGCATTTCGATAGGGGCGAAAACACCCGTGTGCTTAGATTTAAGTGCATGTTACCCCAGGTGGACCAAATTTCCGGAGTCCCCCTCTACAGCATGCCTAATAATGAGGTCGTGGTTTTGGCACGTAAAACCCCATAAATTAAATTAATTTTTGCTGTCATGGCACACTTGACAATGTCTATCTGTGCAGTGCTTTTAGTGCTATTATCTTTACACTAACTGCATACTTTCTTTCCCTCTTTTTTAAATTTTTTGTTGTGTCAAGTACTGTGCTTCCTAGCCCACACTTATGTAACGCCTCATTGGGGTCGTTATTGCAACATAAGTGATGATGACAATGGCGTCACACAGATAGCAGAGGATTCCGATTTAATAACTGCTTGGTGCAGTAAAGACAAACTATTGTAACTTAAGCGGGCAATATCGACAGATATTGAATTCGAATTCATAGTCCGAATGCAATATTCGTTGCAATCGGTCGCAATCCGTTGCAGTCTTCGACCCTCGCCTGTATATTTTCAAAGCTTTGATGTTATTAACCTGAAGGGTAATAGTAACGATTGATAGATTAAATGAAGATTTAAAAAATCTAGACGGAACACTTGCACGATGCACCACTTCAGCGGTGGGTCTATGGGCCCGGAGCGAAACAGAGGAAAAGAAATAGGAAGCATGACGGAGCGGTCATTTTCGAGCGCTATAGCTATTGCTTTGAATAGCGCGCACTTGGCGATGGTGTGTATTTTATTCAGTCATTTGGTCATGGTGTAGGCGATTACCCTTCGTGTGGCTCGCCCCATTGCTACTTCGTCACCTCAGATGGCCTTGCATATATTCGCGATCAATATCAAATACCTCTGCGGACTGACACCGCCCAAAGATAAAATGGCACGGGAGAGGATGGGCAGCTACTTCTATTTTGGACGCGCACCTCAAACAGTTTTCTTTTTCGTACAAAAGAGAGGTGCATTATTTGTGAAGTTAAACAATGCGAACCATGAGACAAATAATGTCGCGGTATTCTTAGGAGAAGTCCGATTTTCACATTGGAAAACACGGTATAATTCTCTTCGATAGAGAAAGAAGAGCAGAAGCCATGTGCTACACGGACAAAACCAAGAGGGCGGCTACAAAGGCGAGCCAAACAGACAGAATTACGAGAAACGCCCATCGATTGATCGAGAATCCATCAAAGAAAAAAAAAAGTCTGGTTGACGGGCTCTTGCGGAAAACTTCCGGTGTGTTAATCCCGTGTCCTACGACGCGCCAGCCAACAATTCAGCGGGCACACAAGAGCCGCAGCCTCAAATGATAGAGCGGGCGAGAAAAAACCGGTCTGAGGCGTAATAATCACATATCAAGAGCCCCGTGACACCGTCGGAAACAGATATAAGTAGCGCTTACACCTCGGCGCGTCGCGCCCCGCGCGAAAACGAACACCCGGAGTGTGTGCGTGTGTTTGTGTGTGGCGGAGGGA